>NC_091472.1:245868317-246207537 GCF_036971445.1 Narcine bancroftii | reverse complement strand
AACTTTAGTTTCTTCCATGTTCATAATTTTAGATCAATTTTCCCATCTCTCACATATGTGTGGAGCCTCATGAATTATTTTTAAAAAAAGACTCCAAAAGTAAGCCAAGATATTACAGGCCAGTGAGCCTAACATCCATAGTAGGTAAATTAAAGGAGGGTGTTCTGAGGGATCGGATATAAAAGTATTTGGACACCCAAGGACTATTTAATGAATCTTATAGAGATTTTTTGAGGAAGTTACCAAGAATGTACGTGAAGGAAAGACTGTGGATGCTGTCTACATGGGACGTTAATTCAGAAGGTTCAGACATTAGGTATCCATGGAGATGTTGTAAACTGGATTCAAAATTGGCAGAATGGGAGAAGACGGAAAGTGGTAGTGGATGATTGCTTCTCAGACAGGAGCCCTATGGCTAGTGGTGTGCCTCAGGGATCAATGCTTGGACCATTGTTGTTTGCTATCTGTATCAATGATCTGGGTGATAATGTGGTAAATAGGATGCAAGTCTGCTGATAAGATTGGAGGTGTTGTGGACAGTGACGAAGGCTTTTGAAGCTTGCAGAGGGATCTGGACCAGCTGGAAAAATGGGCCAGAAAATTGCAGATAGAATTATATGCAGACAAGTGTGAGGTGTTTCATTTTGGAAGGACAAACTAAGGTAGGACATACACAGTAAATGGTAGGCCACTGAGGAGTGCAGAGGAACAGAAGGATCTGGGAATATAGATCCATAATTCCCTGAAAGTGGCATCACAGGTAGACAGGGTGTAAGGAAAGCTTTTGGCATCTAAGCCTTCATAAATCAAAGTATTGAGTATAGGAGTTGGGATGTTGTGTTGAAGTCAAATTTGGAGTATAATGTGCAATTCTGGTTGCCTAACTACAGGAAGGATATCAATAAGATTGAAAGAGTGGAGAGAAGATTTACTAGGATGTTGCAGGTGTTCAGAAGTTGAGTTATAGGGAAAGATTACAAAATTGGAGTGTACAAAATTATGAGGGGGATAGACAGAGTAAATGTGAGTAGGGACTTTCCACTTAGAATAAGAGAGATAAACATGAGAGGACATGGCTTTAGGATGAAAGAGGACAGGTTTAGGGGGAACATTAGGGGGAACTTCTTCACAGAGAGTGGTGGGAGTGTAGAACGAATTGCCATCTGATGTGGTAAATGCGAGCTCAATCTTAAGTTTTAAGAATAAATTGGATAGATACATGGATGAGAGAGTCTGGAGGATTATGGTCTGGGTGTAGGTCAGAGGGACAATGTTTCAGCACAGACTAGAAGGGCCAAATAGCCAGTTTTCTGTGCTGTAGTATTCTATGGTTCAATGGTATGAGTGCCACATTCTTCCAAGATGAGCATTAAGGTCTACCATTAACAAATGTCAAATCACTAAAATATTTAATTGTCTTAAAAATTCTGTCTTTTGTACATTTGTTGCACGTTGACACTTTCTTTCCTTTAAGTGAACCACACTTTGAGTTTGCCACAAAAACCCATAAGATGTGGAATAGAGAAGAGTTCTATGTTGATTAATTACTAGCAAAGGAAAGAGGGTATTTGTGCATTTTGCTGTATTATGATATGGATAAAATAGTATGGTGGTAAATCAATTGCCGCATGAACTATCACAGCAGATTAATACATAATAACAAAAATATATGCAATTAATTCTGTACCCGAATAGAAAGATCAAAGGCTCACATTTGATTTTCATTTCATGAGCTTGTAGTCACAGCCCTGCTAAAACATATGGATGGAAAATTTAAAAGTCTGTCAATCTGACCTTTACCCATTTTCTCTGAGCATTGGAAGGAAATATAAAGGCAAATGGGGAATGTTAAAGCAACAGTGAGAAGAGTGACATTGGCATAAATCTATTTTAAGAGGGTGATCTTTTATCATTTCCTCTGCGGTTTTTCTGGATCTTTGCCAGAGAGTGTTCATTGAAAGCATGCCAGTGTATTCCAAGGGTCCCTGTTTACTTGTTTCTGCTCACAGATTGTGCTGTAATTTTATATGCAGTTCCAAGCTTAGCTTAAGAGCGTTTATTGAATTGTTTCTTTCTGGTGGCATTAACAATTTATGAATTAAGAGTGCATTGAGGTGTGTAAATGCACTTGAATCACTACATTTTACGAGGCAAAGCATGTGCATTTGAATACCATATCCCATTTATTTACCAAATACAAAGATGAATAAGCTAAAACTCATCACACTTGATTTGAAATAAAATATTCATTGACCAAAAGTATTTATAAAGACTAAATCTCAGAATTGTTACTCTACACTTAGAATTTAAATGGAAATTACAGCACAGCTTTGGTTAACATAGCAGTTTGACACATCATACTGCCATGTGGCTGACATTTAAAATAACTAGTCTGACTCTTCTCAAGGTCAAATGATGAAACATTACCTCATGATCTTAGCTAAATCAACTGAACATATCCTATAGGCATTGCTGCAGTAAGTGAGCTACCTGGAATGTTGCCAGGACAAAGGTGTCGGAATCACAGCAAGTCATGTCCCTGTTGCGACTGCATGAAAAGGGATGGAACCAGCAGCAAGTTAGAATTAGGTGTAAGATAAATATTGCATTGACGAAAGGATTTTTATTGAAATGTCAAAAGCAAGTCATCTGCAAAACTCATTAAACAACGCAACTGAGGTAGAAATTTAGAGCAACAAACAAACTGCTGGAGGAAGTCAGTTGGTTAGGCAGATTCTCTGGTTTAGCCTTGCAGCTGAAGAGTTGGGCCTATTCTCATAAAATATTGCTTTTTAGATTGAATTGTGCTGATTGATGGCCAATATTTTTAAAGGGAATCATGAGCTTATCCAAGGAAGTCTCAGACATAACCTTCTTGCATAGCCCAATGCAGAGGTTCAATGCTTCCTGATGAACAGATGCTGACGTATCTGAGTTTACACACTGTTGTGGAATTTGCCACTGAGCTTAGTGGTTACCCAATGAAATGCTGAGCAAAGTCCTCTTCTGTTGCCTCAACCTATTGCAGGGAAATCTGGAGTACAAATGCTGAGACCATTTATTTGGATGGGATTGCTGTAGTAGAGATAAATGCTTTATTTAGATTCAAATATCTTCAGTTATGCTGGACAATGAAAATTCTGCTTCCATAAAACCACAGAATATTACCTCAAATAAAACATGCCCCTTTGGCCCTTCTCATCTATGCTGAACCATTTTTCTGCCTAGTCCCACTGACCTGCACCCAGTCCATAGCCCTCCATACCTCTCCCATCTATGTCCCTGTCCAAATTCTTCTTATTAAAATTGAGCCTGCATTCACCACTTCAGCTGGAAGCTCGTTCCATACTCCCACCACTCTCTGTGCGAAGTTCCCCTTTTTGTTCCCTTTAAATTTTTCCCCTTTCATCTAACTCATGTCCTCTGGTTTGTATCTCACCTACCCACAGTGGAAAAAGCCCACCTTTATTTACTCTGTCTATCCCCCTTCTAATTTTATATACCTCTATCAAATCTCCCCTCATTCTGCTATGCTCCAAGGAATGAAGTCCTCATCTGTTTAACCTTTCCCTGTAACTCAGTTCCTAGAGTACGGGCAACATGCTAGTATATCTTCTCTGCACTCTTTCTATCTTATTCATATCTTTCTTGTAGTTAAGTGACCAAAACTGCACACAATACTCCAAATGTGGCCTCACCAATGGCTTATACAACTTGACCGTAACATCCCAACTCCTATAGTCAAAACTTTGATTTATGAAGACCAATATGCCTGAACACCTTTGAACATATTTTATGCATTTTGAGCTGCAAATCATGAAACTCACTTTAATATTTCCTATCACATACCATTTTTTAGATAGAACCTATTTTTGTGATTTTCTATCATATTTTAAGTCTACTTCAAGCATACAAAATCATGAGGTGCAACATGCCATTGAAAATTTATTTTCTGCATTTGCATTTGGACTGCTTCCCTACTGATCTTGGTGCAGGCATTGATGAATATGGTGAAAGGTTTCACCAGGACGTTGCAACCATGGAAAAGTATCAGGGTAACTAGAATCCATCAATGTTGACTATTGTTGGACTCTGATTTGAGAGGCCTCAGATGCTGAGTGCAAATGAAAATCAGCGGAAAAAATCAGTTGAACAAATGCAAGGAGTCAGCATCATTATGCAATTAAATATGCTAAATTCAATAAAAGTTAATTTAATGTTTCTTCCATTTCCAATGTGATGAAGCAAATCTGAAATGATGTATGTGCTCAACTTGAAATTGTCTATCATAATCCCCATTTCTTAGGAAGCAAACCTTTTGAAAAAAAATGTTGTCCAGTGTTACTTGTTTGTATTTTAATGATTTAATTAAATTATTATGTTTAATAACTTTTACTTTTATATTTTAGTATATTCAAATAGAAACTTTCTTGGTATATGAGCCATTTTAATAATAATTTTAATAATTTAAATATCCAGCCCCTTCCATCCCACGAGTCCATGCCTCCCAAATACACCAATTGACCTACAAATCCCATACATTTTTGAAGAGGGGGTGGAAACTGGAGCACCCAGAAAAAAATCCATGCCGACATGGGGAGAAGATACAAACTCCTTACAAATAGTGCCAGATCCAACCCCATGTCATTAGTGTTTTGATAGCTTTGCACTGACCACTACACTATCCATGCCATCCTTGAAATGTCAAAAAATCTTTTCCAGCCTTTTGAGTTTCAACAACAATCAAAAGCCATGTTCTGAACCCTAGGCTTCATAATACAGTGGCCCAAAGCTCTGTTTCACAGCCTATCCATATATCTGTCCGAATTTCTTTTGGACATCAAAATTGTATCTGCTTCTATAGATTCCTCAGGCAACTCATTCTAAATATGGACTACATCTGAATGAAAAATTTGCCCACCTTGGAGGCCATAGATCAGAAATAATGGGTACAAATAAGTTTGTTCAGTAAATTCCACCCTGAAAGCAGTTTCAGTCATAAGAAAATATAATGTCTGTATTAACAGAAGTACAGATAAGACAAGGGCAGAGTGGATTCTTGATATTCCTGGTTACCATTTGTTTAGAGGAGGCAGCATTGATTTAGGAAAACAGTGTCATAGAGACCTGGGGTTATACAGCACAGAAGCAGACCATTTGGCTCAAATCATCCATGTCAGCCAAAATGCCTGCATATACCTCTAAGCCTTTTGTGACAGAGTATATAGATATGTTTTTGGGAGATAAATTAGAAAAGGTTTGTTAGAGTAGGTTACATACAAACCCTTTAAAACAGATCTTATTTGAAATAATGGAGCTCTGCCCCATGCTAGACATATCGGTTCCACAGCTTTTTCAAGAGCTTTGAAGAGTGCCCAAGAGACTGTTGTTAATGAGATTGTTGTTAACGAAAGGCAACAGATGAAAAGGCTTGTTGGAGCCGCATATTGTCTGGAGAAGAACTTGCTGTTCTAAGGGGATCATGTGGTTTTGCAAGCAGAGAGAGTTAAACAGGCTTTTTCTCTCTGTGTGGGAGGAAGAGAGAGAGAGAGAGAGAGAGGGACACACGCACAGCACACGCACACGCACACGCACACACACACACACACACACACACACACACACACACACACACACACATCACTTGTACAGTGTTACAGCCAGCAATAACATAATAACATCTGGGACTGGAACAGGACAAGCTGGCATGCTTGTGGAATGTCCCATTTGTAAGACAGCCTGGTCAAAGCCCTTGTGGTTCATGCAAGAGGAGAGGACTGGCTGTCTAATGTTTCACCTGGGATAAGAGAAACAAAAAGGAACTCTGCGGTGACCTGAAAGAAAGAGGTTATCACCTGGAGAACCCTGAAGGGGCAGGTTTCATCAGCAAGGCACTGAAGTGGCTAATAGAAGCACATCAGTTGTGGATGTCCTGAAACTACAAATCTCTCTCTGAAAACTGACAAGAATCTTCTTGAGTGGTAACCATTTACCTTTCAAGCGCCAAAGACTGATGAACTTTATAAATGTTAAATTTTGTGCACAGTATAAGAATTGCCTGCAACCAGTGAACTTGGAGGAATGAGAAGTGAGATTGGACTGATGAACTTTATAAATGTTAAATTTTGTGCACAGTATAAGAATTGCCTGCAACCAGTGAACTTGGAGGAATGAGAAGTGAGATTGGACTGTGAACCAAAGAACTTTTCTGAACTTACATGCACATTACATACATGTGCGCTTAGAATTAGAAGGAGGTTAAGTTAGGTTAAGTCAATAGTGATAAGTTAAACTGTGATTCTATTTTCATGTTTAAAGTTAATTAAAAGCAACTTTTGTTTAAGTAACTGCTGCTGGGTTTTGGGGTCCTTTGGGCTCATAACACTTTCCTATCAATGTACCCATCAAATTTCTTTTAAACATTAGAATTATATGAGCATCTATCACTTCATCCAATTGCGTACCAGCCTGAGTGAAAAAATTGCCCCTGAAATTCTTTTTAAATCTTTCCCCTCTCACCTTAAACCCATGCTCACTTGTTTTAGAGTCCCCTACCCTACCCTTGGAGAAATACTGCAGCTTTTCATTCTTTCTGTATCCCTCATGAGTTTATAAACCACTATAAGATCACCTCTCAGCCTCCTTGGCTCCAGGGAAAACAGTCCCAGCCTATCCAGCCTCTCCTTATAATTCAAGCACTTCAGCCTTTCCAACATTCTTGTGAATCAATCCTGACTCTTTCCAGCTTAATCATATCCTTTCTGGGCAGTGTGGTGACCAGAACCACAATATTCCAAATGTAATCTCACCAACATCTTGTACCAGACATCTCAGCTCCTGTACTCAATGCCTTGACCAATAAAAGTAAGCTTACCCGTCACCTTCTTCGCCATTCTATCTAGCGTAGCAGTTAACGCAGTTCTATTACAATGCCAGCGACCGGGGTTCAAATCTGACACTGTCTGACACTGGAGTTTCTACGTTCCCCCATGTCAGTGAGAGTTTCTCTGGGTGCTCCAGTTTTCTCATACCCTTCGAACCTTATAGGACATTATAGGTTCATTGGGGTATTTTGGCAGCACAGGCTTGTGGGCCGGAAGGACCTGTTACGGTCCTGTATGTCTAAATTTAAATTTAAATTTATAAATTAGACACTCTCTAATCTTCTGGCATCTCACCTATGACTAATTATGATATAAAAATCTCTGCCACAGCACCAGTAGTTTCTTCCCTTGCTTTCCACAACATCCTAGAATTCACTTGCTCAGGCTCCAAGGATTTATCCACCTCAAAATTGCCAACATCTTTTTTTCATAATGTCAATATATTGCAGGAAATCACTGTTCCCTCCCCTGAATTCATTAGTTTCCATGACCTTCTCCATGATTTAAAAAAAAAAGATGAAAAGTATTAATTTAAGATCTTGCCCATCTCCAGTAGCTCCACACATAAAGAACAACAATGGCCATTATTGAGACCCTAGTTATCCTTTTACCTGCCAAGGATGGCTCATGTCATCTTTTTGTTCTTCTAATTTCATTTTTATGTGTACTCCAAGGATTTGATTGATCCCAGTTACCTAGACCTGAAACATGCCTCCTTTTCCTGAACAGAGCTTCAGGTCAAGTCAAATCCACCTTCATTTGTCATTCATATCATGCTCGCATAGTAAAGACGAGATAGTGTTTCTCCAGGACAATGGTGCATATTTACATAAATATAAGTGAAAATAGAAGTTAAACACATTAAAAATATGTTCTGGGAATTCAGGAACCTGATAGCTTTGGGGGGGGGGGGGGGGGGGGGTGGGGGGGTGAGGAATCTGTTGCCAAATCTAGATGTATGGACTTGAGTGCTGCAGTACATCCTACCAGATGGCAGAAGAGAGAACAGTTTATATGAGGGGTGTGTGGAGTCCTTTACAATATTTATTGCCTTTCACCTGCATCAAGCTTTTTAGATGTCCTTTATGGTAGGAAGAGAGCCCCCAATTATCTTTTCCGCTGACTTCACTATCCTCTGCAGGGTCTTGCAGTCTGAGGTGGAACAGCTTCTAAACCAGACAGTGATGCAGTTTCACAGCATGTTTTCAATACATCCTCTGTAGAATGTAGTGAGGATGGAGGGTGGGAGGAGAACTTCCCTCAGCCTTCACAGGAAGTAGAGGCGTTGCTGAGCTTTCTTGGCTGTGGACTGATATTAAGGGTCCAGGTAAGATTCTCTGCCAAGTACACTCCAAGGAACTTGATACTCTTGATGACCTCAATGGTCAAGCCGTCAATAGTCAGCAGAGCATGGTCCCCCAGACCCTCCTGAATTCAACAACCATCTCTTTTGTTTTATTAATGCTCAGATACAGGTTGTTGACTCTGCATCAGCCCGTTAGTGACTGCACCTCATCGCTGTACGCTGACTCCTCATTCTTACTATTAAGGCCCACCACGGTCGTGTCCTCAGCGAACTTGATGAGGTTTGTGCTGTGTTTAGCTGCACACTCGTGGGTCAGCAGAGAGAACAGCAGTGGACTAGTCACGCAGCCCTGGGGACCTCCGTTCTCAATGTGATGGTCTTGGAAGTGCTGATACTGATCCAGACTGCCTGAGGTCTCCCCATCAGGAAGCCAAGAATCCAGTTGCAGAGAGAGGTGTTTAGATCCAGCAGGGTCAACTTCCTTTTCAAGTTCTGAGGTATGATTTGCAGAAGGCCAAACTGGTCAATAAACAGCATTCGAACATACGAGTTTTTATTTTTCAGGTGGGTGAGGGCTAGATGGAGGGTGGTGGCAATAGTATCGTCCATAGAGCAGTTGGATCTATATATGAACTGCAGGGGCTCCAGTGACAAGAGCAGCAGGTGCTTGATGCGCCTGACAATAAGCCTCTTGAAGCACTTCATGATGATGGACATGAGTGTGATAGGACAGTAGTTATTGAGGCAGGACACAGACGACTTCTTCAGCACAGGGGGAAATGGTGACAGCTTTGAAGCACATTGGGACCATGGCACTTCTCAGAGAGATTTTAAAGATGTCGGTGAGAACATCAGCTAGCTGAGCCACACATCCCCTGATCACACTGCCGGGAATTTTATCCAGTCCAGCAGATTTCCATTGGTTGACCTTGCCGAACTCTCAATATCCCTTGTCAAACCATGCTCCCTAATCTTTCCAGTCTTACCCTTCACTCTAACAGGAATATTTTCACCCTGAACTTTCTCTTTAAAAGCTTTCCACTTCCAAGATGTCCCTTTACCTATTAACAATCAAAACAAGAAGGATTTACTGAAAGATTCCAGGATTGAATTTATTTTAATAAGATGAGTTACAAATTAGGAGCTGCAAGATGGCTGAGGTTTTTTTTTCACAGTGAAAAGAAATCAACGAATCTGTCAGCAAATTACAAAGACGCATTCAAATTTAAAATGGGAACTTTGAGTTATCCTCATGTAGACTATGACAAACATACAAAGAAAGGAATTTCTGATGTGTATGTTGGAGATTCTTCTCACAGATTATGCATCCAGTCTCACACAAAAGAAACCAGTTATTTTTTCTGGTGTCATGAGTAAGTGCGACTCTGGAAATATTCTGCAAAACCATAATTTAGTTTGCAGTACATCTGAGAAAAGGTTGGAAAATATCAGAAGATTAAAAACTAATTTTAAAGGATTAATGAAGAACTTGGCATGGGTAGATTTAAAAGTGGTAAAAAGTTAAAAGCAGTAATGCAACAATGCAGGATAATCAAAATAGAATTAGATAAAAAATACAGGAAATTACAAATTCATTTTTTTCCTAATCATGTTTTTCAGTGCTGAGGAGGCAGGGTGAGGTGGAGAACAAAGAGATTGTCTGTCAGAAGATGGGAGAGAGAAGGAGAGAAGCAATGACACAGAAGGCAGCAGCACCAACTGAGAGAGGGTGGTGAAGGCTCATTCATCTGCTGAGAGGAGATATAAATAAAACACGTATGAGGTAAGGGGTAAAGAAAAATGCTGAATTATAGAACAGTGCACTTGCTGGACCTTTGAAAATGAGAATATTGGAAATACTAACTAATCAGGCAAGGTCTATGAAAAAAAACAGTGCTAATATCTGCATTAGAACTGGTCATTTCTAATAGAAACTGAAACAACTGGTCATTTTAAACTGTTAAATTCATTCCTGAAGGTTGTTGCATGTATAGTCAGTTGACATGATGTTCTTCTTCAAACTTACGTTAGACTTTGGAGAGCAATAGATAGGAAAGACAAGGAGCATACAGTGGGATTGTGATGAGGAATTAAAGTGACAAGCAATTGGAAGGACAAGACCATGCTTGTGGATTCAATAGTGTTCCGCACTCTGTATTTGATTTCCTCAATATAGAGGACCGTGATCAATATACAAAATTGTTACAAGTGCGTGCATCACAGAAGGGAAGTTTGGATCCCTGCACTGTGGAAAAGGAAGAGCAATTATTGTACCTGCTGCCGTTGCATGCAAACAAAATTTGGGTACACATTGGCAAAGAGAAAATAGAAACTTAAAGAAATCATACAGCGCAGACAGGCCCTTTGGCCCAACTTGTCCATGCTAACCAAGTTAGCATTCTGCACTGGTCTCATTTGTCTATAGACATCTGTCAAAGTGTCTTTTGCCCATTGTAATTGTACCCATTTCTGCAGCTTCCTCCACCATCTCATTCTAGATACAAACTATCTGAATGAAAATGTTGCCCTTCAGGTCCTTCTGAAATCTCTCCCTCTCACCTTCAACTTATGCCCTCTAGTTCTAGAATCTTCTATACTGGAAAAAAGATGTGAGCATTAACTTTATCCAAGTCCCCATAATTTTATAAACTTCTCTAAAGTCACCTCTCTGTCATTACTCGAGCCTTTATTTCCACTGAGTACCTCAGCCAACTCCACACTGTATGACTCAATCTTTCTTTAGCTGCCTCCCTTTTTATTTCTTGCCCCTTTGTCTGCCACCTGCTAATCAATTGCCTCTGCCTCCCCATCTGTCCATCATCCTTCACCCCTCCCAGGTTCATCAATCCCCTCACTCAGCCTCTCCCTCCCTATCCTTAATGTACTGGCTATCTGCCTGAGAAGCAGATTTACTCCTGAATTCACAGGAAAGGAAGTGAGGGATGAGAGAGGCTCTTTTGCTGACTACTTTTGATCTGGAACCCAAGGAAGAAAAAATATTTGTGGTTAGAAGTATTGAAAGGAAGGTAAAATCATTAAAAAAAAGTAAGTTGACCAATTAAAGTGATCTGAGCCATGATACTGTAGTCTTGATGAAGGGGTCCAACTCAGTCAACGTACTTTTTCTCCCACCAAAGCTGCTCGGCCCACACCTCCAGTTCCTCCAGCCTTTGGCTTGCGATTCCAGCATCTAAAGTCTCTTTTATCGTGAAAGAGATGAGTTTGTGTTTTTTCTATGCTTTTTCAATTGTTACCCATAAAATAAAATGTACTTCATTTTGCACAATTTCCTCATGTGACTTACCAGCAATGTATGCTTCCTTCGACTCCATTGCAATACCAGGGCAGGACTTACACTTTGAATTGTGGAGAGCGTTGGGGAAAAGAGAAACCAGGTTATACTGGTATATTGTTCCATGAAAGTGGAGACATATATAGTTATGGAGGTGAAGGAGGTCTTTAGTAATTGGAAAACATGCAGAAAAGATTGATGAGAATGTTTTCATGACTGGTAGGTTTGAATCATTAGGAGAGGCTGGGCAGAGTGGGACATTTCTCTCTGGAGCATAGAACATTGAAGAGCATATAAAATGTAATGCATAAAACCATGGGAGGCATCTAAAAGTAAATTCCCAGGGTAAAGGACTCTAAACCTGGAGGTCACAGATTTAAGATAAGAGAGGAAAGAATTAAAAACGACCTGAGGGACATTTGCTTTACACAGAAGGTGGTGGGCAAGTGGAATGAGCTACCAGAGAAAGTGGAATGAGCTACCAGAGAAAGTGGAATGAGCTACCAGAGAAAGTGGAATGAGCTACCAGAGAAAGTGGAATGAGCTACCAGAGAAAGTGGAATGAGCTACCAGAGAAAGTGGAATGAGCTACCAGAGAAAGTGGAATGAGCTACCAGAGAAAGTGGAATGAGCTACCAGAGAAAGTGGAATGAGCTACCAGAGAAAGTGGAATGAGCTACCAGAGAAAGTGGAATGAGCTACCAGAGAAAGTGGAATGAGCTACCAGAGAAAGTGGCAGATGTAGGAACAATTTTACATTTCAAAAGACATTTTGACAGGATATGGATAGAAAACGTGTAGAGGTATATGGGCTGAATACATGCAAGCTGGTCGAGCTTGATCAGCATCAACAAGCTGGGTCTGTTTCTCCACTATGGAATTCTGTGACTATGAATGACATCACTAGCTGGCTTGCTTCTCCCCATTAACTACTTACTTCATCCCTCAGAACTAATTGAGAGCTTACCTGGCAAATGTGCCTGCAAATTCTAATAAAGGCCCCAGCCAGTGTGCAAACTTGTGATCCGTCTCCAAGTCTACAGGAACTAAGGGTGATACTAGAACAAGGGGACATAGACACAAGATTTGGGAGAGTAGATGCAAGACAGATAAGAAGGAGCTGCTTCTCTCTGAGAGTAGTGAATCTATGGAAATCTCTGCCTAATGAAGCAGTAGAGGCTGCCTTATTAAACATACTTAAGAGCCAGTTAGAGTTTTGATTAATAGGGGAATTAAGGTTTATGGGCAACAAGCAGTTAAGTGGAGCTCAGTTCATGGCCAGATCAGCCATTATCTTGTTGAATGGTGGAGCAGGTTCGATGGGCCAGATGACCTTCCCCTGTTCCTTTTTCCTATGTCATGATGTTGTTGTGGAAAGACGAATCTGAAATTGGATATAAAGTAACAAGGCTTTAGCACAGCACTGTGACACAATGGTCATATAGCTGCTTCACAGCTTCAGTGACCAAGGTTCAGTCCTGATTTCTAGTATTGTGTGTGTGGAGTTTGCATGTTCTGCAGATTGCACAGCATAGTTAGCATATTGATAGCACAACTCTATTTCAGCACCAGTGTGCAGGGTTCGAATTCACCAGTCAGTAAGGAGTTTGTGCAGTCTGCCCGTATCTGCCTGCATTTCCTCTGGCTGCTCAAGTTTCCTCCCGTGTGCCAAAGAGGTACAGAATAAGGAGGTTAATTGGTCACATGGATGTAATTAGATGGCATGGGCTCATAAGCCAGAAGGAACTGTTACCATGGTGTATTGTTCAATTAAAAACTGAATTAAACATTCCTCTGTGACTGTGTGGATTTCCTCTGGGTGCTCAGGTTTCTTGCCACATGCCAAATACGTGCAGGTCAGTAGACTACTGTAAATTGTGTGTTGGTGAGTGATAAGTGGTATACTCTGGGGAGGAGTGGATGGAATATGGTAAAACAAAGCAGGTTAAGATAAATGCATGTTTGATGGTCAGTGGGGACAAATGATCTGTTTCTGTGCTGTGTAAATCTATAGGTTACCCCTACATGCAGGCTCTTCAGATGTACTGACACCTCCTCCGTTCTAATCAACATACGCCAAGTTCTACCAGAATGTAAATTCCTCAGCCAAATGTTTTATTTATCTTTCCTCTAATAAGAAAAAAACAAGTGCCATTGGGATCTTATTCCTATAACGAGAAGTAGTCAGAGAAATGTAAATATCAGATCTACCTCAATGGCACATTAACAACTACCTCATTATTTGCACACACTAATCTAATTGAGTTTATAGAAATACTTTTATCAGGTGGAGACTGCAGAGCGCAGTGTGCAACTAGTCCTTTCTTGCAAGCCCAACATACCTCTTGTCTCATTTTTCTTTTTCCTCACCAAGACATTAATATAACTGGGCAGATTCATCATTTCCCATAGCAGTATTTCTTGAAAATGCTGCCTGAATCTTACACATTAAATGGTATGTTCTTCCCAAATGCCTGCAGAAGATTGTAAAGCTCAACCTACATTGGTTGTTCCACGCTATGAGAAAATTCACTGATTCTAGGTACTGTCTTTAACGTGACTGTATGCTCTCAGAGATGTGAGGAGTACAAACAGGCTTTTAATAGCTGACAGTCAATGGCCAGTAGATACAATAGTCCTCTGGTGAATCTGAGGTAAGGTGGGAAAACCAGGGTTTATATTGGGGTAACTGAGGGTGGAGTCAGGGGAGGAGCCAGCCATCTGAACAATACATAGACAGATAAAGACCACGTCTTGAATTTTCTCTCCTGGATACTAAAGTAAATGCCAGAGGTTCTCTGTGAATGATTCCCTCCATAAGTCCTTGCCATCACAGAGGACAATCTTCAGCAATTTGATTCACCCTGAGGGAGAGATGGTGGTGGGCCCTGACAACATTCTGACTAAGGGATTAAAGACTAATACTTTAGATCTAATGGCATATTTGCGTTATTAATCCATTCACTATAAAACTACCCAGATTTGCCCTGTATACAAACAAGGTCAAACCTTGTGGTTGCCATTAACCAGAGTCATGTCTGGGGATCATAAACACTCTGACTGTAGGACCAGGTTTACAGAAGAGCATACTGTTGTCAATGTTCTACCTCCTATATCTTCCCAAAATTTAATCACCATCTTTGAAGCCACAGATCAGGATATCATCACATTTTCTCCAATGCACAGTGTGTCTTTAACAATTAAATGTGGCATATCATAAAATGCTGTACCAGCCACTGAGCATTGACTGCTTCAGAAAGCTCTATGCGTTACTTGCTTCAGGAAGCAGTAAAACTAAAGAACCTACAGTACAGCCATTTGGTTTAAAACTCAAGCAGGTCAAAGCAGCCTGCATAAATAAGACACTATGCATTCATTTGCTCCAATGCTGAAACACTGTGTTGCCCTTCCCATATAAGCACCAAAAGTAAAAGGGCAGAAGATCACATGCAAGCTCGCCTCCAAGACTAGACTTTGAAATATGTCATCAGTCCTTCATTGTCACTAGAACACCTTCCCTAACTGCACTCTGAAAGTGGCTTCAGCAGATGGGCTGCAGTTAGAAAATGTTTCACCTCTCCCTGTTCATAGTAGTTAGAGATAGACTATGAATATTGGTGCAAGTATTGTCAGCAACTCCCACATTGCAAGAAGCAATTTAAAAAATCCTCACACATTAACTGAGTGAATTTGCAAGATATATTCTTGCAAACTTGATATTTCCACATTTGATTTTCATCCAGCCATACCCAATCACTACATCAGAAGTAAAAACATTTCACACATCCTCCTGTTCCCACTGAAGAGGCAAAAGCCAGCGAGCTGCAGCCAGCTCTTTGCAGAGAGAAATAATTTTTTTGAAAAATAAGGCATTGAATTCAGGATTATTCCAAATGGCCAAGGTCTTCAATCATTAAAGGGTTTTCTTGGTTTAATGTTGAAAATATCAGAGTGTGAATATCTTAGATATTTGGGAGGATTACAGTATTTGGAAGAGGAAAGACTGTGGAGGAAAATAAAAATAAGGATGTTGATTCCAAATCTCAAATATCACTTAACTGGAAACACTCACACCACATCTGGAAAAATGTCATGAAGGTAAAAGATTAGGCATTATCTTATTAAGTGGTATAGCTGGCAGACAGAGGATTCTTGGTATCCTCGATGAAGAGTTCCAGCCTCAACCGTTGACTGTCTATTGCATTCCACGGAAGCTGCCTGGCCTGCTGAGTTTTTTCCAGCTGATTGTTTGTTGCTACAGATAGATTGTCTCCTCCACTTCGATCTCTTAAGTTCTCCATTCTGCAGATACTGAGCTGCTCATCCTTTCTGCCTTTGATGTCCATTAGCTACTGTATTTTCTCTCTTTGTCTATACATGGCTTAACCCTTACCCTTGAGCTATTCTCGTGAGTGTTGATTAGTCCTCACTATTGAACAAGTTCTCCTCCATCTTGGCTCTCAGCTGATGACCCCTTGCTTGTCCTATGTTATTTTTTAATGGGATGAAGAACACACACACGCGGGTTATCGACAATCATGGATCATAGCCCAAACAGTTTAGGAGACTGATGTATTTCTAAGGGCTGTTGTAAAGCTCTTTAGAGGAGGAAAAACTCTTCTGGAAAATGATTGTGCTGGCCTATTCTGTGATTGAGCAAGGCCACGTGAGAGAACATGGTGATTGTAAATATGAAAATCTGTCTTTTTATGGTGGCAGATAGTAAAGGAGAATAGGAAGCAAATGATAAGATGGAGATTGAAATCAAGACCATTAAAAATAATGGGACCTCTTTGGCTAATACTATTGGTTTTGAAAAGTAACACTGCCACTGAGCAGTATATTTTACTTCTATGAATGTGACATTAAGTGCAAAAGTCCTGACCTTCTGATATATTCAGCAGGTCAAATCTTTTTCTTTATTTCAAATCGATCTTAGTGACAGCACACAATGCTCCTTGAAAATTTACACTTGGGACCTTCACCAGTCAAACCTCAGAAAGCAGCCAAGACTATTGATTTCAATAGGACTGTACAGTTTAAATTAGGAGACAAAAATGATCAATGAGACCAGGAACATATATGAAAGTAGTAGCTCATGGCTGTCAACATCATTTCAGCACCTCATCCAAATCTTTTATGTAATCCAAATTTTGATCATCGAGCAAGTATTTAATTGAGCTATCTCAACCAAATCAATATATGTCCTCAGCAAGTGAAGCTGCAGTTGGTGGGGCCAAGGAATGGTGCAGACTTTGCCTCAGCTTTGAGAAGGGCTGCTTCTCTTCCCACAGATGCCAAGTGAGGAATATTAGTGCAGGTAGACAGTGTCACCTTAGTCCGTATCGACCCTCACTCAAAGATCACAGTGATGTGATTCAGTATTTATGGCATATTTTGGCGGCATATTTCTCAAGTTGATAAATTAGTCCTTTGAATTCGTTGAGATAGATTGTTCCAATTACTTATCAGCATTTGTCATTGTGGTTCTTTCTTAAGAAATGTATTTTATTGATGTCAAACAGATACACACATTAACAGTTAATCCCATTTGAGTTTCAGGTCTTTACACATTTCAGATAACGTCTACAGGTTTTGCCTCCAATATATATCGGAACATCCATGTTCTGTATACTTGGGAGTTTTGTTACGAGCCCAGAGGACCCCAAAACTCAGCAGCAATAGATATTCACCAAGACAAATGGTTACTTAAGCAAAAGTTGCTTTTAATTATCTTTAAAAATGAAAACTTTAACTTGTTACTATTAACTTAATTAACCTAACAACTCCCTTCTATGCACACATGTATGTAATGTGTATGTAAGTTCAGAACAGTTCTCTGATTCATAGTCCAATCTCACTTCTCATTCCTCCAAGTTTATTGGTTGCAGGAAATTCTTATACTGTGCACAGAATTTAACATTCATGAAGTTTACCAAGTTTTGGTGCTTAAAAGGTAAATGATTACTGCTCAGGAGGGTTCTTGTCAGTTTTCAGAGAGAGATTTGTTGTTCGCTGGACAACCACAAATGATTCCTTTTAACCAGCCACTTCAGTCTCTTGCCGAAGAAACTTGCCACATCAGGGTTTTTCAGATGATCACCTATTTCTTTCAGGTCACCACAAAGTTCCTTTTTGCTTCTCTTATGTCAAGTGAAACATTAGGCAGCCAGTCCTCTCTTCATTTATGAACCACAAGGGCTTTGACCAGGCTGAACTAAGCAGTCACAACCCGTCTTACAAATGGGGTTTTCCACAAGCTTGCCAGCTTGCTGAACTGTAAAACTGCAGAACTTAATTTTATCTCTCTCTCTCTCTCTCTCTCTCTCTCAGAGAGAAGGTCTGTTTGACTCTCTCTGCTTGCAAAACAACATGACCCTCTTAGAACAGCAAGTTGCACTCCAGACAGTCTGCGGCTCTGATCTTTCACCTGTTGCCTTTTTGTAAACAACTATCCACTAGTCTCTGGGCACTCTCCAAAACTTTTGCAAAGGCTCTTGGAGCCAGTCTGTCTAGCATGAGCAGCAGTCCAGTATTTTAAATAAGATCTGTTTTAAAGTGTTTGCATGTGACCTACACTAAAACCTGCTGCAATTTATCTCCCAAAAACATATCTATAATCTGTCACAGTTTCCACTTAATTATCTAATGCTAATTATTAGTCGGGAGAGTTAATCAAATCTTTAACACACACTCTAAACTGTGTGATGTTTCTGCCGCCTGTATGTAGCTGATAGTAATTCTGACAGATCACTTATCAGTGAGCCATTTCTATGAATGGATACAAGTTTTGACAGATCGCTTATCCGTACTACAAACAAGTTTCCTTGTGTTAATATAAATGCTAATTTAGCTGTCTGAAGAGGCTAATGAGACTTCTCTCAGTAAAACATGAACTGTGGGTTGTTCTGTCAATTGTTTAAGGTTAAGGAATCCTGCATTAATAAAGACAATTTTTTAGTGGTCTTTTTCCTTATTAATTATTAATTCTGGATTACTTAAAAATATGTTAGTGGCTGTGGGTTGTGACCATGGCATGTATGTGGATGTGTTGTGGGCAGTGGAATTAACAGAATGTAAGTATGATCTAGGCTGCTCACATATCCGAGCTCCCTGCACATTGGCTGCCCTACCATCCGAGCTCCCAATGCCCCGGCTGCCCACCCTGCAGAGCTCCTGATGCCCTGCCCACCCTCCTATCTGAACTCCCGATGCCCTGATCATTCTCCCAACTGAACTCCCAATACTCTTAATCACCCTCCCATCCGAGTTCCCGATGCCCCAGCTGCCCTCTTGACAAAATCTCCAATGCCCTGGTCGCCCTCTCATCTGAGCTCCTGCCCTCCATAGCTTCTGACATCTCAGCCAACTGCCCTCTGGTGCTCCCGGTGCCCCAGCCATCCGCCCTCCCGCCTATGCCCCAGCTATCCACCCACCATTGGAGCTCCCAGCATCTGGAAAGTGGACTTACCACCAATTCCCGGTCGGCCACCCATCTGAGCTCCTGACTCCTTGAACAATTCAGGTACTTACCATGGTCAAAAGTTGTATGTGTGTAATAATCGACCCCCTAAATTTTACCCTAACAATTAGATTACAAAATTCAACTATTGCCTGAGTAAATGTTGGGTATGTTTTGATTATTGAAAGTAATACAAATAAACAGTTTAAAACTATATGTATAAATTATTATTACATACATGTATTTCTTAATATTTATATAAATATTTATATCAAAATATATATGCAGGAGTAAAAATTTACATGTAACATATTTTCATACCTTGTAGCTCTCAAACATCTGAAGTTTATCATATTTGGCTTTTACCTTAAGCAAGTTTGGCCACCCTTGCTATAGATGCTGAGTGACCTGCTGAGTGTTTCCAGCATTTTCAGTTTTATGATGATGCTCCATTGTTACATTAGATGGCTCAGAGATCAAATGAGGACCTTGTTGATCAATATGCTGCATATGATGTTTACATTTAAAACTATAACAGGCCATTCCATCCTGATTTTGATTGCATATTTCAGAGGTATATTTTCCCTGTTAAATTTCAGATCTTCTGGGTTGCTGAGCCTATGTAATACTGTGATTTTCGAACAGTTTGGCATATCACCTGCATCCCTTAACAACTCCTACAGATGCTCTGTTGAAAGCATTCTAGCAGGATGTACCACCATGTGGTACGGGAACTACTCCTCCCAAGACTACAAGAAACTGCAGAGGGCTGTAAATGTGGCTCAGGTCATCACACACTCTTCTTCAATTCTATCTATTCCTCCCACTGCCTTGGATAAGTAACTACCATATTAAAAAGCTCATCCCAATTCACACACACACTCCCTTACCACCCTGTTTCGTTTAGGAAGATTCATTGGTATGAGATCAAGCACCACCAGATTCAAGGGCAGTTTTTTACCAGGAATTATCTGACTCCTGAATTAATTTTAAAGTAATAAAATTATGGTGCCTTTGCTCTGTACCTACTGGTCACTCTTGGTAACTGTACTTTTGAACTAAGTCTTATTTGTACTATGTATAGGGTGCTTGAAAATAACCTCTATCACTTCATCATGGTACATATAACAATAAGCTTCAGTTATTTTGAGTGGATAATGTTTTCTTTATATATGGCAATATATGAAATTAAGTACTTTTGCAGATATAGAAACTAAAGGAAAAAAATCAAGGCGAACTGGAGTTGGAATGAGAGAGAGCGAGAGCAGGACAGTTTAAGTAGGCGAGAGGTAGAAGCAGAATGGCCATCATGGGAGCGGTCATCGCGTGAGTGGGCCAGAGTTAGAGTGAGGAGTTGAGGCTTTGACTCAAGATGCTTTGGAGAGAAGAGGCAGAGACTAAGGTAAGACTCTGATGAGTTTACTGCTATTCGTCCTTCGGCAGCAGGGAAGGCATGCAGAGCATCACCAAATGAAATGACTTCTTTCTCCTTTCGCGTGGTTTTTGTTATGTTGTTTCTCAAACCATAAAAGGAAATGTAGGATTTAATGGAGTAGCCATCTTTGGAGTGCGGCTAGAGTCAGAGTGGGAAGTTAAAGTCTTTGTCTCAAGAAGCTTACATGAGAAGTGGCCGAGGTCAAAGGGCCTAATAATCATCCGGGAGGCTGAGCAAGTCATACATAAGACTTTTGATCAGGTGGTTACACCCAAGTGCAGGATTCAGTTAATAGATGGGTGAACACTGAGAGAGCTAAAGGGAGAACAAAGTTAGTGCAGGGTCATCCTATGGTCATTCCCCTCAGCAACAAGTTTATCCCTTTGGATACTGTTGAGGGGCATGACCCTTCTGGGCAAGGAAACACCCAGACCAATCCCACTGTGTTCGGCTCTGAGCCTCAGAAGGAAAGGGTGAAGTCAGGCAGAGCAATAGTCAAAAGGGACTTGATAGTTAAAGGAACAGATAGGAGATTCTGCCACTGCAAAAGAGACACCAGGATAGTATGTTGGCTCCTGGGTGCTCAGGGCCAGGATGTCTCTGAGCAGTTGCAAAATATTCTTGAAGGGGAGGGTAAGCAGTCAGGGGTTGTGGTACATATTGATGCCAATGACATAGCCAGGAGTGGGATAGAGGTCCTACAAATTAAGTTTAAGGAGTTAGGAAAGCTGTTGAAGAACAGAACCCCCAAGGCAGTAATCTCTGGATTGCTCCCAATGTCATGAGCTAGAGAAGGTCAGAACAGGACAATAGTGAAGATAAATGATTGAATGAGGATATAGTGCAGGGGGCATCATTTCAAGTTCTTGGATCATTGGAACCCTTTCTCATATTAAGGCTCTCATATTTATTAAATTATATTTATTTATTTGTATATATGAATACTAGTCCTGCATATGTATTGTCTATCTGTGTGTTAGGTCTGGTTGTGTGCCTGGATGTTTTGCATCAAGGATCAGAGAATGCCATTTCATCGAGTTGTATTTGTGCAATTAGATGACAGTCAACTTGACTTGTTTTTCTGGGGAAGGGGAATGTGTTGCACTGGAATTGGAGTTGAACCAATATCCTGGCAGGGTGATTTAGTTATTTCGAAATGCTGTTGGGGGGGGGCAGTTTTAAACTAGATTCACAGTGTTGGGGGGGACGGGGGGGTGGGAACCAAAGTGAAAAGGCAGTGGAAGACACAGTTGGTGCACAAGTAGAGAGAGAGCTGTTAAGAAGTCTATGTGGAAGGACGGACAGATAGGTCAAATTTGCAGCCGTCTGAATAAGTTGCAGTGAAACAGAGACAAAAGCAGAGTAAAAAAAACAAATACAGGACTGAAGGTTTTATATTTAAATACACGCACATTTGAAATAAAGTGAATGACTTTGTAATACAGCTACAGCTTGGCAAGTATGAGGTTATGGCCAACACAGAATCATGGCTAAGGGATGGATGTCATTGGGAGCTGAATATACAAGGATGTACAGTATATTGAAAGGATAGGCAAGTAAGCAGAGGGCTTGGTTTGGCTTTGTTGGTGAAGAATAACATTAATTTATTAGGAAGAGGAGACATTGTAGATTGAGTTAAAGGATTCTTGCAATTCTATACAGCCAAAGCATAGAAATGCTGGAAGAACTCAACCAGTTTTGCAGCTTCCATAGGAGGAAAAGATATATTACCTTGTATCAAGGTACATTGAGGAAGGTCTCAGGCCCGAAATGTCAGTAATATATCTTAACTCCAATGGACACTGCAAAAGCAGCTGAGTTCTTCCAGTATTTCTGTATTTTGACTACATTCACAATGTCCACAGACTTTTGTCCTTCAAGCAATTATACATAGACCTCCAGACAGTTGCCATGATGTGGATAACAAATTATAAAAGCATATAGAAAAGGCCTGCCAGAAGGGCAAAGTAATGGTTGTCATGGCGGATTTTAACATGCATGTAGGTTGGCAGAATCTCAAGAGAGAGAATATGTGGAATGCCTACGAGATGACTTTTTAGATCAGCTTGTTGATGAATTCACTAAGGGATCGGCTGTAATGAAATGGGTCTTGTGTAATGCACGAGAGGTGATTAGAGAACTGAGGGCAAAAGGACCTTTTGGGGGGGGCAATAATTACAATATTTCAAGATACAAAATTCCTTGACTGTCATGCAATAAAACAGGTGTAATATTACACAAAATTGACTTTAGTCTGCCATAAAGTTGAAAAAGATTTGCCATCAGCGGAAATTGCCCAACAACCGTTACAGTCACAGCAAGAGCAATGAGAGAGAGTGGCCCCCAGGGACATGGATTCACCTCCAGCACTCCCACAGCCTCCACAGCCACACACACTTCAGTCCAAACTATCGGCAACCCAAGATCCAGATCCAAACCTCCACCACAATCAGGAAGCTTCCCACATCCTTGGCACCCTCTCACATCCTGGTTCCCATACCTAGTATCCATTCAGCTAGCCTTGAGCTGATCTCCAGTAGTCCACAATTTGGTGTGTCCTTTGACTACAGTTGTCAGCAGTCTGCAGACTGCGTAGGTTCTTCGCCTCAAATCACTAACAGTCCACCATCTCCTGTGTTCTTCAGCAGCAAAGCCCCTCACTGGTCTGCTGGCATGGTCACCATTTTGTTGGGTCATCTCCTTTTCTTCTTGTTCTCAAATAGGGGGGTGGGTCTTCCTGTTTTCTGATGCCCTGCTCCAGTCCTCTGCTTCCTCAAGACTGCTTCTGAACACAGGTTCCACCATCTTGGCCAAGACCCTGCGGTCACAAGATTATGAAATAAACCACCGTTGGCTCCTTTAACAGGCCTTTTAAAGCCAGTACAGAGCCATCAATAGTTGGTGGTAGAATCCCGTGGAATCTCCTCTCCCTGCTCTCCACGAGCAGCAGCGCTGCCAGCTCCAGCAGAGCCACAATTTTCTACTTCATTTTGAAATTTAACATGGAGAAACTAAATTTAGATGTGTCATTATTTAATTGGAGTAAATGGAATTACAGTGGCATGAGAGAAGAACTGACTAAAGTAGATTGGAAGAGCCAAATAGTAGGGAGGACAGCAGAGCAGTACTGGATGGAGTTTCTGCAAGATGCGGGATAGATACTGTACAACCCAAAAAAGAAGAAATATTCAAATATGAAAATGTCACAACTATAGCTGATGAGGGAAGTCAAAAGAAAAAGAGGGGGGATACAAGGAAGCAAAAATTAGTGGGAGGACAGACGATTGGGATTTTTTTTTTAAATTGCAGAAGGCAACTAATAAACTCATAAGAGGGAAAAGATGAAGTGTGAAAGAAAGATAGTAAATAATATCAAGGAGAATACAAAAAAAACTACCAATATATCAAGTAAAAGACAGGTAAGAGTAAATATAGGATCACCAGAAAATGATGCTGGAGAACAGTGGGGAGGCATGGAGATGGCAGAGGAGCTAAATGAGTATTTTGCATCAGTTTTCACTGTGGAAGACATGAGCAGTGTGCCAGATGCCGAAGGGTATCAGTGAAGGGAAGTGAGTACAGTTACTATTTCAAGGGAGAAGGTGCTCAGAAAGCTGAATGGTATAAGGCAGTGATTCTCAACTTTTTTTCTTCCACTCACATACCACTTTAAGTATTCCCTATGCCATAAGTGCTCTGCAATTAGTAAGCGATTGCTTAAGGTGGTATGTGGGTGGAAAGAAAAAGTTTGAAAACCACTGTTTTAATTGTACTTAATTGACTTGTTATGTGCTTGGTTTCATAACTCCAATTGCAATTTTTCTCAAGCAAAATATTTCAGTAACAATTGGATCTGAAGCAGCGATTCTCAACCATCCCTTCCCACTCACATACCACCTTAAGCAATCCCTTACAAATCACAGAGCACCTATGGCATAGGGAATACTTAAAGTGGTATGTGAGGGGAAAGAAAAAGGTTGAGAACCACTGGTAGAAGATACCCAGACCAGATCGAGTGCACACTTGGGTTCTGAAAAAAGTCACTGAAAAAGAGGCTAGATAATTATCTTTCAGGAATTAATAGATTCTGGCATGGTCCCAGAGTATTGGAAAATCACAAATGTCATCTATTCAAGAAGGCTGGGTTGTAGCAGAAAGGAAATTATAGACTGGTTAGTCTGACGTCAATGGTTGGGAAGATATTGGAGTTGATTGTCAAGGATGAGGTTATGGAATACTTGGAGGCACATGACAAGATTAACCAAAGCCAGCATGGCTTATTTAAGGGAAAATCTTGCTTCACAAATCAAATGGAATACTTTGAAATAACAAGCAGGTTGGACTAGGGAGATGTAGTGAATGTTGTGTGTTTGGATTTTCAGAAGGCCTTTGACATGGTCCCTAGGTCTGTCTTTAATTTGAATTTGTATGTAAGTCGAAACAGGAACGTACAGTCCTTATTTAGCATCAATACATTAAAACCGCTTAAACATAATAAAACAGTACATAACAGGAATAGTAATAGAACAGTACTGTACGCAATAATAAGTTAACACAGAAGGTGATGGAGAGATGGCTACAGTACAGATACCCCATGCCCTCCCACATCTTCGTTCCTTCCGATCCGCGCCCTGCTCCTTTGTTCGCTCCTTGCTCCCCCTCCCTCCCTCCACAATGATGCATACCACTACTTCTTCCCCCCCCCTCCCTCCCTGAGATCAGTGTGGGGGCTGGTGGGTTGTCAGGAGGGAGTGGGGTGATGGGATCTGTATGGGTGCTGGGCAGAGGGGCCATAGTGGTGACTGTTGGTGACACAATACTAATAAAATTAAACAATATTTGGTCATTACTATTAGAATTATGACTTAGCCACGCTCAAACCGGAAGATGATGCCAATCTACTTCCTGTCGGTTTGCCAATACATAACTACAGGTTGTTCATAAAATGGACATTTTTAACCCAGGGACTTCCTGTACTCAACATTTTTCTTTTTGCACGTTTTTCAGCTTTGAATGGGCATCTAAATATCACGATTGTTTTTCAGACCCAAATTAAACCTGAGAAATGCTATGAAATCATGCATACAAACGTATTTTAACATATTTCTGTAGCTAATTACAGTGGTTCCAGAATAATTTTAGCATTTACATGAACAGGTAAATCTCTGATGATGAGGACAACCTTTTGTAACTTAAATACCAATTCATTATCTAGTCTATATTTACGTGATTTGTTACATATGATTCAAAGTTTGGGATTGGAATGTCTCATTAACAGATGTGATCACCATTAAGTCTTGCACAGAATTTAATTATTAAAAAAAATTAAATTTAGACCTACAGCATGGGTAACAGGCCATTTCAAATTGGAATTTGTGACATCCAATTTACACCCAATTAACCTACACACCCAGTATTTTAGAATGGTGGAAAGAATCCAGAGCCTTCCTGGGGAAAACCCACATAGACAAGGGGAGAATGTACAAATTCCTTACAGACAGTGCGGGATTTGAATCCAAATCACTGGCACTGTAAAGGAGTTGCAATAACCACTACATCAATTATGCTGTCCCAAAAGAATGTTTAAATAGTACAACAAAAACAGTTGTTTTAAAGCTTAAGTCACGCATAACCCTTAGGGCAAATAATCATGGTTCTGTAGGAGCGTGCTAACCGAATGAAAGAATGAGGCAAGGAATCGGTGGGTTCGTTGGAACTCTTGAGCTTTATTTTGACTCGCGTGCTGCCACTTTTAAGGTATTTAAAGCTCCTGCCCCTGCGTGTCAGAAACGATGTCATCGCGATGTAAGCGCACTACCTGCATGCATGCGGGCCCCTGAGCTTCTTCAAAAGTCCATGCGACGCCATCTTTGATGCAGCTGCTCTGATGGCGCACACGTAATACACAGAGCCATTTTGCCTGGCCATCAAATATATGTGCCACCACACAACACGCCCACCCCGGCACCTCCCCAGAACTGGTGCTAATGTCTGCCTTGCTCAAGGTTTGTACAGCCTTTCATTTAGGTCTACCTCGGTGTTTGGCCGGCTGACTGACTGGCTTCAAGTGGTCAATGCTGAAAAACCTCCTTTCGCCTAATGTCCAGAATGAACATTAAACCATTGTTCCATATCACTTTGTAAGGGCCCTCATACAGTCATTGGAAGGGCAAATGGTGCATGCCCTGGGGGACTAACACAAACTTGCATTTTTTTAAGTTTCTAGGGATGGAGGAGGGAGTTTGTCCATGGTTAGTAGGAGGTCTGGGTGAGAAATTGCTTAGTTTCCCGCAGGATCACTTTAGCACTGCGGAGTTCTCTGGCTCCAGATCATAGGTTACCGGCAGGAATTCACCAGGGACTGTTAGGGGTGCACTGTAAATCATCTCAGCTGATGACACCTGTAGGTCTTCCTTCGGAGCTGTGCAGATCTGGAAAAAGACCCAGGGGAGATAATCTACCCAGTTGGTGCTCGTCTGCCTGGCCAAGAGCGCTGACTTGAGGTGCCTGTGGAAACGCTCAACTAGGCCTTTGGATTGGGGTGATAGGTGGGGGTGCGGTGTAGCTGCATGGCAAGGAGGTTGGCTAATTCAGACCAAAGGGCAGAAGTGAACTGGTGTAATGGTGAGGTTCAGTGGTTATCAGATCTGCGTACGATGCCCAGTTCCTCCATGTATTTAAATTCTTCTTTTGCTATTTGCAGTTTATCTGATGGCAGGCATTGGGCACATGCATGGAGTGGTGGTCCCTGGGTGGTTATATGGTGTTGCACCCCATGCTTCGTTATGGTAGAGGTGAATTGGAGCCTGAAAATGGACAGTAACTCAGCCAGGATACGGCTGTATTCGGCAGAGGAAGACACAACCAAGGCAAGATGAGGAAAGTCTCAGCGTGGACCAGTCTTTTGGCTTTGAGGTTGACAAGCAGGCTATCCACCCTCAAGAAATCTGCCCCCAGGAGTGATTTTTTTCATTGAAGCAAGTGTGAAAACCCAAGTTGAATGTCTCACTTCCTAACCGAACCGCCACCTGTCACATTCTGAAGGCCCTTATACTGCTGTTGTTGGCAGCTTGCAGGGTGAGGCCATGGTATCTTGTAAAGGTTTTGAGTGCTGTTGGCAGAATTACACAGATTTCTGCCCCTGTGTCAACGAGAAACCTGTGGCCAGAGATCTTATCACAAACATGAAGTAGGCTGTCTGGGTGGCCAGCTGTTGAAGCCATCAGCGGCAGCTGGCTGTGGCGTTTCCCGGAAATGTGCAGATTTGTCGGCATTTGCAGGCATCTGCACCCCACCTTTGATGGTATGAACACCACTTGCTGTCTGTTCCCTCGATCGTTTTCCGGGGCCGTTGTTGGTCTCGGGACGAGCAGGGCTCAGTCTGAGGTCTGGTCAGCTGACTGACAGCGGACTCGTTTGGTCCACCAAAGGATTGTTTGCTTTGGCCGCACCTTTTCTGGGGTCGCTGAAATCTGCATCAGCCAAGCAGCAGCTGAATGTCGTCAGGCAGCTGCTCGAGAAAAGCCTGTTCAAACATGAGGCAGGGTTTGAATCTTTCCACAAGGGTGAGCATCTCATCCATGAGGGTGGATGGCATTTTGTCCCCCAGGACGTCCTGGTGCATGAGTCTGGCTGCCCTCGGGTCTGGAGAGCCCGTATGTGCTGATAAGTAATGCTTTCAGCTCATTTTATTTACTTTCCTCTGGTGGGGCCTGGATGAGGTTGTCTACCCTGGTTGTGGTCTCCTGGTCCAAGGAGCTGACCATGTGGTAATACTTGGTTGAGCCAGAAGTAATTTGTTTAATGTGGAACTGTGCCTCTGCTAGTCCAAACCATATGTGGGGGTCGTAGTGTCCAGAAGGTGGGCAGTTTCAGTGCAACAACGCTTACTACTACAGCATCCATGTTGAGTGGTCCAAAAAATGCTTGGACTCGTCGGGGTCACCAATGTAGCAATCGTACTAATCAAGCAAAAGAACGATATTAACAGTCAGTGGGCTGTTATAACTCATGAGCTTTGTTTTGACTCACGCATTGCCGTTTTAAGGCATTCAAAGTTCCTGCATTGGAAACCATATCTTCGTGACCTGCGTGCATGTGGGCCACAAGCTTCCACTGGAAAAGAAATCCAAGTGACACCATCTTTGATGCGGTTGCTCCAATGGCGTGCGCGTAACACATAGAGACGGTTCGCCTGGTCACAGTTCATAATTTTTACTGACATTGCTTCATTTCTAAAAATGTTTACTAAAATAAATAATATTAAAGTACAATATTATTAGATATTTTATCCTATTTGTTAATGTGTATTAGGCTGGGGCTTTATTCCCTGGAGCATGGAAGGTTGAGGGGTGATTTGATAGAGGTATTCAAAAGTATAAGGGGAAGAAGTGAGATCGATGGTAATATTCAAGGAAATGTTGGATAGATATATGGACAGGATAGGTGTGGAGGGTTATGGGCTGAATGCAAGTTAGTGGGACTGGGTTGGAGAAGATGTTCAGCATGGACTAGTAGGGCCGAACTGGCCTGTTTCTGTGCTGTAAATGGTTATATGGTTAAGTGTAGTCACTTGCAGAGCAAGTTTGATTACCACAGCCAGCAGTGCTTTATTATTAATATTACAATATGCTTAATATGGAAGATGGGACCTTTTAGCCATCTCCCAATCCCAGCATAAAATACATTGAAAATATTATAATCATATTAAACTAATGGCTGTCTGGGAACTATGCAATAAGGCCTCTCTACACGTGAGATCTAATTGTTCCATGCATGGCAGAACATAATTTACAGCAATAAACTTCTTGTTCATGTTTATTGTCACACTACCAAGATGCAGTGAAAGAGATTATTTTGCAGGCAAACTGGTAGACATCTTATATGTGGTCACATAATTTTCTGATTAAATCACATCGTGACCATTAAACAGAATACACCAGATTTAAAGAAGTGATGAGAAATTCTTTTTGGATCCTTGGAAAGTGGAAATGCAAGTAATACTTGCAAGAGTAGACAGGGTTCAGGCAGATAATATGCTTCCTTGGTATGTATGAATGGAGATTTGGCAGCAGGGTGAGACAGGTAGTAGGTAGTAGTGGGCACTAAAAGTGGAGGGAGTTTTAACTATCCTTACATTAATAGGGAAGATTCATTGTAAAAATTGTATCAGAACTTTTTTAGACAGAATGTAGCAAACCCAACTATAGCAATGTGCTATAAGTAATGAGACTGGGCAATAGAAGAGTGTTTTTGTAATAACAATGATAATTTAATTAGATTAGTACAGTTACAGAAAAGGACTAAGATAAAAAAAGGAATAAAAGTTTCCAAGAGGGTTCAGGTCAACTTTGCTAAGCTACTTGACAGCAAATAAATTGCTGAACAATGGAAAGCATTTAAGAAGGGAAATCAATACCTGGTGCCAGAAAGGGATCAGGTATATCAAGGATTGTTACAAGTGAGGGCAGCTCATCTCATTCCAGCAGTTGAGGAATAAATATAATTAGTCTAATAGAACATTTTTTGGTATCTGCAACTGAGATCTTTTTTGAGGGACAAATTGGGACCCTCTATGACCCTGCCCATGTGTAGTGACATAGAAATTCTTATTTGAAGGGGAAATGTGTGTAAATTTATCTCTATAATGTATTTCATATTCCAAAGTTAAGGCCTGAAGCCGGGCTTACACAAGTCAAGGAAAAGGTGGGAATAGGACTTGGGCGCAACAATCCACGAGTGGTGCTGGTCAGATCTGTGTGTGGACAGCATGATAGCTGTCATTGATGCCAGGTACAGGTTGGTGCAATACATTTCCCTGCATCAACTGTGTTATATAGTCAGGATAATTGTGAACTATTTTATAGCCACGTAAGAATACACCCTTCTCATGTAGTAACTATAGTGCACCACAATGGGGCATATGTGAGCGAGTGAACAATTTCCTGAGATGGTGGAAGGCATTATATTAGAAGCCTCCCAAGTAACAGCAGAGACATAACATGGTAGGAGCAGTACAAGAGAACAAGAATAAAGCCATACAATCAATTGTAAGTCATTGAAATACAAAGAGGAGAAGAGAAGAAACATTAAAATGGCTGGAGCAACAGCAGTTCATCCAGTGATGGACGGGGAAGCTGAAGACATTGTTGACCATTTAATAGGTTTCAGCAGAAGTGCAATTTAGCGTTAAAAAGCTATTTTAAAAATGCAACAGCAGAGGAGAAGGTCAGTTATCTACTTCTCTGGACAGGGGAGTGAGGCCTTCACATTTTTAATAGCTGGGAGCTTACAGAGATGGAGAAAAATTATCCTAAGCAGATTTTTGCAAAGTTTGCTTCTCACCTTGAACCCAGGTCCAATCATAGAATTAAACACTATAAATTTCAAGGCTTAATGCAAGAGACTGATGCAACTGTTGATAACTTCCTCACTAGACTCAAAATTGTTGTGCAAAATGCAGATTTAAGGATATAGAGGAAAGATTAGTTGATCAAATAATATGGGGGAGTGCCTATCCCAAAGTGCAAATGTCTCTTGTAGGGAAGGATAGCTTGAAGCTGGACGAAGCTATAGACACAGCCAGAGCCTTTGAAGCCACGAGGATACAAATGAAATCCCTATCTATGCAGACCCACCCACAGCAAAGAGAAAGAAGGGTTGATGCTATAAAGAACACAATCGGAAAAATGCAAACCCCTCCCAAGACCTGCAAGAAGTGCGGCAGACAACACCCCTTCGATGAATGAAACAAATGCCCTGCATACAGTTCTGAATGTCGAGCCTGTGGTAAAGCAAACCACTGGGCAAAGATGTGCAAGTCTGGTATGAAGAAAACAGTGATACCAGTGAAGAAAAAAGACAAGAAGAAGATCCACCACATAAAAGGAAACAACAATGAGGACTCCGACACCCAGATACTAGACATAGAATCCATACACCTTCATAAGATGTCGGGTGAGATGAAAGAAGGAAGCGAGTTATACACAAGGATCCAAAAACAGAGAACAATCCAGGACAAGCCTACAATATTTAACCTAAAGGTGAAGATGGATGCTGGATCACAAAGCAACTTCCTTCCACTCAGACTCTACTGCCAGATGTTCCCAGAGAACATAATAAAAAGGGGATCCAAAAGACGGTGCATTGGAAACAGCAAATGTCACATTAATGGCCTATGGTGGACCCGTGATCAAGCAGCAAAGGAGAGTTAAAATTAATGGCTGCCATAAAGGAAAGAACATCCTCTGTAAATTCTAAGAGGTAGATGGAGATGGTCCAGCAATTCTAGGTCTGGATAACTGCCGGGAGTTGCAGTTGAGATCCAACTGTCAATTATGAGATCCAACAAAGAAGATATCCAAAAGCATTAACAGAAACACAAAAGAGGAAATTATTTCTACAGAAGTACCTTCCAGGCCATGGTACACAGTGGGAGCAGACTTGTTCACTGAGAATCAAGAGTGGTACTTAATAGTAGCCTGTTACTACTCTAAGTTTCCATTCGTCAAAAGGGTGAAAGACCCGAGAGCATCAACTATCACCTTAGAAATGAAAGCGCTCCTTGTTGAGCAAGGAATACCCAAGCAAGTAATGTGTACAGTGAACTGGGATTCACTGGTAGTGTGTTATACTGATGGCTGGCCCGCCTCCCAGCTCCTCCCCATCTACTCACTTATAACTCAGGTTTTCAGCCTAAACCCAGAATCTTTCTGAAGACTACTGTGAGACCCAACCCATAGTTATAAGCTAATAAAAGTGTTTGTTATCCCTTCAGTTGTAAGAGCTTTTATTCGTGCTACAATTTTATTAGCTTATTCCCTAACGATGGAAGCGCTGCTCAAGCCTGGTATACTGCTGATAGACCCTCTGTCCCCGACGCGACTGAGGAGTTCACATACTGGCTAGACTGCTTCCATGCCTACCTGAATGCGACCAGGGATGTCTTCCACACCAATGAACTCAGGAGGTCTGCACTCGTTTCGAGGGTAGGAACAAAAGGGTATGCAGTCATCGGGTACTGTTCTACATATGATGCTGCCATCAAGGCTTTGAAGGCTAGGTACCTGAAGTCGCAAAACGAGGTCCTAGCAAGGCACCAACTCGCTCTACATCACCAGTGGCCAGGAGAGACTGTAAATGATTACCTGCTGGATCTGTGGACCCTTGCCAAGAAGTTCAGGTACAAAGCGGCTACGAGCCACATTCATGAGGAAGAGCAGATCGGGACAGTCTAGTCACGGGGATCCGCTCAAGGTACACGAGGCAGTGACTGCTCGAGTCTGGAAAGAAGGACCTGGCTAGCCATGTCAAACTGGCCAAATCACTGGAACAGGCCACGCTCAAGAATAACTACCTTGAAGCCAGAGAGCTTACTCACCCTGGTGACCCCTTCCAAGGACCGGCTGCTCCTGCTACCCCTGCCCTAGCAGCTGGTTCTCCTGTGCTAAGGGAATGCTTTTTGTGCAGCAAGAGTCAACATCCTTGATCTCATTGAATGGCAAAAGACTCAGTGTGTTCCAGCTGTGGCAAGAAAGGGCACTAGGTGAGGGGGGTTTGTCATGCAAGGGGAAGCCCAAGAAGTCCATGGCCTGCACAACTCCAAGATCTGATTCCAGCCCCAAGCCGTCTGTGCCCTCATTCCTTGCATCTCATTCACATTCTACGCGTGTTCAACCACATTGTATAGTACATCTGTCATTTGAAGAGGGGGAATTCTATAAATTTTGCTTGTGTATACGATGAATTGTGTGCTACAATGTTGTTGGGTCTGAACTTCCTGTGTCACCTTAAAAGTGTGACCTTGGAGTATTCTGGTCCCCTCGCCCCCATAACAGTTCGGAACATAGGACTCCAAAAATCAGAACCCACATGCAACCTCTCCACACTGAATATCGATCCCCTCCTCTCTTCACGAATCTGTCCTCAGACTGCAAACCCATTGCTACCAAGAGCAGGAGGTACAGCACAGCAGACCGAGATTTTATAAAGTCTGAGTCACAACGTTTGCTCAACAAAGGTATTGTTGAACCTAGCACCAGCCCATGGAGAGCACAAGTGATAATGGAAAAAGTGGAAAACAACTCCAGGCTAGTAATTGACTATAGCTAAACTATTAATCAGTACACACTCATGGACGCCTATCCCCTCCCTCGAATTTTGGTCATGATGAATGATATTGCGCAGTATCGGGTCTTTTTGACCATCAACCTGCAAGCTGCCTATCACCAGCTGCCAATCCATTCGCTGGAGCATCCTTATATACCATTTGAGGCTAACGGTCGTCTCTATCAATTCCAGAGCGTCCCTTTCAGTATTATTAATGGGGTTTTTATCTTCCAAAGGCAGATAGACAGAAGGGTGGATGAATATTGATTGAAAGCTACCTTCCTCTACCTCGATAATGTCACCATCTGTTGCCACACCTTGGAAGAAGATCATGACGCCAACCTCCAGAGTTTTCTCCGCACGTCGAAAGCCATGAACCTCAGTTATAACTCTGACAAGTGTGTGTTCAGGACTAAACGTCTGGCTATCCTTGGTTATGAGATGGAGAATGGCATCATTGGCCCCGATCCTGATAGGATGCACCCCCTGTTGGAGCTCCCCATCCCCAGGACCACAAAGGCTTTGAGGAGATGCCTGGGGTTTTTCCTCATATTACGCCCAGAGGATCCTTCAATAGGCTGATAAGGTTCGCCCTCTGTTGAAAGCAATTAATTTCCCCCTCTCGGGGAAAGCCTGAATGGCTTTTAACTACCTCTGAAACCACATAGCAAAAGCCATCATGCACGCGGTGGACGAGAATGTACCTTTCCAAGTGGAAACCGAAGCTTCGGACATAGCCCTAGCTGCTACGCACAACCAGGTGGGCTGGCTTGTTGCATTTTTTTCATGAACGTTATAAGGCCACAAGCTCCAGAACCCATTGGTGGAAAAGGAGGCTCAAGCCATTGAAGAAGCTGTAAGGTACTGGAGGCACTACCTGACTGGTAGAAGGTTTACGCTCCTCGCTGACCAGTGTTTGGTCGCATTCATGTTCAATAATATCAAGAGTGGAAAAATCAAGAATGACCAGATTGCTAGGTGGAGGATCGAGTTCTCCACCTACAATTATGACATTGCCTATTGGCCAGGAGCCCTTATTGACCCTCCAGAGCCTTATCCAGAGGAAGCTGTGCCTCTGCGCACACTGGCCAACTGCAGTCTCTGCATAATGAGCTCTGCCATCCAGGGGTCACCCGCATGGCACATTTTATCAAGGTGCACAATCTGCCCTACTCCATGGAAGACAACAGGGAAATGACCAGGTCTTGCCAGGTCTGTGCGGAGTGCAAGCTGCACTTCTATTGTCCCATGAAAGCGCACCTGATCAAATCATCTAGGCCCTTCAAACGGCTCAGTGTCAATTTTAAGGGACCTCTCCCCTCCACTAATTGGAACACTTTCTTCGTCTCAATCATTGATGAGTACTCCCGCTTCCTCTTCACCATTCCATGTCCAGACACGTCCACTTTGTCAGTCATAAAGGCCCTAGACTCCATTTTCACCCTGTTTGGGTATCCCAGCTATATTCATAGCGACCAGTACTCAGCCTTTGAGTGACGAGCTACGTCAGTAACTGCTAGTGAGGGGCATCGCATCCAGCAGGACTACTAGGTACAACCCCCAGGGGGAACAGGCAGGTTGAAAAGGAGAGCGCCATGGCCTGAAAGGCTATCAAACTGGCCCTGAAGTCAAAAAGTGTTCCAAACTCACGCTGGCAGGAAGTCCTCCTATTATGCTCCATTCAATCTGGTCGCTACTATGTACCACAACCAACACTGCACCTCATGAGCTCCTATTCACTTTTGAGAGAAGGTTGGCATCGGGAACTACACTCCCACTCAGGCTCACCACTCATGGACCAATCCTTCTCAGGAAGCACGTGAGGAGAAGCTTCCTGGTGGAAGGGGTGAAACTGCTCCACACCAATCCCACATACGCCTATGTGGAGTACCCGAATGGTAGGGAGGACACCGCCTCCATCAGGGGCCTGGCGCCCACCAGAACAGAGGGTCCATTGCCTCAGATGCCCTGCGAGCCATGGATTCATTCTCACCACCCTCAGTCAGGGCCTCGGGAGATCCATTTCAGGAGGAAAGTGCATCCTCCTCCACCATTGAGCTGGAGACCAAGCCTGCCTCTCCTCCCTTACAAGGGGACCAGGAGACCCAAGGAGTCCAAGGACCCGCAGTACTAAGGCGCTCCACCAGGATCTCCAGACCCCCGGACTACTTAAATCTGTAAATTTGTATATTTTTCAACCATTTTTTTTCTGAACTCATGTTTCCTGTCTTCATTCACAGACCCTAAATTCTACAGGAAGGGGTGAATGCAGTGAACTGGGATTCAGTAGTATTGTGTTGTGCTGAAGGCTGGCTCCACCCCCATCTGCTCACTTATACCCCTGGTTTCCCGCCTAAACCCAGAACCCTTCTGAAAACTATTGTGAGACCCTACCCATAGTTATAAGCTAATTAAAGTGTTTGCTCTCCCTCCAGTCGTGAGAGCTTTTTTCATGTTATTCATGCTACAATGCGACAATGAAACACAGTTCACATTACAAGAATTCAGAAAGCAGGCTGCAGAGCACAGGTTTGTTATCATTACATTAACCCCATACTACCCCAAAGGTCATGGATTCATTGAAAGACGAGTGCAAACTGTGAAATAAACACTAGTTACATGTCGCGAAACAAATGAAGAACCAGACCTAGGTCTTCTATCATTATGAGCAACATAATGAAGTCCCCGGCAGAACTTCTAAATGGCAGGAGATATAAAACAACTCTGACAAGTAAAAGAAGACCAGGAGGAAACCAGAAGAAGACTGGCTGAAATGCAAGAAGGGTGTCAGCATTATAACAAATATGAACAAACATTGCCAGAACTCTTCAGAGAGCAGCATATTCAAGAGCCAAAAAGATGAGACACCAAGATCATACATTGTCGAGACACTCTGGCAATCAGCTGAGGAGGAACAGAATTCACATCCGGCCGACACAAGATGTGATGAAGCAGAAAGCTTTAATACCAGTAAAGCCTGCAACACCAATATCAAGTGAGGTATCAAGTGAAGAGACCACAACCACTAATACTGAAACATCAACACAGCAGTTGTCAGGTGAAGCACAACAAGCTACATCACCTACACGTGAACCAGCATCACAGAGCCTAATGGTCGCAGCCAAATCCACAAGATGGTGAAGCACATATTGCTGCCAGTGCGATATCGATAAGAACTATTTAAAAAGAGTTGTCTAAATAACCTAGTGTACAAGTTCAGATACTTAAGTTGCACTAGAAAGAAAGTGATAAAGAACACTAAATTTTTCTTTATCTTGAGAAGGAGGGATGTTATATAGTCAGATTAATGTCAACTATTTTGTTACCACGTAAGAATACACCCTTCTCACTGTGTGAACAGTTTCCTGAGATTGTGGAAGACATCAGTAAGTAAATCTCTTCTGTTATTTTAATTTAACAAACTGTACCTCACATCTCAAAACCTGCACAAATCTAAACCAGAAATCTCAGAAATGTGCTTTAGGTGTATGGTGGAAATTGGAACCTTTATCCATTCAACCTGTGTATAAAGGTGATATCCTTCTGGGAGGACCTGGGGGACATTCTAAAATATATTACAGAGGTGGATTTTCCACAGGAACCAGAAGTGTACCTTTTGGTAGAGATTGGGGAAATGAGTTTTAAACTGTCCAAGTATCAAATTCAGTTTGTTAAAGTTGACTTTTCAGTAGCCAGGAAGTGTACAGCGGTTACGTGGAAGCCCGACTCCCAACTAAATATTACACAATGGAGTATGGAAATGTAGAGTTGCATTCCCCTGGAGAAAATCACGTACAATTTAAGGAGGAAATATGACACATTCATTAGACTGTAGCAACCTTATCTGAAACACATCAGTACATAGATATAATTTCACCCCTCAGAATAAAGGAAATGAAACAATCCATCCCAGCAGGGAAACAATTGGGGTCAAAGAAGTGGGACGTGGTGCAGACAGCATGCTCTTGTTTTTCTTTTGTCCCTTACATCTTTTTATTTAAATACCAGGGTTATTTTCAGTTTTTTTAAAGGGTCATTGACCTCACCGGTATTTGTGGGTTTTTTTTGCATTTGTATAATTTTATTCTCAATTCTATTGGGGCATGGGGGAGAGAGGGAGAGGGCAAGGGGGGGGGGGGGGGAAGAAACGGACTCTATATATACATGTGTGAAAGTGTATTGTTGTCTGAATCTATATGAGTCTTCGAAGATCAAAAATAAGATATTCAAGGGGAATCAAGAGTCTCGGATAAATTTATTACCATGAAGGAAAAGAGCAAGACTGACACATCTGATATTTCATAGGACCGTAGTGTATTCAGCATGGAAACTCACCAGGATGTGCAGCATTATGAGAAAGTCACTGGCAGAAGGCTGAGAGGGTAGGAAAGGGGAAGATGTGTCTTGCAGTTTGACCATTAGGCTTTGGAAATTGCTGAGGATGATATGTTGGATGCAGAAGCTGGTGAAGGTGGAGAGGAGGGCGGGGGGGGCAGAGAAGGTGTACAAGAAATGGAGGTGATGCAGGCAAGGGCTGAGTTGATAATGATGGAGGGGAAGCCACAGTTTTGAAGAAGGAGGACATCTCAAATAATCTGGAATGAAACACACCTCCTGGGAGCAGATATGATGGAGACCGAGGAATTGAGATAAAGGAATAGAATCATTACAGGGGACAAGATGCAAAGAGATATAGTTGAGGTAACCCTCTGGGAGTTGGTGGGTTTGTAGAAAATGTCTGTAGAGAGTTTGACTCCCGAGCTGGAGACAGAAAGATCAAGAAAAGGAAGTGTGTTGCCACAGATGAACCAAGTGAATTTGAGGTAGGGGAGAAAATTAGTAGCAAGATGGATAAAATTAACAAACTCATCATGGGTATATGAGGCACCACCAATATCGTCACCAATGTGGTGGAGAAACAGTCGAAGAGTCTTGCTTGAGTAGGCTTGAGGCATGGATTGCAGAGCATAGCCAAGAAAAAGGCAGGGCATAGCTGGGACCTATGCTTTCCATGGGTGTCTTCCTGGACTAGTTCCATTTTCCTGCATAAATCATTCCTATCAATGTCTTTTAAACATCAGCATGGGACTCACTTCTCCCACTTCTTCTGATGACACTTAAAAGGGAACCTAATGTCAGGCACTGAGAACTTAATGCAGCAAAAAGCCTGGAAAAATGTTGAAAGTGTAGAGTGAAACTTAAATGGAAATTAGGAAAGCCAAGAGAGAGCATCAAAAGATATTGTTAAGTAAAATTAAAGAAATTTATTACTCCGAGGCTTCATTGGTTAGGCTACCATAAATGTTATTTTGAAGTCATTACCACATCCCAGAAGCTGGCTGAGAGATCCTTATTTGGGTGCACATCAACATCATATTGACTGAAAGAAATTTCATGTCTTTCACAAGCAATACTGGATGCACGGCAATGCTCAGTTTGTCACATGGAGCCATGTACCCAGGAAAATCAGCCAATTCCATGATGATGGCCCTCATCTGTTCATCCTCAGTGGTAGTTTTGCTAGAGAAGCTCCCACTCCTGCTGGAACTGGCAAAGCTGGTGCCCTTCAAGAACCCCAAAATACTGTTGTAAGGACAATATGCTCCACTGATAGATCTGAACTCGGAGATGCATAATACAGATGGTATGGAAGCACTTGGTGAAATAATTACACTGGACATCAATTTTTTTCCCCCAAAAGGTTTTCTTCCTGAAAAAATGGGGATTATGACAGATAGCTTCAAATTGAACACCAAGATAATTTGACATTTGCGGTATCACATAGAAAGTTGGATAAACATTAAATTGATGTATTGAATTTAGCATGTTCAAACACTTAATGATGCTGACACATAGTTCAACAGGCCTAAAACTGTTTTGTCGCTGATTTTCATTTGTACTAAGCATCTGAGGCCTCTCATGTCAGTGTCCGGCAATAGTCGGCCAGCATAGATGGATTCCAGTTGTCCTCATACTGCTTTTCCATGGTTACAATGTTCAGGTGAAACCTTTCACCATGTTCGTAATGACTGCACTGAGATCAGCAGGGAAGAAGTCCAAGTGTGAATCCAGAAAATTAATTTTCAATGGCATATTGCACTTCATGGTTTTGTATGCTTGAAGTAGACTTAAAATATGACAGGAAATCAAAAAAAACATGTTAAATAAAAAAAATGGTGCATGGTAGGAAAATTTTAAGGTGATTTTTGTGATCAGCCCAAAATCCATAAAATATACTCAAAAGTGTTCATGAATCAAAATCTTCATTGTCCAGTGCTACTAATCAAGGGTTATTAATATTTCAGGCAATTGATAATTAAATTGAAATTGAGGTTACTGATTAATACCTCAGTGGCTAAATGAAATAATCTCTCGAGCATCAGTAAAATTTCCATGGCATAAAAATCAAATTAAATTTGACAAGTCATTATAATGCAATCATCCTGATCATAAAGTGGTGGAAATAATTGTCCAATATGAAGGTACAAGAAGTGATTTGTTTTAATAATTTCACCTCAAACATTGAGCTCTGAAGTGATTCCATTCACTTACTGAGAGTATGTTTCTTGCTGCAGAGTACATTTACACCAAAAAGTGTCTGCAAACTAGCCCATTGATGCTAAAATATTTAGATCCATCCCATCTTGAGTCCTGACTTACTCCTGAAATAAGTGCCATGAGACACTCAGTAGGATAGCATTCCCGGCAGAGTGCTCAGGGGAAGTAAGGCTCAGCTGGCAGATGTTCTCACCAACATCTTTAACATCTCCCTGAGAAGTGCTGTGGTCCCAACGTGCTTCAAAGCTACTACCATTGTCCCTGTACCGAAGAAGTCATCTGTGTCCTGCCTCAATGACTACTGCCCTGCCGCACTCATGTCCATCATCATGAAGTGCTTTGAGAGGCTTGTCATGGGGCACATCAAGCTCCTGTCACCCCCTGTAGTTCACAGACAGACCCAACTCCTCTACGGACGATGCCATCGCCACAACCCTCCATCTTGCCCTCAACCACCTGGAAAATAAGGTCTTGTATGTTTGAATGCTGTTTATTGATTTCAGTTCAGCATTCAATACAACCATACCTCAGAACCTGATAAGGAAGTTGATCCTGCTGGGTCCAAACACCTCCCTCTGCAGATGAATTCTCGACTACCTGTCACGGAGACCTCAGCCAGTCCGGACCAGTAACAGCACTTCCAAGACCATCACACTGAGCACAAGAGCCCCCAGGCCTGCATGACTAGTCCACTGCTGTTCACTCTGCTGACCTACAACTGTGCAGCTAAATACAGCTCGAACCACATCATCAAGTTCGCTGAGGACACGACCATGGTGGGCCTTATTAGTAAGAATGAGGAGTCAGCGTACAGAGATGAGGTGCAGTCGCTAATGGACTGATGCAGAGCCAACAACCTCTATCTGAACATTAATAAAACAAAAGAGATGGTTGTGAACTTCAGAAGGCCCCGGGGGGACCATGCTCTGCTGACCATTAATGGCTCAACTATTGATGTCAAGAGTATCAAGTTCTTTGGATTGCCCTTGGCAGAGAATCTCACCTGGTCCCGTAACACCAGGTCCATAGCCAAGAAAGTCAAGCAGTGCTTCTACTTCCTGCAAACGCTGATGAAAGTTCATCTCCCACCCTCCATCCTCACTACATTCTACAGAGGATACATTGAGAGAATCCTGTGCAACTGCATCACCACCTGGTTTAGAAGCTGTACCTCTTCGGACCACAAGACCCTGTAGAGGATAGTGAAGACAGCAGAAAAGATCATTGAGGATTCTCTTCCTACCATGAAGGGCATCTACAAAACTCGATGCAGGCGAAAGGCAATAAACATTATGAAGGACTCCACACACCCCTCACATAAACTGTTCTCCCTTCTGCCATCTGGTAGGAGGTACCATAGCACTCACGCCTTTACGTCCAGTTTGGGCAACAGTTTTTTTCTCCCAAACCATCAGACTCCTGAACTCCCAGAACATAGGTGGATAGTGTACTGTGGAATTTTACTGTATACATCTTAATATTCTAATATTTTAATGTATTTAATTTCTATTCTAACTCATTTATAACATATTTATGTAAATATGCTGTGTGGTCCTGGAGAAACACTATCTCATTTTTTCCCATGTGAGTATGGTATGAACAATAAGTAAAGGTGACTTGACTTGAGGATCCACAAATGCATTGCTTGAGCTTTTATCTTGTACTGTAAGCAACTCCAGGAGACCATCCAAAGAACTTTAAAGTTCCATGGATCCAATGGACAGAAGAAAATCTACCTCAGACTGCACTAAATCAAAGGTTTATGCCATACATCCACTGACTACTTTCCCCTTTGCAGAGTTTGGTCCTCAAGCCTATCCTTCCCAGTTCATTTCAAAAGATTTATTTCTACCACATTATTATCAGGGTGATTGTGTTATGATGACTGTTCAATTTAATTTAATTTTTATGGTGTTCCATTGAGCCCCAAAATGCATACCTCTGCCCTTTGCACAATGTTTCGATCTTCAAGTCCCTATGCATGCACGGACTGTTGGTCAAAGAAAAGTGCCTATTTCTTACTTTTAAAAAGACATAAGCAATATCTACAAAGCCAGGCTTGTGGCTGAGGGAAACAGGGGACAAGAATATGAGTTGGTTTGCAGTTTTGTGATGAAAGCTGTGCTTGATTGGATAGTTTATGAGAGCAAAGGTGACAATAAAGGAAGAAGTAATTTGAAACTAAAATTATATAAACAGGTTTGTGGCCACCTAATAAGCTGATACATATAACCTGAAGCTCATTGGGTTCTCTTTCCACTTATTTTAATTTCCATCAAGTTCATTGGAAAAGTTATATGACTCTCTAAAAAGTAAAAAAAAACATTTTAGGGTGTGAATAGGAGCAACATCCAATAAACTAGAAAATCTGCTAGTCTCACAGCACCATAGTTTCAAGGACACTGAATCATCAGAATTTTACTGTGCAAAAGTACTTGATATGCTGGCTATTCCTAAGTTTTCCAGGAGATCTCCAACCTCTTGAAAGGAATGACCATAATGCAACCATGAACACAGGTGGTTATGGGACTAAATGTATTTTCTGAGAACGAACAAGTGGGGCTTTCATTCAAAAGAGAGTAAACCATTGATCAGAATGAACAATGAACCCTTTTTATTACTTGCACAATTGCACAATATTACACCCCTCCCCCCGAATGCTTCCAAGGCAATGAAATATTGTTGAATTTGCAAACTGTTCTGGGATCTGGCAATGCACAGTGAAAATAAATATATTTTAAATCTCACAATAAACAGGTGTTTTGCTGAAAGAAGACTTCTGACTTCTTAGCAAGCCATCGAGATCTAATCATTTCTGAATTTCAAGCCATATATTCACAGAACTACATTATGCCTCTTCTTCATTGCACAGATTGAAACCAAACTCAGTAAAAGTTAGGAGTTCCAAGAATTATTTTTCCCACATGATTTACCTTTAATTTAAAGAGAGTTTCTTACTACACATTTCTCAGCATTGTGAGATTTACATGCTGAATACATCGCAAAACAAGTAATACACCTTCAAACTCTAAATGTTTTGCAATTAATATAAATTCAGAATTCTTTATCTTAACAAATATTGTTGTGGTCATTTCTCAAGAGAATATTTTAGCTGGTTTAATGACTGCATTACCTATTAAAGTTGTAGTCGCCACAGATCAGTACAAAATGTACAAAAATTCTCATGTTTTGGTTATACTGATATTAAACTGTAAAACCTTTCATTATTCAACATTCCCTTTGTGGTTAGTCTATTTTGTTTAAATGGTGTATTATTCTGATTAGAATCATTCACTTCCAAAAAAAACCGTTTAATTGCAGTTCTGTGGGAAGAGAATGCTTCTCATGAAGTTTGATCTACCTGGCATCCATCCATAGGTCATTCTTTACAGAAGCTAATCATCCACGTGTAATAAGGGTACTGGGGAGTTTTCATTAGGAACAAAGGGACTTTCTTGTTTCAGTGCTTGAATGTACAATTTGTGAGAGCAAAGGAATTACTCACTGTTATCTGAAAGACAGAAATGTGAGATTTGAAACTAAAAGGAACTGGACTCAGATTTAAAATATGCTCTCCTTCATTTGTGGAGAGAAAAAATATCTTTCATGTAAAAGTAATCATAGATAATTTCAGGTAGAATGAATAGGACTAATCCTGTAGGTTATCTCAACTAACTGGAGCATCAATTTCTGTATGGAGCGAATTAATGACCATGAAATGAATACATCCAGTATATTTGTCTCCATGTGAGCAATCACACACTTTATCAACTAAACCATGATAACAATTGCAAATCTCTGTCAAGATTATCTAATTTACTAAAACACTTTACAATTTCTATGTGCTAATGATATTGAACTAATGACCCAGAAAGAAAATAACACTTAATAAATCATATAATTTATGGTGTGCTTCTAAATAAATAGCCATGCTCATAAATAATAGATTTCAGATAAATATAATTTACTCATGTTCTGCAGAAAATGGAATCTGTACTCTTTCACTACCTGGTCAACACAGGAGTCTAGTCCTAAGATATCTGGTTAGGTTTTGCAGCATAGCTCATCCCAACTTCGCCATGCTCCCCAAGTTATTGACCTAAGCTTGTCCCATTTCTCCAGTTCAACTTTCCCCCTAAATCCATAAATCTTCGTCCATGAAGCCAAACCAAAGAACAGAAATAGTACAGCAGAGAAACCGGCTTTTTGGCCTAATGTGACCAAGTTAATTCCATTTTCCTGCATGTGGTCAATATCCCTCCATCTAAATATTTTCTATCTGTGAACCTGTCTAAAATGCCCTTTGAGTGTTACAATTTTCACCACTTCGATCACTTCCTCTGGCAACTCATTCCACATACATCTCATCCTCTGTGTGAAAAAAAAATGCATCTCAGATCCTTTTTACGTTTTTTCCCATTACTTTAAATCTATGCCTTCTGGTTTTAGGTTCTCCTACCCTGTGAAAAAAATCTGTGACTATTTACCTTATCTATGCTTCTCATAAGTTTATATACCTTGACAAGGTCCTCCATCAGTTTCTTATGCTCCAGGGAGCAAAGTCCCACTCTTACTAATAACTCAAGATCACCAGTCCTGAAAATATTTTCATCAATCTTCTGCCCCTTATCCATCTAACACATTTCCTATTGCTGAATGAGTTTAACTGGACTCAGTCCTCCAAGTGTGCTCTCATCAATGTCTTGTAACATGACATCCCAACTCCTATGTGCAATGGCTCAACCAATAAAAGCTAGTGTGCCAAAAGCCTGTCTTCCTGTGTTGCCACTGTCAATAAATGATGTATCTCTGTTTGGCTAAATTCCATTTGATAAGCTTTAAATAGGTACTTTTTGTTATCTTGCCAGTTTAACTCAAACCAGTAAACGTGGAAGCATCATAATTTCAGGCAATAAACATTGATGAGCCAGAAAAATTGCATCATTCCAACCAAAAAATGTCATGTTCCCCAGAGAGCAATGGATCAAATTATGCTGACTGTGGCAGCCAGTGTCCAGCCTACACTTGATACTTAATGTTGGAGAGTGATCATATTGGGATACCCAGCATTAAATGGGCAATCCACTCCAAATCTGAATTATGTTTTGTTAATTCTTAATTATTTACAGAACCTTTATCCTTTTTTTAATTTTTTTTTCACACTGTGAACCACATCAACCAAAATACATACAAGCGATAAGAAGACAAAATGACTTGATCCAGTCTGTAACAGTAGATGACACATTTTTCTTGTTTATTTTTCATTGTGTGATGACATTGTTTAATGGTTTTATTGTATATGTTGAATGTTTATTGATTTTGGAGGGGGGTGGGAAGGGGGGGGAGGGAAGGTAAAGGGGGTAAAAAGCGGAGAATATGCCACAGAACCTTCATCCTTGAACGATAAAATATTTTTAAATGTTAAAAAAAAAAATCCCCTGGCTATAAAAGGAGTTGAAACTCTGCCCACAAAGGCAGGGCCTCAGAAGTATGCTAGTTGAAACCTACCCACTCCTGAAGATGCCTTCCAGCTGCACAAGTCAGCTCTATTCATCTTGGGTTGGTGTGCATGTAGTGGGTTCAGCCAGAGAGCCAAAGATAGTTCAATATACCATAGAGGTATTCCAACTTCACAAATCTTGAGCTAAAACAGTTGATGCAACATTGCACTGTTTGACTGCTACAATAGCTTACTACCTGACTGCATTTGTAACTAAATTGATCCAGCGTGTCTACAATGAAATGGAGTCAAGGTCTATAATTTTTTGTTTGCCATTTCTATCAAACCAATGTTTTTTCTCCCTTATGTTCTGCTACTTGAGGACACAAACAATTGTCACACTAAGTGGTGATAAATCAAGGCAATAGCCTAAATAAACTGTTGTAATCTTGCAATTTATGTCCATTCCTAATGCATTTCATTTATTCTCATTTCCCCATTGTTTAAAGTTTCCATTTTCACTGGTAGTTTCTACCTTATTTTCCTGTCTCAGATTATTCATGCTGAACTTGTGATTTATTTGTCTTCATTTTCTTTTCTCCCTGCCACTCTTGTCCCTGTGGAGTGCAAAATGCAAGCATGAACCATTTGGCAGATGACAAAGGCGTGTAATGAACTGTGAGAAGAATAATAGGCTTCAAGAATATACAGACAGGCTGGTGAAATGAGAAGACAGGTGGCAGATGAAGTGTGATATGACGAAGTGCAAAGTGTTACATTTTGATAGGAGGAATGAGAAGAGGTAACATATAAATCAGTGCAATACTCTAAAAGAGGTACAGAAAAATCTTAGGCATATAGTTTCATGGAGTCATATGAAGGTGGAAACAGGACTTGTGGTCCAATTTGTCCATACTGACCAAGTTGTCAAACTGAACTATCCAATTTGCCTTGGATATAAAGAGGGACATGGATTTCAAAGGAAAGAAGCATATTTTCACAATAATAATTGAGTATATTGTCTTATACATTCATTATACAATGAACATATGCACTGAAATTCTTTCTTGTTGCAGCCATACAGGCACTTGTTAAAAAAAAGTAAACTTAATTGAATTAATAAAGACAATGTTGAAACTCTATTAAATGGTGGTTCAGCCCACAACTGAAATATTATGTCCAGTTCCAGGCAGACATTCAAGCAAAGATGTAAAGGCTTTCCAGAGGATGAAAAAGGCATTTATTGAACTGATTCAAGAAATTTTGGTCTTTGGGGATGTAGATAAACTGGAGAGGCTGGAGTTCTTCTTGCAGCAGAAGAGATTATGAGGCGATCAGATGCAGTAATTTTTTAAAAAATTAAATTTAGACATACAGTCCATTTCAGCCCAAGAGCTTGTGCTGCCAAATTGCACCCAATTAACCTACAACCCCTGGTACGTTTCAAATGGTGGGAGGAAACCAGAGCCCCCAGCGAAAACCCATGCAGACAACTCATGCAGACAAGGATTCAACTCCTTACAGACAGTGTAGATTTTGAACCCCAGTTCGTTTGCTGGCACTATAACAGCATTTCACTAACCGCTACGCTAACCATGTTGCCCTAATCTAATATAGGCAGAGAAGATGACAAGAAACTGTTCTCATTTGACCTAGCATCAGAATAAAGAGGTATAGTACAAAAATGGTATGAGGGAAAACATTTTTTTACACTTTGAGCAACTTTGCCAGGGTTAGAAGTGGGAGAAAATTCAATTATATCCCTCCAAACCTATATCTTTTAATTTAATTACATTTACTATTCATTTTTTTATTACAACTACCTGCTCATCTGCAGCAATTAAGAAAAGTGGCATACATGACAATAAACTCATTATCAATGATCAAAATGAGCCAAGTCAGTCTTCAAAAGGAGAGGATTTGCAGGCCTTTGGAGTGAGGGCAGGAGTATAAGACTGAATGGATTTAATTTCACATATAGTTGATACAGATCCAGCAGGTTGAGTTCTCGAACTGACTAGCCTGTAAATTTTGAAAAATTATTTATTTCCATAGTGTTTTTAATCTATAGGTTAGTCACAGGAATTAAAAATTTCACACGTCAATGCCACAATGCATTTTGGTTATGTTACTGGATTGGTTTAAGTGTAAGTTTGTCAATAACAGGTTATCTCTAACATTCATACAGCTGCAATAAAGAGCACAATTTACAGCCTATGGGATGATAATGAAAAGAAAGATAAATTAGCACCAAACAAGGACAATATATAAGCACTGCTGTGGGGTTCATTCAGGAGCCTGACGACTGAGGAAGAAACTATCTTTAAGATTGTTGATACATACATTCTATCTTTCTTCTTGATGGGAGAAAAGAGAAGAAATTGTTTCCACAGTTTGCTAAGAGGGAAGAAAGTGTGATGCGTCCTTTAGTATGTGGCTACCTTTCTTAAGCTGTGGGAAATAGATGGAGTTTCTGAAGGGGAAGGAAGTTTGTATTATGTTCTTACCAGCATTCACTTACTTCTACAACTTCTTCTGATTTTCAGCAGAGCAGGTCCCCGAAACACTGTGATGCACCCAACTAGTACACCTTCCATGGTATACCTCTAGAAGTTGTTGAGGGTCAAGGGGGACATGCTGAACTTCCATAGCCTTCCAAGAAAATCTAGATATTGGTGCACTTTCTTGACCATTGTACCCACGTGCTTATTTCAGGTCAAGTCATTGCAGATACTTACTTATTACTTGTAATGTGTAAGCCAGTCCAGTGACTCTAGTCTGAATCCTGATCTAGCAATCAGGGAATTTATAGAATTAATTCAATAGATCTGAAAATAAATACCTGACGTCTTTGTGCATTTGTGCATACAAGAAATCACCTGATCTTCAGTGGATGGAAATCTGCTCCACTTACCTGGAAATGGCCTGGTTGTGATTGGGACTTTCAACAATGCTTCTGATGGCCAAACATTTGGTTCAAGCTCAGTTAGTAATGGATAATAGAATGCTGACCTTACCCTACCCTTTGAATACAGTCATGCGTCCATTCAGACAACGTCCAACTGCGTATACGTTTGTAGTCCCATAAATTTATAATAGAGTTCAGAAATTTTGATCGGAGAACAGGACTTAGTGGCTTCCCACTCGGAACATGTGTATCTCATGTCTTTTGTATACAAAGCAATTGCCCTGCCAGGCGTATAATGGTACAGTACATATATAACCTATAACACATGTCTTGATAGTCATAATAAACACCTATGTTACTGGCTTATGTACTGAAACATACTTTCTATCATTATTTTAATGTGAAATTTCCCTTTTTACAAATAAAAAGTTTACAGTGTTGTAGAGTATTAACCTACTTAACCCATATATTACCGGGCCAGATACATTAGCTGAAATACAGCTAGGTGCACTAAAGTATCCCACGTAGCTTTGCTAAGTGTATAATATGGTTTTTGCACAACATCCAATTTCACAGAATGTATCATGGACGTTAAGCAAAGCATGACTAATTGAAAAAATGCAGAGATAAACATCAGTCTATCTTAAATCAAATAAATGAAGTAGTGATGGAGGACTTTTTAAAAAAAAAGAATATCAGGCATATTATACCACTTAGAGAAGTTATTAGTTTGATTATTGGATGCCAAAACCTGGTTCTGCAGAGTACATAATATTTACTAAAACCCAGATTTAACACAATGAAAGAGATTGTTACTGACATTCAGAATGTTTACAGTGGCTCTCAACCTTTTCCTTTCCACTCACATACCACTTTAAATATTCCCTATGCCATCGGTGCTTTGTGATTAGTCTTTGGCTTGGCTTCGCGGACGAAGATTTATGGAGGGGGTAAAAGTCCACGTCAGCTGCAGGCTCGTTTGTGGCTGACAAGTCCGATGCGGGACAGGCAGACACGGTTGCAGCGGCTGCAGGGGAAAATTGGTTGGTTGGGGTTGGGTGTTGGGTTTTTCCTCCTTTGCCTTTTGTCAGTGAGGTGGGCTCTGCGGTCTTCTTCAAAGGAGGTTGCTGCCCGCCAAACTGTGAGGCGCCAAGATGCACGGTTTGAGGCGATATCAGCCCACTGGCGGTGGTCAATGGGGCAGGCACCAAGAGATTTCTTTAGGCAGTCCTTGTACCTTTTCTTTGGTGCACCTCTGTCACGGTGGCCAGTGGAGAGCTCGCCATATTTGTGATTAGTAGGCGATTGCTTAAGGTGGTATGTGGGTGTAAAGAAAAAGTTTGGCAACCACTGTTTTAATCATACCAAATTGACACGTTATGTGCTTTGTTTCATAACTCCAAAGGAAATGGGCCGATGACAATTTTTCTCAAGCAAAATATTTCAGTAACAATTGGGTCTAGAGCAGTGATTCTCAACCTTCCCTTCCCACTCACATACCACCTTAAGCAATCCCTTACTAATCACAGAGCACTTATGGCATAGGGATTACTTAAAGTGGTATGTGAATGAAAGAAAAAAGATTGAGAATCTGCAAATTTACCATAAAAGGAGAGATATTACCAGAAATACAAAAAATTGAAGCATATTCCTTTATTTGGTTCCAACACTGTTGTTCTTTAAATACCTGTATTTAAAACAATCCATAAATACAAAGAAGTAGCTGCCTGGAATTACTTGTTCCTTTGGTTCTGCAAACCACTCTGAAATTGAGTAAAAAACACCTAAGTTAGTAATGAGTCATGCTGTGAGAAATGAAGCCTTAAAGACTATGTAAACATATCTATCAGTGTATTTGTTAATCAGATGCTATAGGCCCTTGATTTGCCTCCAAGTGTGACTTAATGTGAAATCTAATTACCTAATAAGTTCAGTGCAGCTGATTCACACATAGCTCAATAGACTTGGACTCACAGCTCAACCAAAAGTCATTGAGTTCAGCTGAGAAAAATAAAACATTACTGGACTGAGGGCAAAAGCAGAACAGTTTAGCCTGGAAATTCTTTCACATTTAGATGGGTATTAAAATTTCTGAAATACTCTGTACTTGTATGGCAAAGTCTACATAGAAGTCAATATCTCCACACCTCTGAAATTCAGGGTTGAATTGTTCCAAGGTTGGATCAAGAGTACGAGAAAGCTCTGGAGCTGTGTAGTCCAGGGTCCCAGTATCATTGAGAATAGGTATATTCTTGGAGACACCTCATCTAGTCATTGTCCATCACCATTCAAAAGGAATGGGTTGATCAGGTGGAAACACACCTTAAAACACTGGCAAAGCAACTTGAAATGAGCTGCGCAACCTATTCTTGCTTCTATTTCTTATGGGTTTCTTTCTCTTGGGTTCTTCTAACATATGGGCACAATTATCAGCACCGTGCCACAATTGCATGTCTTTGGCTTGGCTTCGCGGACGAAGATTTATGGAGGGGGTAATTGATCTCAGCCAAGTCGTCATTGAATCATGGAATAATACAACAGAAAGGGGATTTTTTTCAGACCTTGGAGTGAACGAACTGATTCAAACTGCAGTCCAATTGGTTCCAGTCACCTTTCCATATCCTTTAATCATTGGTTCAATTTTCATTGGAAGGAAATATGCTTCCACCAGCCTCACAGGAGATGCATTTAAAATTCCTGGTGTTGTAAAAGGAGGTGTTTTCTCTGCATTGTGTTTGCCTCTTTTGACAAACAGGTGTTTATCAACCCATCAGCACACAAAGCCACCTTTCTTTATTTCCTCTCTCTGAACCTTTGACCTCAGTGAAACTGAATTTATAATGTTGAACACAATCAGTGGCAACTCTCAGACAGATTTAACATGAATGTTAGAAGCAGAAGTACCTTCACAGAAATTGCTCGAGACAAAAATTGAGAACAAAGAACATTTATTATACAACAATGCAAAGTTGGGTGCTTCCCCTTACCCCTGGGAATACACACATACACTAGGGCTCACCCAACTTTTATACAGTTAATTTCAGTATAGGAATACCCCCCCCCCCCCTTACATTCTTCTGCCTCCTGGAGAGGTTTGGCATTAGGCAATCCTGCCTGCCTACGTGCTGTTTCTGTGCACTTGGAGGACCAGGGGGTATCCTGTCGGTGTCTCATCATGTCATTATCCTCATTGTCCTTATTCACAAACCTGTCTTTGTTCTAATTTACACCTTCCCGACCCTCAGGGCTGTGTCCTCTTCATATGTAGAACTGGCTAATACTGTCTAAGGCTTACTAATTACATATGCAAACCTGCTAATTCTATCTGGGGCTAGAAGACCCTTATCTCATTCAGACTAACCCTACTTCCTACATTCTATTATCTATTGTCTATCCTTATCTCATCATATGTGAACTTGCTGATTGCTGTCTAATGGCTAGGAGATTCTTATCTTACTCAGACTGATTCTGCTTCCTGCATTCTGATATCCATGTCTTATCCTGTTCATACTGGCTTTATTCATTTACCCATATATCAATTTTAGTTTCTTCATTTTCATATTTTTATATCAGTTGTACTCATCTCTCACATGAACAAAGATAAATATTTCCCAGAAAAGTTCCTCAGATATTTTTTTCTTCTTGGGAATCAGGTTATGAAGTGTATTTTAGCCAATATCCAGAAACTTGCAACACAGTTATTGAAAACTAGCAGTTATGTGGTGGGTTGAAAAGTGCTTGAGGATATCAATAATGCATACAATTGAATGATCAAAGGTAGCAGTTAATATTTGTCTCATTATATCCATGAATGGGCATTGCCTTTTCATTATCTTGTGCAGATAATAGTACTTTTTAATCAATGTTCCACAGGTTTTCTGGTATTAGTGGAGACTATTGCATTTGCACAGACCATTTACTCACTATATGATTTCTAAGCTGGCGATATTTACTCTTGTTCAAGAGAATGGCAGCATAAAGTTGAAACTGAGAAATTAAAGACTAGTTAGTCAAATTGGTTTTATAATAAAAAAGACCTTATAATAAAAATAGGATGGCTATGTCCTCAATCAGGTCAATAAAGAGTCAACATAATTGCAATGCTTGTCAATTTCAAGAGGTCTAGCCTTTAGAATTTCCTGTGTTTAGCTCTCATTGACCATTCTGGTCAGCTTCCAGCCCCATTGGATCCCCTACCATAGGAGCTGTGGAAAAGAACAAGGTGAAGGAGGAAAAACCCAACACCCAACCCCAACCAACCAATTTTCCCCTGCAGCCGCTGCAACCGTGTCTGCCTGTCCCACATCGGACTTGTCAGCCACAAACGAGCCTGCAGCTGACGTGGACTTTTACCCCCTCCATAAATCTTCGTCCGCGAAGCCAAGCCAAAGAAGAAGAAAATTAAAATAAATGTCTACACAAATGTAGAGATGTAAAACAGTTGGTGGTTGTGATTGAGGAAACAGGATTAGTAGGTTTCAATGGCAAGGACTCTGGACACAGTTTTGATGTCAGGAAGGATTTTATTTGCAGAAGGCAAGTGTGCGAGAATGGCAACTGATGCAGAACATGCACGCACGCGCGCACACACACACAATGAACTGGTACGTACAATGATCAGGGGAAAATTGCTACAATGCCCCACCATCCCTTGACTCAGTGCTGGCATAGCTTTATGCTACAAGGGACACGAATTAAATGCTCCCAACCCTTTTAACAATGTACACCTTCCCAACAGTTTCTCCAATACCCTTCCACATTTCTAGGCCCGGAGTGAAGCAGAGTGGTCCCAAGCTAGCAAAAAAAAACAAAGAGCACATGGCACCTTTATAGTGCTGGAGGGACAAGCCCACATCATTTCCTGGGGGCCAACAGCTCAGTGGCAGGAGGGTTAATCTAATTACATCAGCCAATGGCCCAAGGCCAAGTACAGGCAGGCTGGAGAGTGCAGTCCAGGTAATTTACATATACCCAACAGCAAGATGCGCACTAATGGGTGGGGCAGAACCAAACCTTGATTGGCAGCTAGCGTGTCCTCTCACTAGGTAGGGGGCAGTGGTGTCACAACCCTTCCCAATACAATGGTAAACGACTATATGTATATATTTATCTGTTTGGGCACACCCATTGGCTGACTCTACCTGTGGCCCCTCCCACAGGTTCCTGAATAAAGGTGACTGATCTGCAGCTTCCTCCTCAGTCCAGGACTGTCAAGCTGCATGGATGTGCCTTTGTTCTATAAGAAAATAAAAGCCTTCAGTTTTCTGGAATCATTAATGGTGCATCAATTTTATTTGCTATTATTTTTTTAGTGGAGCAGATCCTGCAGCCAGAGAAGCTGGAAATTGACCCAAGGTATCTACAAACTTTGAACTCTAACTACGCTGTTTTGAGGTATTCCTGCGGCCATTTTCAGCCACTTTGTGGTCAGAGACTAACAAATTACAGGTACTGGACTCCCAAGTCAGCACTCTGGTGTACTCGATGATCAGGGATGCCGCGTCATATCAGGAGGCCATGGACATTCTAAAAGCCCAATACCTGCGAAAGATTAATGAAGTCTACGCCTAGGACCTCCTGGTGACCAGAAATCAATGACCCGGGGAGTCAAACACTGAGTACCTCCAGGGTCTGCAAGCCCTTGGAAGGGCCTGTGAATGTAAGGCCCTAACAGCTGCAGAGTACACAGAGGACCTGATCAGAGATGCCTATGTGGCAGGGATTATAACCATATAATTACAGTACGAAAACAGGCCATATCGGCCCTTCTAGTCTGCACCAATTTAAGTGATACTCCACTAGTTCCACCTACCTGCTCCCTGCCCATAACCCTCCAAAACCCTCACATCCATGTACTCATCCAAACTCCTCCTAAATGACAGAATTGACTTTGCTGCAACTACCTCTTCCTGAAGGTCATTCCACTCAGCCACCACTCCCTGAGTGAAGAAGCTTCCCCTTGTGTTACTTACTTCTACGGTTTTGCCCCCTAACCCTTAACTTATGACCCCACATTCCAATCTCCCCTACCCTCAAGGGAAAGAGCCTATTCACATCTACTCCATCTATTCCCCTCATAATTTTATATACCTCTATCAAATCCCCTCTCAACCTTCTACACTCCAATGAATAAAGACCCAGTCTACTCAGTCTTTCTCCATATTCTAGATACTGAAATCTAGGCAACATTTTAGTAAATCTTTTCTGCACCCTCTCTACCTTATTGATATCCTTCCTATAATTTGGAGATCAGAACTGCACACAATATTCCAAACTTGGCCTCACCAATGCCTTGAACAGTCTCAACATCACCTCCCAGCTCCTATATTCTATGCTATGATTTATAAAGGCCAAGCATACCAAAAGCCTTCTTCACCACCCTATCTACATGAAACTCCACCTTCGAAGAACACTGAACTGTTCTGAACTGTAGCAAAAACATTTTTTTGCTACAATAAATCTTTTTTGTGCTTCATCCAGTTTGAGGCCTAATTCTTTACTTCTTATATTACTTAGAAGAAAGATATTTGGATTTTTTGGTTTGTTGCTTTTTGTGATTTTATTTAATACCTGATTTAGATCTTCCCAAAACTTTTTCACTTTCTTACATGCCCAAATTGCATGTACTGTTGTTCCTGTTTCCTTCTTACAGCGAAAACATCTATCTGATCATGTTGGATCCCATTTTTTTAACTTTTGGGTCGTGATATATAACCTGTGTAACCAATTATATTGTATCATACGTAACCTTGTGTTTATTATATTCTTCATAGTTCCAGAGCATAACTTTTCCCATGTTTCATTTTTTATCTTTATGTTTAAATCTTTTTCCCACTTTTGTTTGGGTTTATAACTTATTTCATCATTTTCCTTCTCTTGCAGCTTGATGTACATGTTCGTTATAAATCTTTTTATTATCATTGTTTCTGTAATCACATATTCAAAGCTGCTTCCTTCTGGTAATCTCAGTCTATTTCCCAATTTATCCTTTAAGTAGGCTTTCAGTTGATGGTATGCAAACATTGTACCATGAGTTATTCCATAATTGTACTTCATTTGTTCAAATGTTAATAAATTATTTCCAAAAAAACAATTTTCTATTCTTTTAATTCTTTTTCTCTCCCATTCTCTAAAGGAAAGGTTATCTGTTGTAAAAGGGATTAGCTGATTTTGCGTCAATAATAATTTTGGTAGTTGGTCATTTGTTTTTTTCCTTTCTAAGTTAATCTTCTTCCATGTATTGAATAAATGATGCAGTTCTGGTGAGCTTTTATATTGCACCAGCTTTTCATTCCACCTATAAAGTATATGTTCCAGTACCTTCTCCCTTATTTTATCTAGCTCTATCTTAGTCCAATCTGATTTTTCCCTTGTCTGATAAAAATCTGAAAAGTACCTTAATTGTACTGCTCTATAATAATTTTTAAACTTTGGTAACTGCATACCACCTTGTTTGTACCACTCTGTTAATTTATCTAAAGCTATCCTCGGTTTCCCCCCTTTCTATAAAAATTTCCTTATTATTCTCTTTAGTTCATTGAAGAATTTCTCTGTTAAGGGAATTGGTAACAATTGAAATAAGTGTTGTATCCTTGGGAAGACATTCATTTTAATGCAATTTACCCTCCCTATCAATGTTAATGGTAAATCTTTCCAATGTTCTAAGTCTTCTTGTAATTTTTTCATTAATGGCTGATAATTTAATTTCTACAGGTGGCTTAAATTATTATCTAATCTAATACCTAGGTATCGGATTGCTTGTGTTTGCCTTTTAAATGGTGATTCTTTTTAAAATTCTACATAATCCGCATTACTCTTTGCCATCGCTTCACTTTTATTTGCATTGATCTTGTACTCCGATATTTCTCCATATACCTTCAATTTCTTATATAGTTCTTTTATTGATATTTCTGGTTCTGTTAAGTATACTATGATATCATCTGCAAATAAACTGATTTTATACTCCTGTTCCTTTATCTTTATCCCTTTTATTTTATTTTCTGTTCTTATCAGTTCTGCCAATGGTACTATTGCTAAAGCGAACAGTGAGGGAAATAATGGGCATCCCTGCCTAGTTGACCTACTTAATTTAAATTGGTTCGATACATATCCATTTACTGTCACCTTCGCCAATGGTGCATTACATAATGCTTTAATCCAATTAATATCTTTTTCTGGTAGATTGAACCTCTGTAATACTTTGAATAAATAATTCCATTCTACCCTGTCAAAGGCTTTCTCTGTGTCTAAAGCAACAGCCACTGTTGGCATCTTGTTTCCTTGAAATGCATGAATTAAATTAATAAATTTACAGATATCTGCTGTTCATCTTTTCTTAATAAATCCAGTTTGATCTTGTTTTACTATTTTACACAGTCAGCCAATCTGTTTGCTAATAATTTTGCTATTATCTTATAATTTGAATTAAGTAGAGATATTGGTCTATATGATGCTGGTGTTCATGGATCCTTCCCCATCTTTGGTATTACTGTAATTATTGCTGTCTTACATGAATCTGGCAAGTTTTGTGTTTCTTCTATCTGGTTCATTACTTCCAGGAGAGGAGGAATTAATAACTATTTAAATATTTTATAGAATTCTATTGGGAATCTATCCTCTCCAGGGAATTTTGATTGTTAAGGCTATCAAAGGTTATGGGGAGAAGGTAGGAGAAAGATTCAGAGGATTTGAACGGAGGAGCAGACTCAATGGGCCTAATTCTGCTATTACATCTTATGGTCTTACAAAATATCTCCCCCACATTAAGAGAAAGATTTAACATATACAAGTTTAATATATCCTGGGTACTCTGAGAAATTTTGTACATTGCAGCTTCGAACAAATATATTGGCTATGGAAGGAGGAAGTCAGACAAATGTAGAAACACTTGTAGCCTTTTCACAATCTAAGTACATTACAAATTGTTGCACTCCCCGTCATATTGGGAAAGTAGCAGCGAGTTTGAGCAGAGATTAATAGGGATAATGATTAAATTATCAGTGGTAGTAAAATAGAAAACACTAAAAATAATCAGCAGGTAAGACAGCACCTGTGAGAAAAGAAGCAGAGTCTCTGAGCAATATCTGCTTTGATTCTGTCCATAGCCCAGCTTGCTCAATACGTACAGCATTTTTTAACTTTAATTTTGGATATCATGCAACACCCATCAGAAGTAAAAAGCAGTTGATGTTTTGGGCCTGTTATTGACTCCTGAAGAAGAACTTGGGTCCAAACTGGCAACTGTTTACTTCTCATGACTCATTGACTTTCTACAGCAATTTTATGTACTACTCTTGTTTCTGAGTTTTTTTTTCTGTGTACTTATGTTCGTGGAATGTTAAGTGTAACAAATTAGTTTAAACATCACAGGGGCATATATTATTATGAAGATCGTTCTGGAATTGATGTGAATGGAATTGATGTGAGAAAGGAACAGCAAAATATGGCAATTATATTCTTAAATACAGCACTGGCTAAATGCAGTAGCTAATAAATGCAGAAATATTGAGATGAATAGAAATCTGAACTGATTAAATAATATAAAACAAAATTGCATACTGCTAATATGGCTGGTGGCATCCATTAATTTTGGAATTATAGAATCAGGTGAGATGTTAAGTCATTGCAACTTCTTCAGAGACAATTATCATTCCAAAAGTCTTCACCTTGTTGAATTTGATCCTGAACTGCAGATATTTGTCTATATTACAGAGTGGAAGAGTTACTTGGACACTTTAATTCAAGCACACTGCCACATGTTAAAATCTTTTATCTGATCAAAATTCAGCATTTTTCTCTTCTACTGTGAAAAAAAGAACAAATTTAATATCTTCAGTTGGTATAACCAATCAGGTGAAATATTTTCTGGCAAATTTTTTTGCATTCTCACCAATGCCTCTTTCTCATTAATTTTAAGCAAAGCAGGTCAGGATTGTAACCAGTGCAGGCAGTCCCTGGGTTATGAATGAGTTCTGTTCCTAAGTCTGTCTTTAAGTCAAATTTGTAGGTAAGTTGGAAGAGGTGCATATGGTTCTTATTTTGTGTTTTTAGCATCAGCTAGTCAAATGTTTATAGTATATATTTTACCTTTCGATGCAAAAAAAAGAAGAAAAAAATCATGATTAAAAGTTGACACTCTTGTTCCATCGATAACTTGCATACCGGAAGGGGCATTCGTGAGGTAACATTCTGCGAATGTGCATTATGTGCATGAACAAATTGAGGGAGCTGTAAGGACGAGTTGTCTAAGTCGGGACGTTCATTAAACGGGGACTGCCTGTACTGAAAGAGCAGTCCAACTCGGGTTCTATATGAGTTTAAAATAACTTAATTGGTCTTTAATTCTAACACTCAATATGGGATAATCTTATTGTTTTGTAAGACCAAATTAATGGTTCATTTTTAGGGGATATTTGTAACTTCAAGCCAGACTCTTCCTGCATTCTACAAAATTTGAACATATATTACATAAGGGACGTTTTGCCCCTCTGTTTATTTCCTACTAAAATGGTCTCATATTTATCTATACTGCACTTGCTCATATTTACACACAGAATAGTATCATACAGGAATAGTCCTTTTGGCCTAGGGTATCTGTACTGAACATACTGCCAAATTAATCTAAATCTCTGTTGCTTGTACTTGATACCTATCTCTGCATATATTGATATTTCTGTCCAGAAATCTCTTGAACGCTACTATAGTGTCTGCTTCCACCACAGAGAGAGAGATTAGTTCAGGCAACAATTTCTCTCTCCATAAAATCTTGTCATACACATCTCCTTTAAACTTTCCCCACCCCCCCCCACCCCCCGTCCCCTCACTTTAAATGCATATCCTCTTGAATTTGTTAATTTATCCTGGAAGATCTGATTGTGGCCCTGGATGGAGGTGAGGGAGGAAATGTTGGGACAAATTTTGCACTTTTGCAGTTACAGCCAAAGTACCTTTGGGAGTGAAAGGGTGGGTGGGGAAGGAAGAGCGGAATCTTTGAGAGCCTGGTCCCCACAAAATGCAGATAGGGCTGGAGAGGAGAAAATGTGGTATGATTTCACTGAAGTTGGCAGAATGTCAGGGTCTGGTGGTTGGATAGTGATGAGGAGGAAAAATGCTGACTAACCGATAGATGCTGTCTTACCTCTGAGTTCCTGAGACAATTCTTATTCTCATCTGCAGTTTTTGTGTTTCTTTAACCCATACTTCCCTGGTTTCTGCTGGGAACCTGAAATTAAAACGATTCTCTCAATCACAGTTCCTGACAACTTATCACTGACATTACTGAGAATAAATTTCAGCAATGATCTGATCAAATAGCAGAACAAGGTCAAGAGGCTATCAAGGTTAGAGCAGATATAGGTTTGTTGTTGAATGCATTGATTGTGGAAACATTATTCTGCAAGGGCCTGCATTACCTCCCAGGATTCACCAAGCTACTTCTCTTCTGAACCTGTGACGACTGCAGAAATACGACAGAAAGTGAACAAAACCAGTGACATCTGAGGGATTTTTAATGCCTGATTAAATATTTTATGCATGCAACATACATACTCCTGCGTTAATGGACATTGTTCAGGACCGACATTGAGAATATCCCTGGACTTACTTGGGAATCCCACACGGCAGCCTGCAGAAAGGTCTAGCAGTGCCTGTGTCAAGAGAAAGCAATTAGATTATATTACATGTTCATTTTTTTTATAACATAGGAGGCCATTCAGCTCATTGTGTCAATGCAGCCAATGGGATGTGGGAGAAAACTGGAGCATGTAGAAGGAATCCACTTAGCCACAAGGAGAACATGCAAATTCTACACAGATAGAACCAGAGATCAGGATTGAACCCAGGCTATAAGAGCCTACAAGAGCTGTGTGGCAGCAGCACTAACTGCTGCGTCTCCCTGCTGCCTCCTACTTATTGTTAAGGGGCGGAAGAAAGATTCTGATTCCAGAATGACAATATTAAAGACTCTGAAAAGAAATCTACTAAACTTCCTTTGGATATAACCATATAACCATATAACCACTTACAGCACAGAACAGGCCAGTTCGGCCCTACTAGTCCATGCCGTAACAAATCCCCACCCTCCTACTCCCACTGACCAGCACCCGGTCCATACCCCTCCAGTCCTCTCCTATCCATGTAACTATCCAGTCTTTCCTTAAATGTAACCAATGATCCCGCCTCAACCACGTCTGTCGGAAGCTAATTCCACATCCCTACCACCCTTTGCGTAAAGAAATTTCCCTTCATGTTCCCCTTATAATTTTCCCCCTTCAATCTTAAACCATGCCCTCTAGTTTGAATCTCCCCCACTCTTAATTGAAAAAGCCTATCCACGTTTACTCTGTCTGTCCCTTTTAAAATCTTAAACACCTCTATCAAATCCCCTCTCAATCTTCTACGCTCCAGAGAAAAAAGCCCCAGTCTGCACAACCTTTCCCTGTAACTCAAACCTTGAAATCCTGTCAACATTCTTGTGAACCTTCTCTGCACTCTCCCTATTTTGTTTATATCTTTCCTAGATGGAGTGGCAATCTTCATCACATACTTGTGCTGGGTACGTGGCTGTGGAATAAGTGATGCAATGCCAGGAATTACAATGAAACTAAAAAAAAGCTAGATTGTTTATTCATGCCCAGAATTCCTGGGTTAAATCAATACAAACATATGAAAGTTATGAAATTATTTTTTTAAATTATTTTGCATGGTTGATGAATTTGTAAGTGGTGTCCTTACATGATATCAAGATAACCAAACTACATCAACCTGCACTGATCTTCAAAAAGTAGATCATAACTCTTCTCTGGATGAAGACTGAATTCCAAGATTTATTGAAGCCATTTTAAAATGTAATGAAATATTGAATTGTTGCCATTGATATATGCTGTCTTAAGTGCCTGATCACTTCCTTCCAGATTAGGCATTGATTTAAAAACCTCTAAATCAATTTGGGAAATTATGTTCCTATTCAAGTTCTAATATTTTCCCATTTTAAATTGGTGTATTTCTTTTTTCAAGTAAATTTCCCATTCAATTTATTGCTTCTGAATGGGAAGGCAATCTAAATATCTTTTAAGTTTTTGCTCATGCCACTGAATAGAACATCAGCTACAGGTAAAAGATATGTGGGACCAATGCTGGATATATTTGCTTAAGGTGTTGATAAATCGTACATGAAAAAGGGCATGTATACGATTGGTTATATGTATTTTCTGTCAAATGTCAGTGCCATTCATCACTTACAAAAGAGGAGCAGCCTGGTAAATTCAGGAAGCTGCTCTGTCAAGCACTTGCAAAATTGTTTAGCTGGCAAATAGATTATTAATTGTATTAGTTTACATTAAACTCAAACTTGAAGTGCCTGAAGAGGGAGTTATGATCAGCATCAAGGTTTAAACATCTAATAATCTAAAGAAATGCAATAAAACAGAATGTCTGTGTGTCCCATGCATAGCTCAATAACAAAATAACTGGGAAATCTGAAAGGTTTAATGTAGCATGTTCACTGTGAAACACAAAAGTCTGCAGACACTGTGAATGTAGTAAAAACACACAGAAATGCTGGAGGAACTCAGCCAGTCTCACAGCATCCATAGGAGGTAAAGATATATTACTGATGTTTTGGGCCTGAGCCCTTCTTCAAAGTATGAGCAAAGAACAGGAAGGCATCTGAATAAAGACTGAAGACTGGCAGGGGGAGGAGTCCAGACCAACAATATGTGTTCATTGGATTTAAAAAGAGGAGAGGTGAGAATTAATTTTGGCTCTGTGAAAGGAGACAGAAAAAAAAGGGAAGGGAGAGAGAGAGAGAGAGAGAGAGAGAGAGAGAGATGGGAGGTGGGATTCAACAGGGGAAGACAAAGGGTGGAGGGTTTAATGGAAACTGGAGGAGTTGATATTCGTGCCAATTATTTGTGGATGCCCAGACAAAAGATGAGGTATTGTTCATCCAATTTGCAGGTGGTCTTGGTCTGGCAGTGCATGAAATCGTGGACAGACAAGTTGGTAAGGGAATGGGAGTACCAGATGGAGTCGATGAACCCTGCAGATTCACAGGTGAAAATTTGCTTCACTTGTAAGGACTCTTTTATTGCAGAGCATGAGATGGACAGACAGACATGTCAGCAAGGGGATGGGACGTGGAAATGAAATGGTTTGCAGTGCATGTTCACATACATAGATTTTCTGAAGCCCCAAGAGTTGGCTCTCCTAGTCCAAAGTAAGCCTAATTTGAATTTTCCCCATTTAAAGTTGATGAATTATTATTTAGCTCCATCAAGGCGGTAAATTTCAGAGGTTTATCTTTTGAGTTGGTTGCTTTGAAATCAGGTTTATTTGTTTCAAATCAAAATTATATCCATCATGGCTTCCAAAAAAAGAATAGAATATTGCAGACTGTTTATCTTAATGAGAAGTTCTATTCCCCCTAGGAAGCCTAGATATAATTGTATAATTAATTTTCCATCAAGCTATTAAACTGAAATGGCAGATTATTATTAGTAGTAGTATCACCTACGGCTCCTAGAACGCTTCCACCAGCGTTGTCTCCGCTCCATCCTCAACATTCATTGGAGCGCTTTCATCCCTAACGTCGAAGTACTCGAGATGGCAGAGGTCGACAGCATCGAGTCCACGCTGCTGAAGATCCAGCTGCGCTGGGTGGGTCACGTCTCCAGAATGGAGGACCATCGCCTTCCCAAGATCGTGTTATATGGCGAGCTCTCCACTGGCCACCGTGACAGAGGTGCACCAAAGAAAAGGTACAAGGACTGCCTAAAGAAATCTCTTGGTGCCTGCCACATTGACCACCGCCAGTGGGCTGATATCGCCTCAAACCGTGCATCTTGGCACCTCACAGTTTGGCGGGCAGCAACCTCCTTTGAAGAAGACCGCAGAGCCCACCTCACTGACAAAAGGCAAAGGAGGAAAAACCCAACACCCAACCCCAACCAACCAATTTTCCCCTGCAACCGCTGCAACCGTGTCTGCCTGTCCCGCATCGGACTTGTCAGCCACAAACGAGCCTGCAGCTGACGTGGACTTTTACCCCCTCCATAAATCTTCATCCGCGAAGCCAAGCCAAAAAAAAAGAAAGAAAGAAGTAGTAGTATTAGTAGCTGTGTTATTATCATTAGCTGCAATACCAGCTTTACTTGGGTAATTATTCTGGCAATCCTATTTATATTTACTCCTCTGCAATCACAACACTCCTTATAAATTAAATAAATTCTGACTTAAATATATAATTACTCCATGAAGAAGAAAATTAGAGAGTTAAATGATGTAGTTTAACATTGAAAAATACATAGTGAAAATAAAACTGTAAACAAAAATTACATGTTTCACTTGGTTCTCTTTAAGTAGGTGTGTACCCCTGCACAATACGCAGATTTGGTCAATTTTAATGATGAAGTGCTCAGACAACGCTCTATTTCTTGCTTTTGAATTTAATGCAAAAATATAGATATTTTTTTTATCTCCAGCTCTGGAATAATTAGTATAGGCTGACTGGGGGGAAAAGCATTGCGTTTTGCGATTAAGGCCAACAGATTCGGAACCAAGGACCAAGGAGAGTGACTTGGATGCCTGGAACTTGAGTCATCACTGGGACAGACTAAAGGTCATTTGGCTATGGTGGTTACAGAAGTGCAAGAGGCGGTGGCATCAGAGGAGGTGGTGGAATCCAGAGTCACTCAATGTCTCTGAAGGGACTCTCTTTTGCTTCTTAGTCTCTTCTTGGTACGAGCCCTGAATTAGTGGCATCTGTCTTTACGCAAATTTAGTGAGTTTGTATACATGACAATAAAGGAACCTTTGTAGCAGTTTGTGCTACTGAGAATGAGCTTGAATAATGTAGCTGCTTTACTTTGAATTCCACGCTGCAGTCTTTAAGCTCACCTCTGGTTCCGCTCCCTGTTCTGCGACTTGTGTCATGATAACGCAAGTGTGCGCATGCCCTTCTGGTCTGGTCCAGAAGAGATGGTCCTGCAATGCCATCTTTACCGCGGCGGATCTGCTGACTACACATGACAAGCGGGACCGGTTTGCCGCTACGACTATGTGCATCGCCACACAACCCCCGCAGAACCAGCACCGATGGTCTCACGATGCGTCGAGGGTGAGGTTTCAAACGGTTCAATGTGAATAATTCCTCCTTGCCTCCAATATCTAGTGTAAAAGTGGATGCGTTTCTTTGCAGGGTCCTTCATAGGGGCGCTGAAGGGGAGTCCTGTGTGTGCCCCTATGCACAAATACATACTCACAGGAGGATAAATCTGGGGGGTAGTTTCAGGGTGGCTGACCACGTCATGATGGTGGCAGTGGTGCAAGGGAGCCCAGTTGGTCCCACAACTTTCGAGGATGACCGCGGTGTCGGTAGCTTGATTGGGTGCTGGAAGAAGGAACTGGCCCAGGTCTGCAAGGGCCTTGCCATAGACTAGTTCAGCAGAGGAGGCTGCGAGGTTGTCCATACGTGCTGTGCATATCCACAGGAGAACCCAGGGCAGTTCATCTACCCACTTTGGTTTCTCAAGCCATGTCATCAGTGCCGATTTGAAGTGGCAATGGAAGTGCTCGACCAGCCAGTTGACCTGGGGGTGGTAGGCCATGGTGCAATGCAGTTGGGTGCTCAAGAGCTTGGAGAGTTTGTTGCACAAGGCACAGGAGAATTGCACTCCTCAGTCAGTCATTATATTCACTGGGACACGAAAACGGCAACCTAGGCAGAGAGGAAAGCCCTGGCACACGTATTGCTGGAGGCGTCCAGAAGGGGTATAGCCTCTGGGCAATGAGTGAACCTGTCCACCACTGTGAGCAGGTTGTGCAACCTTCAGGAGACTGGCAAGGGCCCGACTATATTAAGGCAGATATGCTGGAACCTGCGGGTTGGGGCACTGAACTGCTAGACTTGGTGCTTGGTGTGTTGCTGGACTTTTGCAGACTGGCAATCTATGCAGATTTCTGCCCACTCCATGATCTGTTTATGTAGGCCGTGCCAAATATCTGAAGAACACCAGCCACACTGTCGTGCAGATAGAGGGGAGCGGAAACTGTGGATTATGTCTAAAACCATTCTCCATTGGGCAGGAACCAGTAGCTGGTGTTGGCCTGTGGAGATGTCGCAGAGGAGTGTAGTGCCTTTTGCGTCAAGTGGGAAGTCTTGGAGCTGCAAACCCGTGACCACCATTCTGAAACTGTGCATTTCAGAGTCGTCTTGCTGGCCGTGAGCCAGATCGTTGTGGTTGATGCTTTGTGCTAATGCATTGACCACTGGCCTGAAGAGTGCGTCAGTGACAACGTTGCATTTTCCAGAGAGATGGTGAATGGTGGTGGTGAATTCAGAGACTTGAGATAAGTGCCTTTGCTGCCGGGTGGACCATGGATCAAAGGACTTTAAGAAGGCAAAAGTGAGCTGTATAGACAGTGAATGGCCACCCCTCGAGGAAGTAGTGAAAATGGCAGACGGCCAGGTAGAGGGCCAGCAGCTCTCTGTTGAACTCGCTGTACTTCAATTCAGGCAGTCGCAGGTAGTGACTGAAAAAGGCAAGAGATCTCCATGAGTCATTAATGAACTGTTCCAGGACAGTGCCTACTGTTGTGTCGACTGTGAGGGCCATTAGTACGTCCATCCGTGGGTGGACTATCATCGTTGTTTGAGCCAGGGCCTCTTTCGTCTCCTTGAAAGCGTCGTGAGCTTCAACCATCCACTTGAGTTCCTTCTTTGAACCTAATATCAGGGTGAAAAGAGGGCACATAATCTCGGTTGCTGCAATTCACCATGCTCACAAACTCTTGTAGACCTTTTAGTGTTGTTAGCCTGGCGAACTGTCATATAGCTTCTATTTTGTTGGGTGGGGGGGGGGGGGGGGGAAGTGCCATCTTTGGTAATTTTATGGCCCAAAAAATCTATTTCCTTGAGGTCAAACTGGCACTTCTCCGGATTAATGGTGAGGCCAAACTGTGTAAGGCAGTTGAACAGCTGGCACAGGTGTCCCATGTGCTCCTCAGGAAAAGGAACGGCAAGTCTCTGCTGACTGCGTCTTTGAGGTGCTGGAAAGTCTGCGCCACATTTTTCAAGCCAAAGGGCATGCGAAGGAACTCAAACAGACTGAACGGAGTGATGATAGTGGTCTTCTGGATGTCATCTGGGTGTATGGGGATCCCCGGATCAGGTCGACTTTAGAGAACAGCTTTGCGCCATGCTGCCATTGGATTTTGGCACTAAGTGGAGGGGTGAGGCCCACAGGCTATCGGAATGGCAGATGATGCCAAGCTCCTCCATGCATTTAAACTCTTCCTTGGCGAGGTTGAGTTTGCCCAGGGCCAGGCGGCGGGCACACAAATGCAATGGTGGGCCAGTGGTCATGATGTGGTGCAGATACTGTGCTTCAGCATGGCATCAGTGAACTGGGGGCACAGAATGGAGGGAAAGCTAGCAAGGTGTTGTCTGTATTGGCCATGTGGAATCTTCACAAAAGCAAGCTGGGTGGACAGCTCATTGGACATGCTGAGGGGCACCATCTGGTAAGTCTCAGGACACCATCTCATGGATGAAATGCTCACACTGGCTAAAGGGCACAAACCCTGCCTCATGTTCAAGCAGGCATTCTTCGAGCAAATGCCTGAAGACATCAGACTCCTATTGGCCAACACAGATTTCAGCGACCAGCGCAAGGTCCTTCCCTGCGCGTTGCCAACAACACTGCCATTAAAACTCAATTTAGGTGGTCCTCTTGCATCGTGAGAGGCTGCACGTGCTAATGGGGAGGTTTATAAGAGCCATGTATTTACCTTCCTCTGGTGGTGCCTGGATGAGGTGACCCGTGAGGCAGCTTCCTGATCGAGCGAGCTGACGATGTAGAAGTGCCTCGTCGAATTGGAGGTTATCTGTTTGTTCTGGAACTGGGCCTCCACTTGGCCAAACCAAATGCAGGGCCTGTTTGTCCAGAATGTTGGCAGCTTCAACACAATGGTGCCTACGGCTGCAGGTTCCATTGTGCCAAGTCTTCAGGACATGGAGACTCATTGGAGTCACCGATGAAAAGAGTGAGACAACAGGCTGAGAGCTCGAGTAACACAACTGCTTTACTTTGAATTCCGCACTGGAGTCTTTAAGCCTGTTTCTGGTCCTGCGCCCCCCCCCCCCCCCCCCCCCCGTTCCAGCACTTGCATCATGATCTGGACTGGAAGAGACGGTCCCGCGATGCCATCTTTTCCGCGGCTGCCTCGCTGACTGCATGACAAATGGGGCCTGTTCACCATTACAACTATGTACGTCACCACACCTTGATATGTAAATGACTTTTAGTGACTATTCTTGCGCCTTGTTAATTCTCATAGAAGAACTAAGGGAACTGAAATTACTTGAATTGAAGAGGGTGATCAGATGGGATGATTGGTATCCAAATAATATTATTCCCCAATAGTGTTACCAGTTAATATTGTAGCCTTATGTATATGCTATGAACTAATAATATTGTAACTATTACATAGTGTTGGTGTGTCTAAATTTATGAGTAGTTCAAATTGAAACATCCAGCAAGAAAAAAATATTGTCTCACCATTGTCTTTCACACGGATGATAGATTTTTATCATGCAGTTTGTTCGGGAAGCTTTGATTAAAAAGGTCTGCTGTGGCCTGCAATCTGTCACTTTCTGGTGAAACCATTGGTAATTCAAATAGTATTCACTGATGCTCGGGAAAATAGTAATACTTCAGACCAGGTTGTTGAACAAAAAAATCTGCAGATGCTGGGTTGCAGTGCACAACTATGGGAGAAACTCAGCTGGTCAACACACCATCTGTAGGAAGTGAAAGGGAATCATTGTTTGGGAATCTGGAAAAACAGGTAGAAAGGTGGGGGCAGGTGGCAGGAGGAGGAGGAAGAGGAGAGGAAAAGGGGAAACACACAGGCTAACAGGTAAGAGGTAGATACAGTTGGGAGGGTAGAAGAGAAAGGAGCTGCTGCCAAGTGATGGAGGAGTAGGCAGGTTTAAGAAGTGAAGCTCTGATAGGTGATAGATGGAAGGGAACCTGGAGGAAAGGTAACAGAGGGCTAGGGAAAGAGAGGCCGGGGAAGGGATTAACAAAAATTGGAGGTCGATTGGTGAGGCAGAATATAAGGTGTTGTTCAATTCATCTATTTTAGTTCCTTGTCAAATAACTAGGAGCATTTGACAAAAAAAACCCAGCTCTCTCCATTCTTGTCTCTAAGACCTTGCAACCTTTAATCTAATGCATCAATTGCTGCCCTCAGAGCCATTGTATGTCCACGGCAGTCAATAGTTTACAATAGAGTATGGAATTACAAAGCAAGGAAACAAGCCTTTCAGCCAAATCTTTCTGAACACTTTCCTTTGTAGCCCGCTGACCAATGTTACATGTTGGAGTCAACTTTAAAAAGAGTTTAAAAACTAAATGTGCGGTTTTCACCTCTGTTAAAAAATATTGTAGCAATGTCTGATGATGCTATGGACAAGGCAGTAATGTTTTGTCTTCAAATTGGAGGTCAATATGCCATCTGGGTGGACAGAATGCAAGGTGTTGTTCAATTCATCTATTTTGGTACCTTGTGGTATTAGTGGAATAGTTAGTAAGAGAGTAGATTTCGGGAAAGAGAGGAGATGGAAGGTAAGGCAAGGAAATGCTCCTCTTGTATGATGTGGGAGATTATGGAAACTGGCACTGACCCAAGGGACTTCTTATTCAAGAGGTGCATCCAGCTTCAACTCCTAAATGAATGGGTGGAGAAATTAGAGCTGGAGCTGGATGGGCTTAGAAGCATTTGGGAGGCCGAGGATGTAATAGATAGTAGCTATAGGGATAATGTTATACTTGAGTTGGGAGGAGGTAGTTGGATTACAATTAGGAGGAAAGGTAATAGACAGGCAGAGCAGGGTTCTCTGGTGAGCGTCTCTCTGAGAAACAAGCATTCTGCTTTGGGGTCAACGTACCAGGGACAAGTTGTAGTGATCAGGTCTCTGGCACGGAGTCTGGTCCTATGACTAAGAAGGGAAGGAGTAAGAGGAGGTACAGGATTGTGTTAGGGGATTCTATAGTTAAAGCTAGAGAATAGAAGGTCTGTGGAGGAGATTGGATATCTCGTATGATATGTTGCCTCCCTGGTGCTAGGGTATGGGATATTACAGATCGAGTCCATGGTAGACTGAGGGGGAGGGAAAACAGCCACATGCCATGGTCCATGTGGGGAGGAAGGGTGTGGAGGTCATGCAAGGTGAGTTTAGGGAGCTCGGAGCCAGGTTAAAGGACAGGATCAATTTTGCTACCAGTGCCACGTGCAGGTGAGATAAGAAATAGAAAGATAGTGCAGCCAAACATGTGGCTAAAAACATGGTGTAGGAAGGAGGGCTTTAGATTTATAGATAATTGGGCAACATTCCAGGGAAGGTGGGAACTGTTCCGGCACGACAGTTTACATCTTAACTAGAAAGGGTCAAATATTCTTGCAGGTTTGCTTGTGTGGCTCTGGTGAATTTAAACTAGATGTTCAGGGGGAGGCAGAGAAGTTGTATGGACCATTAATAATCAACAGAGAGCAAGAAAAAAATTTTTTCTTAAATGTATTTATTTCAATCCTAGGGGCATTGTGAGAAAAGTCAATGAGCTTAGAGTATGGATAGATACTTGGAATTATGATGTGGTAGCCATTAGTGAAACATGGCTGCAGGAGGGGTGTGATTGGCAACTAATCATACCAGGAGTTTTTTTGCTTCAAGTGTGATAGAATAAGGGGAACAAGAGGGGAAGGTGTTGCATTGCTTGTTAGAGAGAGTATTACAGTGGTGCTTTGGAAGTATAGATTAGAGGGTTCGTCTTGAAAAGCACTCTGGGTGGAATTGTGGACTGGGAAAGAAATGGTAACATTATGGGGGGGTGTTATAGACCACCTAATACTGGAGGAATAAATTTGTAAGGAAATAGCAGATGTTTGTAGTAAGCATTGGGTTGTGATTATGGGAGATTTTAACTTTCCACACATTGACTGGGACGCTCATACTGTAAATGGGCTGGATAGTTGGGAGTTTGTTAAATGTGTGCAGGATGGTTTTCTACATCAATATATAGAGATACCAACTAGAGAAGGGGCAGTGTTGGATCTGCTATTAGGAAATGAGACAGGTCAGGTGATGGAGGTGTGTGTTGGGGAGCACTTTGGGTCCAGCGATTACAATACTATTAGTGTCAAAATGATTGTGGAGAAAGATAAGTATGGACATAGGGTTGAAATTTTTGAGGTCATGTGAATGGATTTGGAAGGTATAGACTGGGATAAATTGTTCTATGAGAAGGATGTAGAAGGAAAATGGAGGGCATTCAAAGGTTAAAATTTTAGGAAGAAAGGGAAGGTTAAAAGTTTGAGGGAACCTTGGTTTTCAAGGGTTATTGGAAATATTATTTAGAAAAAGAGAGCGGTGTACAGAAAGTATAAACAGCATGAAGTAAATGAGGTGTTAAAAGAATAGAATAGAAAGAATGTAAAAAGAATCTTAAGAAGGAAATTAGGAGATATGAGGTTGCTCAGTCAAATGAGATGAAAATAAATCCAAAGGGTTTCTACAGAGATATCAGGAGCAAAAGGATAGTGAGGGATAAAATTGGTCCCCATGAAGATGAAAGTGGATGGCTATGTGTGGAGCCAAAAGAGATGGGGGAGATTTTGAACAGGTTTTTTTCTTCTTCAGTATTTACTAAAGAGAAGGATATTGATCTGTGTAAGTAAGGGAAATAAGCAGGGAAGTTATGGAAACAATGATGGTTATAGAAGAAGTACTGGCGCTTTTAAGGAAAATAAAGGTGGATAAATCTCAAGGTCCTGACAAGATATTCCCTGGGACCTTGAGGGAGGTTAGTGTAGAAATAGTAGGGGCTTTGACAGAGATATTTAATATGTCATTAGTAATGGAAATGGTACCAGAGGATTGGAGGGTAGCTCATGTAGTTCCATTGTTTAAAAAAGGTGCTATGAGTAAATCTAGTAATTATAGGCCTGTATGTTTGAAGTCAGTGGTGGGTAAGTTAATGGAAAGTATTCTTAGAAATGGTATATGTAAATATTTCAATAGGCAGGGATGGATTAGGAACAGTCAACATGGATTTGTGAGGGGAAGATCATGTTTGCCAAAGCATCAAATTTTTTGAGGAGGTTACTAGGAAAGTTGATGAGGGTAAGGCAGTGGTTGTTGTATGTATGGACTTTAGTAATGCCTTTGATGAAGTTCCTCAGAGAAATTTAGTGAGGAAGGTTCAATCATTAGGTATTAACATTGAAGTAGTAAAATGGATTCAACAGTGGTTGAATGGGAGCTCCGAGAGAGTAGTGGTAGCTAACTGTTTGTCAGATTGGAAGCCTGTGACTAGTGATGTGCCTCCAGTTTCAGTATTGGGTCCATTACTGTTGTCATATACATTAATGATCTGAATGATGGGGTGGAAAATGGGATTAGTAAGTATGTGGAAGATATTAAGATAGGTAGAGCTGTGGATAGTGAAGAATGGTTTCAAAGCTTGCAGAGGGATTTAGGCCAATTAAAAGAGTGGGCTGAAAGATGGCAGATGGAGTTTAATGCAGATAAGTGTGAGGTGTTACATTTTGGTAGGGCTAATCAAAATAGGACATACATAATGAATGCTATGGCAGTGAAGAGTGCAGTAGAGCAAAGGGATCTAGGAATAATGGGACATAGTTCCCTGAAGGTGAAGTCACATGTGGATAGGGTGGTGAAGAAAGCTTATGATACGTTTGCCTTTATAAATCAGACCATTGAGAATTGGAGCTGGGATATTATGTAAAAATTGTACAAGGCATTGTTGAGGCCAAACTTGGAGTATTGTGTGCAGTTTTGGTAACCAAAGTATAGGAAAGATATCAACAATTTGGAGAGGGTGCAGTGAAGATTTACTAGTATGTTGCTGGGATAACAGGGTCTAAGTTATAGGGAAAGGTTAAATAAATTAGGTCTTTATTCTTTGGAGTGTAGAAGGTTGAGAGGGGATTTGTTTGAGGTATTTAAAATTATTAGGGGTATAGTGTTACGAGCCCAAAGGACCCCAAAGCCCAGCATCAATAGACATTCACCAAGACAAGTAGTTACTTAAACAAAAGTTGTTTATTTTATTATCTTTAAACATAAAAATAGAATCAAACCTTAACTTATCTCTATTAACTTAACTAACCCAACTTAACCTCCTTCTAATTCTAAGCGCACATGTATGTAATGTGTGTGTAAATTTAAGAAAAGTTCTTTGGTTCACAGTTCAATCTCACTTTTCATTCTTCCAAGTTCTCTGGTTGCAGGCAATTCTTATACTGTACACAGAATTTAACATGTATAAAGTTCACCAGGCTTTGTTGCTCGAAAAGTAAATGTTTACGCTCAGGAAGGTTCTTTGTAGGTTTGCAGAGAGATTTGTTGTTCCAGGATTTCCACAACTGATGTACCATCATTAATCACCTCAATGTCTTGTTGATGAAACTTGCCCCTTCAGGATTCTCCATATGTTAACCTCTTTGTTTCAGGCTTCCACAGAGTTCCTTTCTATTCCACTTATTCCAAGAGATACATCAGACAGATAGCACTTCCAGCCATCCGCCACTCTGGAGTTTCTGTTTCAGTTCCAACAAGCTTCTCCTGCTTCTTTCAGCTGTGATTCTCTCTCTCTACATCTCAGATTGCAACTTGCCAAAGCCTCCTCCTTCTCCAGCAAACAATAGGAGTTAGTTTTCTGCTTCCATCTGTTGTTTTTAGGCAAACAAGTACCCAGGAGTAACCTTTGAGTGAGCACTTTGTGGAAAGGTCAGAAGTCTTGTAAAAATGTTCAACACAGATGACCTGTCTCCAGTCCATTCATTTTATGACATCATTTCAATGAACACCTATATGTGAAATGTGCATAGCATTCTCCATAGTTTCTGTAAAGTCACTGAATACGAATTCTTCAGTATTTCAAATAAGATCTATTTTAAAATGTGTGTGTATGTATGTAACCTACTCTAATTTTACCAATTTAACTCCCAAATACATCTCCAAAATATTACATCACAATAGAGTTGATGTGGAGAAGATTTTTCCTTTAAGAGGGAGATACAAGCAAGAGGATATGAGTTGAGAGTTAGGGGCAGAGATGTTTAGAGGAAATATGGAGGGACTTCTTTACTCAGAGAGTGCTTGGTGTGTGGAACGAGTATCCTGATGAAGTAATGGAGGCAGGTTCAACATTAGCATTTGAGGAGAAGTTTGATATGTATATGGATGGAAAAGGAGTGGAGGATTACAGGTTGTGGGTAGGTCAGTGGAGTTAGGTGGGAGAAAGTGTTCGGCATGGACTATAAGGGGTCCGTTTCTATTCTGTAATTGTTATATGGTTAAACTTTAACCAAAAGTAAATTAATGAGAAAATATTTTCCAATTCCACCAGAACTTTCCAAAAAAAATTATTCCTTGGTCATCGCAAACCTCAGTAATAGTACCTAAAGCACGTCTTTGGTATCTTACTTGGTTGTCCCTCAGAAGTATTAATTTCACTGGTTTAAAATGTAACTGGTCTCCTGCAGAATCTCAGTACACAGATTTTCAGTTTCTCTTTGCGGTTCAGGTAGAGTAAAAATACATAGGTCAGATCCACTAAAATATTTAGAACCTCAAACCAGATCTGAAAAAATACATCAATTTTCACTCAGTAAAAAATAAAAATAGACTCCCTTTATGCCTTGAAGGCTGTTGTGTTCAGAATAGATTATATAGGTTCAAAGAGAATCAAAGCTGGACATGTGTTATGAACAAACAGTGGTCTTTATTTACACACAGAGGATTCACAAAAAGGGCACACCTTGACAAACTAACATACACAGCACACAGGAACAGTATGCCGAGAAAAGAGGGTTTAACCTATTCAGCCTCAGCTCCCATAGGCTCTGTGGGACCATGTTTTAAATAAGGGTTTAATTTGTTCAGCACCCACCACCTACAGGCATGGTACACTAATTACAGTGACAAATAAATGAGCAATACACATAAACCTAGTCTCTACTATAGTCTCTCCAGGATCTGGAAGAGCCTATTGCAGTTGGCCCTCTGTAGCTACCTGCAGCCTGGAGTTCAGCAATGGTCACAACTAACAAATACATATATATATAAACCTGGTTTACAGCATCAACCACAGCTTGGGATCTAGGATGGACCAATTGCAGTTCACCCTCTGCAGCCTGGGGTTCAGATAAGGTTTGAAAGCAGCAGCAAGCAGAGATGGAGACCACACGTGCTCGGCTTTCTCAATGCAGGGCCAGTCCACGTGACCTGTGAGGACCAATCATGCATCAGCTCACCTAAGGGCAGATGTAACCATTGACTGAAACCTGGAAGGCCAATCACACATCAGCTGCCAGGGCTAATCACATATCAGCCTCACAGGTGAGCAGATCTAACCTTTGATTGGCAGGTGAGGTTCTAGCCAGAGAGGTCACATGACCCTCCACAATTCGCACTACAGCAAACCTGCTATGGGGCCTTGGAAAAATTTAGAATGCAATGCACATCTTTATACTAAACCTAACTTAAATATAGAATGTCAAATTTCTACATTTATTCATAACAGAGCTATGCACGGGACAAAAAGACATTCTATTTTATTATATACATTTAGATTAGGAATTCAATTCTGTATCTGCAGTGTTCCTTCATCTCCAAGACCTGGCAACCTGGTGCTTCTGTTATATTTTACCCTTCCTCCTCTCTGGTTGGTGAGGTCAGGAGCAGTTTGGGTAAAATGGTGGATCATACTGATTTTTGGACACAGGTATACAGAAAAGAAGAGCCAAGGTTCTGAGCTTTTCTTCTTCCTCCCTCATCACAATGTATTGTGTGGTCCCATCAACCTACTTTATACAGCAATGTATTACAGGACAATGTGAATAAAATAAATTGTTCATACCACTTATAGATAATACAGAGGCTGACTGTTATGTCTCTGTGTTACTTGGGAGTCAAAATAAAGAAAAATTTAATGTTCTTTATCACTTTCTTTCCAATGCATCATAAGTAACTGAACTTGTACACTAATTTATTTACACAACTATTTTTTAAATAGTTCTTATCAATATCGCCCTGGCGGCAGTATGTTGCTTCGCCATCTTGTGGATTTGGCTGCAGCCGTTGGGCTCTATGCTGCTGGTACAAGTGTATGTGATATAGCTTTGCGTGCTGTGTTGATGTTTCGATATTAGCGGTTTGTGGTCTCTTCACTTGATACCTCACTTGATATTGGTGTGGCAGGCTTTGCTAGTATTTCTGCTTCACCACATCTTGTGTCGACTGGACGTAAATTCTATTCCTCCTCAGCTGATTGCCACAGTCTGTCTCAACAACGTATGATCTTGGTGTCTCAGCTTTTCTGATGACCTGTGCTGGGGACCATGTTTTCAACATCAGCTCTTGAATGTGCACATGCTGCCCTCTGAAGAGTTCTGGCAATGTTTCTGCATGTTTGTTATAATGCTGGCATCCTCCTTCTTGCCTATCAGCCAGTCTTCTTCTGGTTTCCTCCTGGTCTTCTGGAGGCTGTATTTTGCTTGGAAGAGTTGTTTTATATCTCCTGCCATTTAATAGTTCTGACAGTGACTTTATGTCAGTCCTGAAAGGTGTTACTCATATTGATAGAAGAACTAGGTATTGGTCTTATTTGGTTTTGCGACATTTACCTAGTGTGCGTTTCAATTTGCACTTATCTTTCAATGAATCCATGACCTTTGGGGTAGTATGGAGTTGATGTAGTGATAACAAACCCATACTTTGCAGCCAGTTTTCTGAATTCTTGTGATGTGAACTATGTTCCATTGTCACATATTACTTGCTCAGGTATTCCTTGTTTAGCAAGGAGTGCTCTCATTTCTGAGGTGATAGTTGACACTCTCAGGTCTTTCACCCTTTTGATGAATGGAAACTTGGAGTAGAAACAGGCTACTACTGAATACCACTCTTGGTTCTCAGTGAACAAGACTGTTCCCACTGTGTGCCATATCCTGCAGGTACTTCTGTGTTTCTGTTGATCCTTTTGGATATCTTCTTCATCTGGATCTAATAATTGACAGAGATCATTTGCAACTCCCGACAGCTATCCAGACCTAGAATTGCTGGTCCATCTGCATCTACCATGTAGAATGTACAAAGGATGTTCTTTCCCTTATGGCACCCATTGATCTTAGCTCTCCCTAGCTGCTTGATCATGGGTCCACCATAGGCTGTTAATGTGATATTTGCTGTTTCTAATGCACTGTCTTTTGGATTCCATTTTATTATGTTCTCTGGGAACATCTTGCGGTAGAGTCTGAGTGGAAAAATGTTGCTTTGTGATCCAGTATCCGGCTTTACCTTTCGGTTGAATATGGTAGGCTTGTTTTTGGATCTTTGTGTGCAACTCGCTTCCTTCTTTCATCTCACCCAACATCTTATGAAGGTGTATGGATTCTATGTCTAGTATCTGGGTGTCGGAGTCCTCATTGTTGTTTCCTTTTATGTGGTGGATCTTCTTCTTGTCTTTTTTCTTCACTGGTATCATTGTTTTCTTCATACTAGACTTGCATATCTTTGCCCAGTGGTTTGCTTTACCACAGGCTCAACATTCAGAACTGTATGCAGGGCATTTGTTTCGTTCATCGAAGGGGTGTTGTCTGCCACCCTTCCTGGAGGTCTTGAGGGTTTTCACTTTTCTGATTGTGTCATTTATAGCATCAACCCTTCCTTCTCTTTGCTATGGGTGGGTCTGCATAGATAGGGATTTCATTTGCATCCTCGTGGCTTCGAAGGCTCTGGCTGTGTCTGTTAGAAACAGAAGTACCTTCACAGAAATTGCTCAAGACAAAAATTGAGAACAAAGAACATTTATTATACAACAATGCAAAGTTGGGTGCTTCCCCTTACCCTGGGAATACACACATACACTGGGGCTCGCCCAACTTTTATACAGTTAATTTCAGTATAGGAATACCCTCCCCCTTACATTCTTCTGCCTCCTGGAGAGGTTTGGCATTAGGCAATCCTGCCTGCCTACGTGCTGTTTCTGTGCACTTGGAGGACCAGGGGGTATCCTGTCGGTGTCTTATCATGTCATTATCCTCATTGTCCTTATTCACAAACCTGTCTTTGTTCTAATTTACACCTTCCCGACCCTCAGGGATGTGTCCTCTTCATATGTAGAATTGGCTAATACTGTCTTCCTTTGGCTTGGCTTCGCGGACGAAGATTTATGGAGGGGGTAAATGTCTACGTCAGCTGCAGGCTCGTTTGTGGCTGACAAGTCCGATGCGGGACAGGCTAACATGGTTGCAGCGGTTGCAGGGGAAAATTGGTTGGTTGGGGTTGTCCTCCTTTGTCTTTTGTCAGTGAGGTGGGCTCTGCAGTCTTCTTCAAAGGAGGTTGCTGCCCGCCAAACTGTGAGGCGCAAAGATGCACGGTTTGAGGCGATATCAGCCCACTGGCGGTGGTCAATGTGGCAGGCACCAAGAGATTTCTTTAGGCAGTCCTTGTACCTCTTCTTTGGTGCACCTCTGTCATGGTGGCCAGTGGAGAGCTCGCCATATAACACGATCTTGGGAAGGCGATGGTCCTCCATTCTGGAGACAATACCCACCCAGCGCAGTTGGATCTTCAGCAGCGTGGATTCGATGCTGTCGGCCTCTGCCATCTCGAGTACTTCGATGTTAAGGATGAAGTCGCTCCAATGAATGTTGAGGATGGAGTGGAGACAACGCTGGTGGAAGCGTTCTAGGAGCCGTAGGTGATGCCGGTAGAGGACCCATGATTCGGAGCCGAACAGGAGTGTGGGTATGACAACGGCTCTGTATACGCTTATCTTTGTGAGGTTTTTCAGTTGGTTGTTTTTCCAGACTCTTTTGTGTAGTCTTCCAAAGGCGCTATTTGCCTTGGCAAGTCTGTTGTCTATCTCATTGTCGATCCTTGCATCTGATGAAATGGTGCAGCCGAGATAGGTAAACTGGTTGACCGTTTTGAGTTTTGTGTGCCCGATGGAGATGTGGGGGTGCTGGTAGTCATGGTGGGGAGCTGGCTGATGGAGAACCTCAGTTTTCTTCAGGCTGACTTCCAGGCCAAACATTTTGGCAGTTTCCGCAAAACAGAACGTCATGCACTGAAGAGCTGGCTCTGAATGGGCAACTAAAGCGGCATCGTCTGCAAAGAGTAGTTCACGGACAAGTTGCTCTTGTGTCTTGGTGTGAGCTTGCAGGCGCCTCAGATTGAAGAGACTGCCATCCGTGCGGTACCGGATGTAAACAGCGTCTTCATTGTTGAGGTCTTTCATGGCTTGGTTCAGCATCATGCTGAAGAAGATTGAAATACTGTCTAAGGCTTACTAATTACATATGCAAACCTGCTAATTCTATCTGGGGCTAGAAGACCCTTATCTCATTCAGACTAACTCTACTTCCTACATTCTATTATCTATTGTCTATCCTTATTTCATTCATACAGTGAACTTGCTGATTCTGTCTAAAGGCTAGGAGATTCTTATCTTACTCAGACTGAATCTGCTTCCTGCATTCTAATATCCATGTCTTATCCTGTTCATACTGGCTTTATTCATTTACCCATGTATCAATTTTAGTTTCTTCATTTTCATATTTTTATATCAGTTGTACTCATCTCTCACAATCCTCACTTTTCTTTTAGATCAGTATTATTGATCTCTTAACTGAAAATGTATTACTTGAAAACTTGGTCTTTTTCCCAGCTGGTCAGTAAACGAACTGCAGTCTCAGTGTCATCAGATAGAAGTTGGGAAACATACATCCTTTGGGTGATAGTGCTCTGATGAGGGGGTCGATGAATTAAAAACTTTACACAAGTCTTTAGGCAGGGGAGCACCATAATGGTCAGAATATCGAGTCCAGCTGCTATAAGGGCTGTGGGTATCAGACTCCAGTTACCAATAAAAAGTCTAGTCCATCCCACACCGGACCAAGGTTGCCAAGTCTGTACCTGGGCATGGGAAGATTTTCGAACTCCTGAAGAAGTGTCTTTAACCGCCTGACCGTTGTGAGCATTGTCCTTAATCAATCTTTCACAAACGCTACCTTCAGCAGGCAACGAGTAATCGAGAGCCAGGCAGTTTTGTTGAACTGTGGCTCGTATCTGTCGTTTTTCTTCAGCCCCTAAATTCAGGGCCATTGCTCTCCGTTTGATGATGATGTCCAAGGCTGTCTGGAGTCTGATTAAACGATTTAAATGCCAAGCAGCTTTAGCGTTCTGTAGCAGCTCACGTCGTTTACAACTGGAACTCCCCTTAACGAGGTGGTGCTTATCATTCTGAATGTCTGAGGGACCCAAAGGATGTTTGAGAAGAGACCAAGTTGGGGAGGGTTGTTTCTTATCGTTTAACCTGTGTGTTGCCCAGCTTGTCTGCTAACATTAGCATAAGTATCATTGAACTTGTAAGTCCAAGCCTGTCTGTGTAAATTAGCATATGTATTAACTCTATCTCTGCCACATGTACAATCCTGACTAGCATTCTGCCTGTCTTTGTCCCACCATCTCCTTGTTGTTCCTCCACTACTCCCTTGACTGCCTGCATAGCCTTTCCTTTCTGCTTATCCTCAGACCTCTGGACAAATGCTTTTTGTGTGATCTGTAGAAGCTGGGTTATTCCCTGCTCATGCCAAAGTAAAGAGTGTTTTAAAGATAGATGTTAACTCATCCCAGGTATATGTATTTGGTCCCAAAAATTGATCTAATTGTTCAGCACATCCTTGAGGATTCTAAGACCTGACCAAATAAATTTGGTGATTCTGTAAAGCCCTGGGGAAGGACAGTCCACCGGTATTGATTCTTACGTCCAGTAAAAGGATTTTCCCATTCAAAGGCAAACATGTCTCTGCTCTTTGTTGCTAATGGACAGGTCCAGAAAGCATCTTTGAGGTCAATCAGACTAAACCATTTACTATGGGGCGTCTGAGTCCAGCGTGTTTGTTAAATGAAGTGATAGGAGAATCAGTTTATTACACAGCATAAGAATAAAGCTTAACAGAGCTCTGGTTCAGTCATTAGTTCATAGGTCACCTGCACAGTGAGCTATTCCCCAAGACTGACCTCTACTGTCCAGTCTCTACAGTTTATATAGCTCAACCTTATCATACAGAACAAAAGTTGGCTTCCTTTGCTAGATTTCTTGTATAAGATTTATCATAAGTAATTTCCTGCTCTCCAGTTATCTGTGGTGTAGAGCTCCCATCTTAATCCTCAAGGTCAGAATATCCTGTTGTTTTGATCAGAAATCAATTCATACCCAGATATTTCTAATTATTTCTTTTGTTCTCATCTGGCCATATTCTTCTGTTCTACTAAACACCTCCTTCTGTCTTAGCTTCTTACTGATTCCATTCTCTTTGTTTCTGACAGTCTCTGTCAGATTCTTTTTTGTTTGTGCTAATCAACACCTCCTTTTTGCCTTAACATTCCTACTAAATTGTTTCATACATATCCCATCTTTTGTATTTGGGAGCAGACAATTCTAAACCTACTGTAATCAGCCAACTTTGCTACATACTGTGGCTGCCCCTTACTTACATTACTCTTTCCCTTCACCATGAGGTAAATATTAAATTGTTACATAGTACTGGATTCATGTATACAAACTGAATAGTACATAAGCATATATTCTACATATTTTCTATGATTAATTAACCCCTATATTCCAACACATCAGTGAGTAAGGTCGTGTCTCCCTGGCTTGCATTGAGCATTCTCTCTTAAAATTACACACCTCTGGACTAGTCAGGGGCACATTTACAAAACCGAGACCCCCCTCCCATGGGAACTTCCCGTAAAGGTCTCATCCAGTTAGTTTCTGGCTTATTATGTCTAGGTTCCTGCTCTCTGGGCAATGAATCAAAGGGTCTTCCCGGAGGGTCTCACACTGCTCTGAATAAAAGTCGCCTCTCTCTCTTGTCAATAGAGGTGGTAATCGAGTACTTTGTGAAGGGTCATCATACCACTCCTACTTTCTTCTCTTTTCTCTAGCTGTGGGGGAGGAGGGGAAGGTGCAGAAGGGTAGAGCATAGGAGGGGGGAAAGATAGGAGCCGGCATAGGAGGAACATAAGGTGGAGGAAGGGAATGTAACACATCCCATCCTTGTGATTCAGGGACAAAAGGTTCCTCATCTCTCTTGTCCTTGCATTCTTTTTCATTCAAAACCAGTTGATCAAACGATTCCCTGAGCCAGCAGGCTGCATATTCCCTGCTCTCAAGATTATCTCTTTGGTTTTGATAGAGCCAGACGTTCAATGCTTGACACATCCAGTCATCCTCGGATCCGAGCTTTGGCCAGTATACGGAGCTCCCTTTAATCGGGCTTTTAACCCATTCCAGACAACAATACCTGACCATGGTCAGTTTGTCCTTTCCACGGGTTCTCCCCGCGCCACAATCAGATAACTTTAATCCCAACAGGCTTTGCTTGGTTATCTGATTCTCACATCCTTCACCAGGATTCTCTTCCTTGCTACCTACACCTCCCATACTAACAGGCAAGTAAAATTCCTCTTACCGAGTTCCAGTAGCAAGCTCTAGCGCGCTTCCTTAACTTCCTCTTGTTGTTTGTTCTCAATGCCTCTTCTCGGATATCACTCGCTTCATCTACTGACCAGTCACCCTTCGTCCGTGAGTCCAGCTGAATCAGTTGGGGTGCACCTACCCCCGTCGTCAGGCACTCTGTCAGTGGAGGGGGAGCAGGATCCTGGACGAGCCCCCATTTGGTAGAAAGAGAAGTACCTTCACTGAAATTGCTCGAGACAAAAATTGAGAACAAAGAACACTTATTATACAACAATGCAAAGTTGGGTGCTTCCCCTTACCCTGGGAATACACACATACACTGGGGCTCACCCAACTTTTATACAGTTAATTTCAGTATAGGAATACCCTCCCCCTTACATTCTTCTGCCTCCTGGAGAGGTTTGGCATTAGGCAATCCTGCCTGCCTACGTGCTGTTTCTGTGCACTTGGAGGACCAGGGGGTATCCTGTCGGTGTCTTATCATGTCATTATCCTCATTGTCCTTATTCACAAACCTGTCTTTGTTCTAATTTACACCTTTCCGACCCTCAGGGCTGTGACTTCTTCATATGTAGAACTGGCTAATACTGTCTAAGGCTTACTAATTACATATGCAAACCTGCTAATTCTATCTGGGGCTAGAAGACCCTTATCTCATTTCAGACTAACTCTACTTCCTACATTCTATTATCTATTGTCTATCCTTCATTCATACAGTGAACTTGCTGATTCTGTCTAAAGGCTAGGAGATTCTTATCTTACTCAGACTGATTCTGCTTCCTGCATTCTAATATCCATGTCTTATCCTGTTTATACTGGCTTTATTCATTTACCCATTTATCAATTTTAGTTTCTTCATTTTCATATTTTTATATCAGTTGTACTCATCTCTCACATGTCTATAGCTTCGTCCAGCTTCAAGCTATCCTTCCCTATAAGAGACGTTTGCACTTTGGGATGGGCAATCCCCCATATTATTTAATCAACTAATCTTTCCTCTATATCCTTAAATCTGCATTTTGCAGTAACATTTATTAGTCTCATGAGGAAATTATCAACAGTTTCATCAGTCTTTTGCATTAAGCCTTGAAATTCATAGCGTTTAATTCTATGATTAAACCTGGGTTCAAGGTGTGAGAGATGAGTATAACTAATATGAAAATATGAAAGATGAAGAAAACTAGTATGGATATATGTGTAATGAATAAATTCAGTATGAATAGGATAAGGATAGATAATAGATAATAGAATGTAGGAAGTAAAGTAAGTCTGAATGGTCTTCTAGCCTTTTAGAAAATCAGCAAGTTCCGCATATGTGATTAGTAAGCCTTAGACAGAATTAGCAAGTTCTGCTTATAAGAAGTTAGTAAGCCCTGAGAGTCGGGAAGGTGTGAATAAGGACAAGGCAGGTTTGTGAATAAGGACAATGACATGATGGGACACCGACAGGATACCCCCTGGTCCTCCAAGTTCACAGAAACAGCACGTAGGCAGACAGGATTGTCTAATGCCAAACTCATCCAGGAGGCAGAAGAATGTAAGGGGGAGGGTACTTTTATACTGAAATAAACTGTATAAAAGTTGGGTGAGCCCCAGTGTATGTGTGTATTCCCAGGGTAAGGGGAAAGCACCCAACTTTGCATTGTTGTATAATAAATGTTCTTTGTTCTCAATTTTTGTCTCGAGCAATTTCTGTGAAGGTACTTCTGTTTCTCACAAAGGTGAGAAGCAAATTTTGCAAATATCTGCTCTGGATCATTTTTTTCCACCTCTGTAATCTCCCAGCTATTAAATATGTAAAGGCCTCACGCCCCTGTCCAGAGAAGTATATAACTGACCTGCTCTGCTGTTGCATTTTTAAAATAACTTTTGAATACTAAATTGCCCTTCTGCTGAAACTTTTTAAATGATTCAGCAACGTCTTCAGCCTCCCAATCTTTAAACTCAATGTATGGTCAAATTACACACAAGCAATGTATGTTTCCCTTCATCAATTCAAATATACTAGACCTAAAGTACAAAATGGATCCATTGTTGTCCAGAACAAAAACTGCCTCAAAACCTACAAAAAAATGCTGTGCTTGGGAAAGTACCAATGAATTGAATCTCAACAATCAGAAAAATATTTTTTAAAACTTCAATTTGCAGATAAGACATATTGGAAGCCAGAATCTCACTCAAAGGGAAATAACCTTCATTTCAACTTGTCTGTTATTTTCATAAGATTTCCTATTTCGATGTAGTTATCTATCTTCCCCCATACGTTTCATGATATTTTCAATGCCTGAATTAAAAAATGAAAAAACTACATAGTATGTATGTATTTAATTTTTCATTTTGCCATGTATCAAAAATCTGTTATAACAGCAGTTTAACCCCATATGTACACCTACACTCTCCACTTAGTGAAATTTTCACCTTTAGCTTAGGAAAAAGCAAAATGATATTTGGCAATACAGTACAACCCTGATTATCCAAAATGGTTGGGACCAGGCCTATTTCGGATAAATGTTTTTTTGGATAACTGGCCATTTTAAAATAACAGGCCAATAGCAACAACAAATCGCTTATATCAGTGTTTAAACAACAACAAACAACAAGATAAGGCTTTTTAAGCATTAAAATAATGTTTAATTCTCACCAGAAGAATGCTGGCCACCGCTGATCACTGACACTTCCCCAATGAGGCCCCAGTCATGCTGGGAGTCTAAGGGTTCTGCTCCAGTCTGAGAGCCCAAGGTCCGCTGCTGCCACCACTGGGAGCCCAACATTCCTGGTCAGTTTGACTTTAAAAAAATTCAGATATCTGAAGATTTCAGAGAATCTAATTTCAGATAATTGGAGTTGTACTGTATCTTCATGGCTAGGTAGCTTGTGGCCTTTTTAATCAATTGATTATGCCATAAACATTTACAAAGGAACTAGGTAATGTATCTTGTGCAGTTGACTAAGGAAATAGGAAGCTTATGAAAGGAAGCAAATTTCATTTTGCAAAGGTATTACTGAAGAATAGAACTTGATTTATTAGGCTTTCACAAAAAAGCTAAATGTAACCATTTACCAAAAATGTGTCATCACTGATAAATGTGCATTCTCATGATATGTACAGTATGTATTTTCTGAGATATTATGTACAATTCTGGTCACCCCATCACAGGAAGGATGTGAAGATTTTGGAAAGTGTACAGAAGACATTTACCAGGGTATGAGGTATGAGATTGGACAAACTTGGGTTGTTCTCTCTGGAGCAACGAAGGGTGTGGGGAGACTTGATACAAGTTTATAAAATTATGAGGCAAATTTAGGGCAGATAGTTAGAATCTTTTTCCTGTAATTTCTTCTTTTTACCTTCAATTCAAACTATCAGTTACCATCATTAGTCAAATTTAGGTATCCAATCCTTTTTAAATATTTTTATTGACCAACATTTTGCCTCTTTTGAACAATTATCCATGAAACTTATAATACCTAGACATCACATTTTTTTGCTATTTACAGATCAGGAACTTTATGAATTCTTTAATTTTTAAGCTCCCTGAGGAGCTGGAACCTAATATGATAGGGATGATTTATAATTTCCAACCTAATTATGAAGGGGTGAGATATGGCCATTATGAATTACTTCTAAATTGTAGGAATAGTTCCATAGACAGAATTTTTAAAAAACTATGGGAACAGGATTTTTAACAGTTGATTTTCTGAAACTACATGGAATTTTATTTTGAAGCAAGTGTTTTCATCTTCTTTTTATGCTAGACACTCATTATTACAATTTAATGTAGTAAACCAGGCCCACTAATCCAAAATCCAATTGGCTAAATTCTATTCTAATCTCTCTTCTTCAATTATATGTTGATCACATTTAGAAGGTACATTGTATCATATGTTCTGGTTATGTCCGTCTCTTTCCAATTTTTGGGAAGATGTATTTCGCACCTTGTCTTTAGTTCTTAATATTACTTTGAGCACAAATCCTTTTCTTGCTCTGTTTGGAGTAAGTGGGCCAACAGACTTGATATTGAATGCATCACAATTCCATGTCATTGCCCTTGCCTCACTTATCACTAAAAGGGCCATATTAATGAGAGAGAAAGGTGCTGTCCCTCCCACTCACATTCAATGGTTGTCTGATATGATGGTGTAGTTATGTGTGGGTTGTACTGTGACAGTACATATAGATATGTTTTTGGGAGATACATTGGGGCAGGGTTTGTTAGTGTAAGTTACATACAAACACTTTAAAACAGATCTTATTTAAAATACTGGATAGTATTACACACACATAACATAGACGTGCGCTAATGCTAGGCATGTTGGGGTCTCAGAGCCTTTGGAAATGCTTTGGAGAGTGCTCAAGAGACTTCACTAATGGATTGTTGTTTACAAAAATGCAACAGATGAAAGAGCTTATCAGAGCCGAAGACAGGCTGAAGGGGAACTTGCTTGTCAAAGAGTGTCATGTGGTTTTGCAAGCAGAGAGAGTCAAACAGACTTTCTCTCAGAGAGAGACAGACAGACAGACAGACACAGAGATCACTTCTACAGTGTTACAGCCACCAACAGCAGCTGGGACTGGAACAGGACAAGCTGGCAAGCTTGTGGAAAGCCCCATTTGAAAGATGGGTTGTGAGTTCTTATTTCAGCCTGATCAAAGCCCTTGTGGTTCATTCAAGAGGAGAGGACTGGGTGTCTAATGTTTCACTTTGAGTAAGAGAAACAAAAAGGAACTCTGTGGTGACCTGAAAGAAAGAGATTATCATCTGGAGAACCCTGAGGGGGCAAGTTTCATCACTAAGGTGACTGATGGAAATACAACAGTTGTGGATGTCCTGGAACAACAAATCTCTCTCTGAAAACTGACAAGAACCTTCCTGAGCAGTAACCATTTACCTTTCAAGCACCAAAACCTGGTGAACTTTATAAATGTTAAATTCTGTGCACAGTATAAGAATTGCCTGCAACCAGTGAACCTGGAGGAATGAGAAGTGAGAATGGACTGTGAACCAAAGAACTTTTCTGAACTTACACACACGTAACATACACGTGCGCTTAGAATTAGAAGGGGGTTAAGTTAGGTTAGTTAAGTCAATAGTGATAGGTTAAAGTGTGATTCTGTTTTCATGTTTAAAGATAATTAAAAGCAACTTTTGTTTAATTTGTCTTGGTGAATATCTATTGCTGCTGGGTTTTGGAGTCATCTGAGCTCATAACAGTACAAACAGTGAGTTTAATTGTTTAACAATTTGGTTCAAATATTAAGTTTAATAATTCAACAGTTCCATTCAAATGTAGTTATCCATGGTCAAAAACATGATGCGACATGCCAACTCAGAGGCAGGAAAAATGTCTGCCCAGCCTCACACTACCAGTCCGCTACTCCGAACCCATCACGCACTGGACACCCGTTCTTGCGAGAGCTCAACCCTCCGAATGATGGTTCGAGGACTAAGTGGTGTGATCTGCCACAAAGGCATGTTTGACTTTGTTAAAAATTAGATGTTCCACTACTGAAATGAATCTAACTTTGTTCCTTTATGGGATTCAATTCTTAATTATTTTAAAAATTTGTAAGATTAGTTTCTGGTTTTTTTACCCCATTGTTTACCTTTTTTAATTATTAGTAGTGGACTGTTTGTGTTAAGCCAGTAGCCTCTCCAGGGAGGGGATCGATAATTAGATCATTTGTTTTACTTCCTTTCAATATAATGTAGGTTTCAATACCATTTTTAGTATTATATAAGATTTGTTAATATTTTATTTTATTATATCATACCTATGTAACATTTATTTGATGAAACCAATAAAAATATTGAAAAAGAATCTTTTTTCCCAGGGTAGAAATATCAAATAATGGAGGACTTGCATTTAAAAGGAGTAAAGTTTAACAGTGTGTGGTGTGTAAAAAAAAAAAAAAATTGCATAGACAACATAGGTGCCTGGAACAGGCTACTTGGGACTGTGGTGGAAAAATTAAATGCTGATGTTCTATGTTCTACTTCAGGTCACGCAAAACACATAATAGTTGATGCACAAAATATTTTTTAAAAGCCTTGGAAATGCAATAAAAGTGACTTTCTGCTATTATAATATTTTGCTCGATATGCTTAGTAAGTAATGAATGTAATCTGCTCCCTGGCATATTTGAGCACTCTTAACCTCAAAAATCCTCTGGGTTGTAAAAGAAACTCTAAAAAATCACATAATTTTTGGTTTTGCTGAACTAGCTGCTCTGCTGTGCATTAATAATATTTCTATCACAGATATTAATTGCTGAAAATATTCCTAAAAGAATAAAGCAGCAGGTTATGCCTGTTAACAAGAATTTTCTACTGCTTCTGCACAGTTTGCTCTCTCTCTTCAATTACATAGTTGTGTCATAAAGTCTCCACTTCGACTGGGAAGGGTAAAAGCAAAAAATACTATTCCACAGTTCTATCAGTTCATAAACAAGATTTTAAAATGAACCTTTCAGAACCAGTGAATTTTTCATGACGTAAGTAACATTCATAGTGGCAGGTTATGGCACTTTTAACATTGTAGAGTAATGGTAACTTGCACTTTGCTTTATCTAACTTCCTATTGGAAAGGATTCACTAGTATGTACATGTCATATATTCTAACACAGTAAATACATTCCTTATCCACTACAGAAACAGAAGAAAGGTCATTGCTGGTTTCATGATCTAAAAATAACTATGCAGTTTTAGTGCACTGATTGCATGGTATGGTATCAAGATAAGAATAAACCTTGAGTGGACAAACTCTTGGTGACCAATTAATATTGAAATCTACCTTCCATGCATTTTAAATCTTAACTCTTAAAAGTGGGCATGAAATAATATTATGTTGCATGGAAGCTATAAATATTTGTCATGTGTTCTTTACATATGAAAACTTTATTAATAGAAAGATTAAACAGGAAATGTATGAAAATCAAAGCACAAACAGGTAACAAAGCAGAAAATTCATCTTTCATTGGTCAATATATAGTTCAGTTATTCAATGCAAATGATTTGGGGAGTCAAGTAGATGCTCCATATAATTTATGATCTGAAAGGCAGGTACTGCAGTTCAGCAGTGGAAATCTTATTATTCTGAATTGTTTTTCATTTTTCGCTGTCTAAAGAAGTGTTAGATAACTGTGTTGAAAAGCACAATGCCATCGAGCACCATCTGTTAAAAGGTATTTATAGAATAGTTTGTTTCAGAATCAATGTATTGTACATTGTCAAATTAGTTCTAATGTGCATGCTTCATTAATATCTTACCTCTGCACATAACAAGTAAATTCTCTAAGTTTTATGAAACTGGACCATGCTGAGCTTAATTATCTTACTTTTTTGAGCCAGAGATTCACACACATTTTAGTATGAGGTTATATAGGTTATGCATCAGAATGAATATTTAATTATTGAATCCCTCATACTTCATAGATGATAGATGCCCCTATAAGCACTACTAAGTCATATGTCATTTGTAATTAAAACATAAATTAGACTTTAATTCATCAATAATTATGCACATGGTGCACTCTGTCAAACAGCGACATTGCAAAATAGGCTCATTTTTTCTGTTATCTTCTGTACCTCTCTTTTTCCAATGCAGTGCAGTTTCCGTCGCAAGCCTGAAAATTTGCAGCCCTTAAATACAAGCATATGTATTTCAGCTGATTTTCCAAGACTCTGGAAGTAAACAGTTTCTACCACATATCACCAGAAGCAGGATGAATTTCCAGGCCTAAATCTTTTTATCACTTAAATCTATGCACAGACTGAACAATGATGCCTTTAAATGATTCAATTTACAAATATCTTTTATTCTGCAATATTTTGCTGGCTTACTCTTCTTACATCTCTGCTCAAACCTTAGTCCAAATCTTCACTGATTCAAGACTTTCTCCTGTGCAACCCTTCGAAAATTGCAGAGTTCCCAAAGCAACTTGCACACAATCACCATCTCTCTTATTGGTGCTGAAATTCCGATAGCTTTCCAGGTCACAGAGAATTAAACCATAGCTTTTAAATTCAATATCTGAATCCTAGCCAATTACTCCTGCTTACCTTTCATGAAAATTAATCTTTAAAAATTACACTGCCCTTTCTTTCCTAAATCTATCCATCTTATTAAATTCAATCTACATGTATTTGAGAAGGATAAATAGAGAAATGAATATACTATAAATGGTACAATACAGTGAAGAGTAAAGGAACAGACATCTTAGAGTGTCCATCAATCCCAGCTGGTCAATGTTATAGAATACAAGGACACATCATGAAGTAATATATGTAGTGTTAGTCGATCCACTGCAGGAAGAATGGGAGATTTTGAAGGAGGTTGCCAGGCCCTGAAAATTATAGTTTTGAGTGATGACTATTCAGAACAGTAGTTCTCAACCTTTTTCTTTCCATTTACATACCACTTTAAGTAATCCCTATGCCATTGGTGCTCTGTGATTAGCAAGGGGTTCCTTAAGGTGGTATGTGAGTGGGAAGGGAAGGTTGAGAATCACTGCTCCAGACCCAATTGTTACTGAAGTATTTTGCTTGAGAAAAATTGTAATTGGCCCATTTTCTTTGGAGTAATGAAACCGTGCACATAATGAGTGTGAATGCTGCTGTGGGAATAATTCTGACGCAAAGTCCACAGACAGGCTTTAATTAGCTTAAACTTGTACACACCAGTTTCAGTATAATGCTGGCTGCACGTATCTGACTGCCCCGAAAGGGCCAGCTTGAAGCCAGTGATTGATAGCCGACAGGTGGGGCCAGCCTCCCGGGTTGCCTTCCTGCAGGTACAATGGTTTCCCCCTGCAGTAGGCTGGTAGGAATGTGACCAGTGTAGTGGTTGTATCACCACATTCACCCCCTTCTTAAAATGAGTCTTTGAGGTGAGGGGGATTGGTAGGCGATGTTCTCGGAACTGAACAGTATCTACAAGTTCAGGCAGTCTGGCGGTCATCTGTGTCTCTGGGACTGTCGCAGGGCAGGCTCCTGGTCAAAGGTCAGTAGGGGTAGGGCCACCTGAGGGTCGGCTGGGTCTAGGGTGGCAGGGGCAGTTGGCAGTGCAGGCAGGATGGTGTATGGCAGAGTGGTGGTGTATGTGTGGGTGGAGCCCTCTGGAAAGGTGGAGAGAGGGTATCAGCTTCCAGGAGATCCTGAATGAACCAGAGGTGGCAGGGGCACCTGGCAGTGCAGGCAGGATGATGTATGGCAGAGTGGTGGTGTATGTGTGGGTGGAGCCCTCTGGAAAGGTGGAGAGAGGGTATCAGCTTCCAGGAGATCCTGAATGAACCAGAGGTGGCAGGGGCAGTTGGCAGTGCAGGCAGGATGGTGTATGGCAGAGTGGTGGTGTATGTGTGGGTGGAGCCCTCTGGAAAGTTGGAGAGAGGGTGTCAGCTTCCAGGAGATCCTGAATGAGCCAGAGGTGCCCAGGGTGAGAGGGCTGGGCCCCTGCTGTTGCAAGGTCTCTGGTTGAAATGGTATCCTCATGTCCATTGGAGAACATGATGTAGGCGTAATTTGGGTTCTAATGGAGGAGGTGCACCTGCTCGACCAGGAGGTCGGATTTGTGGGTTCTCGTGTTTGCGGAAGAGTACTGATCCAGGAGTCATCAGTCACACTGGCAGAGACACCAATTGCCGATTTCCTAGGAAAGGAGAAAAGGATCTGATTGATAGCAAAGCACAGAGCGACCATATGGCATGAAGTACCTCGGGGAGGATGTCTTCCCAATAGTTGATGGACCAGCCTTTCAACCTCAGGGCTAGGAAGACCACATTACAGATGACCCCGTTTTCATGTTCCACCTGCCCGTTGCCCCTGGGATTGTAGCTAGTCATGCAACTAGATGCAATGCCTCTCACCGTCAGGTTTTGTTCAGCTCATCACTCATGAAGCTGGACCCCGGTCACTGTGGATGAATGCCAGGTATCCGATCATGATAAAGATCTGTACCAGTGCTCTGATAACAGAGGTAGTGGAGGTATCAGGGCAAGAAATGGCGAAAGGAAAACGGGAGTATTCATCTATAATTGAGAGGAAATAGACATTCTTATTCGTGGAAGGCAGTAGTCCCTTGAAGTTGGCGCTGGGTCGCTTGAAGGGCCAAATGGCCTTCACTACATGGGCCTGCAGTGGGAAAAAGAAGCATGGTTTGCACTCCGTGCAGACCCTGCAAGATTCAATCACGGTCTGGACTTCTTGCAAGGTGAAGGGGAGTTTCCGGAACTTAATGGAGTGGTACAGGTGCATGACACCCAGGTGGCAAAGGGTGTCATGCAGCATCTGAAGCTGTTCGGACTGTGCACTGATGCATGTCTGGGACAGGGCATTTGGGGGAGTCATTGAGCTTCCCCAGCCTATACTGAATGTGGCCAGCCCAACTCTCCAGTTCAAGATCTTGTCATTTTTGATTTTACCTCTGTGGATGGTGCTGAACATGAATGCCACTGCACGCTAGTCTGTGAAAAGAGTGAACCTTCTGCCTGCCAGGTAGTGGTGCCATGATCACTTGAGCCTCCTTTTCGATAGTGGCGTGCCCAAGCTCTGAACTGTGGAGGGTCCTGGAGAAGAAGGCTATGGGTCTGCCCCCTTGATTGAGGATGGAAGTGAGGGCAACATCAGAGGCATTGCACTCCGTTTGGAATGGGGTGGTCTCATCCACGGCATGCATCATGGCATTGGCTATGTTCTGTCTGATGCGGGCAAAGGCCGCTTGCACCTCTGTGTGGAGGTGAAAGGTGGTGGCTTGGGCCAGTGGACGGACCTTGTTGGAGAAACGGGGGACCCACTGGGAGTTGTAAGAGAAGAGCCCTAGGCTCCTGTGGAGGGCCTTGAGCATGTGGAGGAGGGGAAGTTCCATTAAGGGACACATGCATTCAGGGTCAAGACCAATGACACCACATTCTATGATGCAGCCCAGGATAACGAGGTGGGTGGTACTGAATACACACCTCCCTTTTGTAGGTGCCTCTGCCGTCCATAGAAATCTCTCCAGGTTGGCATCATGGTCCTACTGGTTATGGCCACAGATGATGACATTGTCCAGGTACGGGAAAGTCGCTCTTAGATTGTGCTGGTCTACCATGAGGTCCATCCCCCACTGAAACACGGAGACTTCATTTGTGACCCTAGACAATAGACAATAGACAATAGGAGCTGGAGTAGGCCCTTCGGCCCGTCGAGCCAGCACCACCATTTTACAGATCATGGCTGATCACTACCATCAGTACCCCTTTCCAGCCTTACTGGTAGAGGCGCCCATCTGCCTCAAAGATGGTATAAGGTTTATCCCAGGCATAGATGGGGAGCTGATGGTAGTCTGACTTCGGGTCATTTGTGGAGAAAACCCTGTACTGGCCTATCTTATTGACCATGTTGGCAATACAGGGCAGTGGGTAAGAGTACAGTTCAGTGTATCGATTGATGGTCTGAGTATAGTTGATGACCATCCTCGAGTTGCTTCCCCCTTTTACAACAAGGACCTGGGCTCTCCAGGGGCTGGTGCTGGGGTCTATAACTCCTTCCGCCAGAAGTCATCTCACCTCAGCCTTGATAAAGATCCTGTCGGCCACACAGTAGCGCCTGTTGTTGTTCTCTATAGGCTTACAGTCCACCATCAGGTAGTTGAAGAGGGATGGAGGGGGCACCCGTAGGGTGGACGTTGTGCTGTGGTTGGTGAGTGGGGATAATGGGGCCACTGAAGACAAGGATGAGGCTGTGGAGGTGACACTGGAAGTCAAGTCCCAGGATAACTGGGACACAGAGCTTGGGCATGACCAGGAGCCTGAACCCTTGCCATGTTCCCCCACCCCCACTGTCAAGTTTACCGAGCAGCACCCTAGTGCCATGATGGAGTGGTCCTGGGCTGAGAAGGTGATAGCGAAGTTGCTGGGTATACTTTAGCGTATGGACCACACTCAGGTGCACAAAACTTTCAGTACTACCATTATCAAATAGGCATTTTATTACCTTCCTGTTGACAGCGATGTCCATCATCGAACACCCGAGTCCGTGGGGAATGTCCTCCGTTAGCATGGTGGACACTAGGACCACCTCAGGGTCTGTGTTGCTGCTCCCCGATGGTTGTGGTGAGTAGCAGTCAATGGGCGTTTTTAGGTGTTTGGGGTGCGACGAGTGGGCAGTTTTGCACGTGCACATGTTGACTACGTTGTCTTGTAGGTGAGTTGGGGTGGATGGGGGTCGGCTGGCCCATAATGGTGGCATCCATGGGACACAAATGGTGTTGGCGTGGTCGGGCAACCTGGCTGGAAGTGTCATCACCGATGTGGTCGGAAGTTGGACGATGAAAGATGGTGGTGCTCGTGGTGAGCACATGGCGGCAGTGTGGTTGGACGACTGGGCTGCAAGTGACAGACGGAGTAATGGTGCAATCCGGCATGCACACGTAGGGGTGTCCAGAGAGTCAGAAGGGGTTACGGAGGACTTCAGCACTCCTGGTGAGCTTGGAGAGGTACACTTTAGTGAAGAAGCCTTTCTTACCACATCGGGAGCAATGCAAGTTCCTCACAGGGTGGTGATAGTCTCTTCCACATGGGGCCCCTCAGTGACTGCTGTCATTGCCATCAGCCAAAATCTCCTTTCCAGGAGGTTGGGGGAGGCGAACATCAAAGATCTCTTCATGGTGAGCTTCAGCTTCTCGGGAGCAGAGTACATCCATGATTCTGGTAAGGGAAGTATTATTCTCCTCTGTCGAGTCACCCTCGACCACAGCCCTCACATGCAGGCATCTCTGATGAGTCGCTCCACCTCCCCAGCAGTCACTCCAGCTTCAATCGTGCACAGGCGTGCTAGCTCTCGCAGTGCCCCCAGGTAAGTATCTGCCGTCTCACCTGACTGCTGTACTTTGATGCTGAGCAGTGACCAGGCATAGAGTATGTTCGTTGGGGGCCAGCACATGCCTTCCAGGATGGCTATTGCTGGGTCGAAATCCGTGCAATCTCGGATAGCCTGGAAAGCGTGCGGGCCCAGCTTGGTGTGCAGTAACATGAGGTTTTTTTGGCTTGTATTGATGATCTCAGCCTGTGTGTGGAGGATTGTCTCAATCGCATACTTCCAGATCTCAAAGTATGCTGGGCATCTGGATAGAGATGGTTGATATCCTGCCTCTTGATGATGAGAAACTTCTCCATGATCCTTTAATTTTAAGCTAATTATATTGTGAACACTGCTGCGTGAATAATTCTGATGCAAAACCCACCGACTGTACAACAGGCTTTAATTAGCTTAGTCTCAGTATACTGTGGGCTCCACCTGTCTGACTGTCCCCGAAGGGGCAGGCTTGAGTCTTAAATTGGCTGGTGATTGACAGCCGGCAGGTGGGGCCAGCCTCCCAGGTTGCCTACTGACAGGAACAGTGGTTTCCCCCGCAGTAGACTGGTAAGAGTGCGATCTGTATAGTGGTTGTATAACCACAACGAGTCAATTAGATACAATAAAACAGTGGTTGTCAAACTTTGTCTTCCCACCCACATACCACCTTAAGTAATACCTTACTAATCACAGAGCACAATAGCATAGGTGTGAGTGGAAAGAAAATGGTTGAGAACCACTGATTTAGAGGGTTGTATGGTTAGCATAACAAATAGCACAGCACAATTACAGCGCCAGAGATATAGGTTCAAATCCGGTGCTCTCTGTAAGGAGTTTGTATGTTCTCTCCATGTCTGCTTGGGTTTCCTCCTGGTGCCCTGGTTCCTTCTCACATGCAAAAGACGTATACAGTTGGTCACATGGATGTATTTGGGGAGCGTGGGCTTGTGGATCAGAAAGGCCATTCAGGCTGATTGATTGGCCATGCTCTATCTCCAAATATAAAACATATAAAAAGTGGATTGCTTTATTTGGAGCCAAGGAGGTTCAGGAGAAATTTAATTAATTTAAGAGGTGCCTCACAAGGAAACAAAGAGTTCAGTAAATAAGTAATAAATTTAAGTCAATTTGTAGAAGGATTAATGAGGAATTCAGAAAAAAAAATCACTCAGCAAATGGTAGGGTCTGGAACTTACAATCTCCAAAGGGTGATGGTAATAGAATCTTTGCCACATATAAAATGTACCTAGATGAGCCATTTAAAATACTTAATCTACAGGATAGCAACCAAGAGATGGTAAGTAAGATTAACGTAAAGTGGTATCGACATGATGAAATGAATTGCTTCTTTCAGTACTGTATGATTCTATCACACCCCTCTGAACTTCCACCTACCTCCCTCCCTGCATCCCATTATATCTTTAATTTCCCCCCTTAAGTTTCTTAAATATTGTGTCCAAATCAACTTTGTAAAAATTTCTGTAATCATTTACAAACAAAATGCAATAGAGATTTAAATTATTTTATTATTTGACACAAGTCAGACAGGAACAAACTCTAAATATTCCAAAGATTAGAAAGGTGTCTCCTCAGCTTTGTCAGTATTTGTTCGATATCTTCTCTCTTTCGTTATGCAATTACACTAGTCTTAGTATGAGTGCATGCGGCAACTACTATTTATTTGATTTAAACGGCCCTCTGGCTTAAAAACCTGTGCCACACAAATACCCCAATTATCCTACAACCTGTGGTGCGCTGTTAGCCAGAATCAGACACACACAAAGGTAAAGACTGTACCACAGGCTTTAATCCGCAAAGACTTCCACAGAGCCAGGCTGGCTGTGGCTGCAGCAACTCTGAGTGAGGCCTCGGGAGGCCGGCGCAGGCTTATATCCCAGAGGGTGATTGACACCCGACCAGGTGGGGCTTGATCCATTCAGGCTGATTGATTGACAGCCGGCCAGATGTTGTCCTGTCCCCTTACACTCGTGCAGATACAGAGGTTTCCCCCTGCAGTAGGCCGGTGGTGTGCCACTACATTCACCCCCTTCTTTAAAATTGTCCCAGAGTGGGGGGGGGGGGCAGTAACAAGGAATCGCACCCACTATATACATACAATATTTACAGGTTGAGACATCCAGTGGCCGCCGGGGTCTTTGTGACCATCGTCGGACTGGCTCCTGGGCACTGGTTGGAGGGGAATTGGGGGGCTGGCAGCAGGGGTCTGTGTGGCTGGTGTGGTCCCGCGCAGAGGGATGGCCAGGGGGACTGGGGTCTACGTATGAGGGTCGTATTGGATGGGTGGGGGGGCGATTTAGTCTCCCAAAGCTGAAGTGGGCCCCTGGTGGTCAAGGAGGGCCTGCATGCCCCATGGCTGCCTGGGGACGGGGATGTATGCCCGGTCAGTGTCGTCCTGGGTTGGAGGGTGGTGTGGTATGATGGGTGCTCCTCCTGGTGCCAGGTCCCTGGTTGAGACGGTGTCCTCCCTGGCACTGCCGAACCTAACGTAGGTGTAGTTGTGATTTGCATGTAGGAGGAAAACCTGCTCGACCAGGGCTTCAGCCTTGTGTGTCCGTGCATTCTTATGCAGGAGCACCGGTCCTGGGGACATGAGCTATGCTGGAAGGGACATTCCAGTCGCCGACCTCCTGGGAAATGAGAACAGACATTGTAAGGGGTCTTGTTGGTAGCCGTGCACAGCAGCGACTAAATGACATGGAGCACCTCGGGCAGGGCATCCTACCAGTACTCAATAGCCCACCCTTTTGACCTGAGAGCCAGGAGGACTGCCTTCCATACCACCCCATTCTCGCGTTCCACTTGCCCATTGCCTCTCGGGTTATAGCTCATCATGCGAATGGTCGCGATGTCCCTTGCCGTCAAGTACTGGTGCAGCTCAGCTGGTCACTCATGAAACTAGACCCTTGGTCACTGTGGATGAAGGCGGGGTAGCCAAACATGGTGAAAATCTGCCCCAGGGCCCTGATGACGGTGGCCATGGAGGTGTCCAGACAAGGAATAGCGAACGGGAAGCATGAGTACTCGCCCACTACCATGAGGAAGTAGACGTTTTGGGGAGGAGTCATGTGATGGAGTAGGAGTAGAAGAATACCAGCCCTCTCCAGAAAAGAGGAAAAAAAATGAAGAAAAAGCAAAGCCCCAGACACATAAATCACAACAAATAAAAAATAAAGGTGTAGAGAAAATGGCACCTAAGAAAGAAAAACCAAAAACAACGGGAAGAAAAGAAGAAGGAAAGATGCCGGAAGAGAAAAGTGAAGGCCTTACCTGCACAAAAAAGCAGCCGTGGAATGATGAGCCCGCTCCACCGACTGTTGGACTTCAAAAATGGCTCACTGAGCCAAACAGAGGTGCACGATGCGAACGACAAGGAGGACACCAAAGGGAGGGGGGAACACCTGTGGAGTTTCACTCCACAGCACGAACAGCTGAGAGATGCCTGACAGCAGGGATCCCAGCTGGAAGATAAAGAAAGCAACAGGAAAAGGAGGAGTGAGAAAGAAAAAAGGAAGCAAGAGACATAACAGATAACCAGCTAAGAAGAAGAGAAACAACATCAAGAAATCGTGGAAAAATAAATACCCAACAAACTGAGACAAGCAACTCAACAAGAAAGTCAAAAGAGACACAGATACAAGGAAGAGAAATAGAAGGCACAAACCCAAGAGCAGACACAGAAGAAGAAGAAGAAGACCAAGCTCTGCACAGAGGAATAGGAGATAAAATGAATGGACAGTACATAGATTTTAAAAAATTTCAAGAACAAATGAAAGCATTAAAAGAATGGTTGACACTAGAATTTAGTGAAATGAAAAGAAAAATGAAAAGTACAGAAAAAAATGTGAGTAGAATAGAACTGGTCATAACAGATGGAGGGAAAGGATTAGAAAATGTGGATGAATGTGACAAAAAAGTTAAAGAATCACAAGAGTTGTTAGCTCAGAAAATAGATGTAATGGAAAACTATAGTAGGCGAAACAATATAAAGATAGTGGGCCTTAAGGAAGATGAAGAAGGCAAAGATATGAAAGAATTTATAAAAGAATGGATCCCAAAAGTCCTGGGAATGCCAGAAATGCAGGAAGGAAATGAAATAAAAAGGGCACACAGAACATTAGCCCTGAAACCACAGTCACAACAAAAAACAAGATCCATTTTAGTAAAATTTCTGAGATACATAACAAGAGAAAATATATTGGAGAAGGCAATGAATAAAATTAGAGAAGACAAGAAACCATTGGAATACAAAGGTCAAAAAAAAATTTCTACCCAGACATAAGTTTTGAGCTCCTAAAGAAGAGGAAGGAGTTTAATGCAGCAAAATCAATCCTATGGAAAAAAGGCTATAAATTTATGTTAAGATATCCAGCGGTGCTTAAAATAGTTATCCCGGGGCAGCAAAACAGACTGTTCTCGGATCCGGAGAAAGCACGAGAGTTTCCCGAATGCCTGCAGGACAGAAAGAAAGATGAAGAGATGTAACAAGAATAAAGAACAATGACAAACGACATATAAAGATGTAAAAATAATGTACAAGTAAGAACTAAAAGAGGGAAGAAAAGGGAAGTAAGGGAAAAGGGGAAAAAAAGAAAGCGGAGGGGTTAAAAAAAATAAGAAGAAAAGAGGTGGAACTTTGTTGTAATGTGAAGATAAAATTCTTTTCTGGAGTGGGTTGGGTGGGAGAGAATAACAGTCACTGCAAAATCAGTTGACGCTTGCGAACGAGTTCGCAGTGCGAATGGAGAGGGGAGTTGTGGTTGCCCATCAAGGGACAAGGGGCGACTCAGAGGGGGGGGACACTTGGGGTTAAGGGAATTTTAGATGTGGGAATGGTTGAAATATTTTATATTTTAGAAGTGTTGTCATACAGTGCGTTCAAAAAAAGAAAAGTGAGAAATGAAAATGGGGAAAAGGGGAAAGGTGGTGGTGAGGAAGCGGAAATGAGATGCAAACTGAGTATGAGATGGCCATGTTGAACTATATGACTATAAACATTAATGGAATACATAACCAAATAAAAAGGAAGAGGCTATTAAATTTGCTGAAAAAATAAAAAATAGATATAGCATTCATGCAGGAAACGCATCTAACTGAAGTGGAACACAATAAATTAAGGAGAGACTGGGTAGGGCACGTAACGGCAGCATCATATAATTCAAAAGCCAGAGGAGTAGCTATATTAATCAATAAAAATGTACCAATCAAAATAGAGGACGAAATAATAGATCCAGCAGGGAGGTATGTAATGATAAAGTGTCAGATATATTCAGAACTCTGGAATTTGGTCAATATATATGCACCTAATGAAGAGGATCAAAAATTTATGCAAGATATTTTTTTGAAGATTGTAGACATGGAGGGGAATATATTGATAGGAGGGGACTTTAACTTTAATTTGGATTCAAAGATGGATAAAACTGGACAAAAGACTAGCAGAAAGAACAAAGAAGCCAAATTTATGGTTAAATCAATGCAGGAAATGCAACTTTTGGATATATGGAGGAGACAACACCCAAAGGAGAAGGAATACTCATATTATTCGAGTAGTCATAAAATATACTCAAGGATTGGCCTGTTCCTGTTGTCAGCCCATATCCAAGGGAGAATTAGGAAAACGGAATATAAAGCTAGATTGTTATCTGATCACTCACCCCTGTTATTAGCAATAGAACTGGAGGACATCCCACCAACAACATATAGATGGAGATTAAACTCTATACTACTTAAAAGACAGGATTTTAGAGAATTTATTGAGTGCCAAATTAAAATGTATTTTGAAATAAATACGGAATCAGTAAAAGAGAAATTTATATTATGGGATGCAATGAAAGCCTTCATCAGAGGGCAGATAATAAGTTATGTACTAAGATGAAAAAGGACTACAATCGGAAAATAGAACAGCTGGAAAGAGAAATAGTAAGTACAGAAAAAGAACTAGCAACAACGGAAGATACCACAAAAAGAAGAGAATTGGCGGACAAAAAAATAAAGTATGAAACATTACAAACGTATAAAATGGAGAAGAACATAATGAAAATAAAGCAGAGTATTACGAGCTAGGAGAAAAAATGCATAAAATACTAGCCTGGCAACTTAAAGAAGAACAAGCTAAAAGAACTGTAATGGCATCAAGGAAAAAGGACAAACAAATTACATATAACCCAACAGAGATCAATGAAAACTTTAAGGAATTCTATGAGCAATTATACCGAACTGAGAACGAAGGGAAAGAAGACAAAATAGAGGAGTTTCTAGCTAAAATTGAACTACTGAAATTGCAAGAAGAGGAACAAAACAAATTGATAAAACCATTTGAAATAGAGGAGATACAAGACATATTTAAAATGCTACCAAACAATAAAACGCCTGGGGAGGATGGACTCCCAATAGAATTCTATAAAACATTTAGAGTTACAAATTCCTCCTCTCCTGGAAGTAATGAACCAGCTAGAAGAAACACAAAACTTGCCAGAATCATGTAAAATAGCAATAATTACAGTAATACCAAAGACGGGGAAAGATCCACAAATGCCAGCATCGTATAGACCAATATCTCTAGTTAACTCAGATTATAAGATAATAGCAAAACTATTAGTAAACAGATTGGCCGACTGTGTACCAAAAATAGTAAAGCTAGATCAAATTGGATTTATTAAGAAAAGACGAACAACAGACAATGTTTGTTAATTCATTAATTTAATCCATGCAGTAAAAGGAAATAAGATGCCAACAGTGGCTATTGCTTTAGACGTAGATAAAGCCTTTGACAGGGTAGAATGGAATTATTTATTCAAAGTATTACAGAAGTTCAACCTACCAGAGAAATATATTAATTGGATTAAAGCATTATATAAGGGTCCAATGGCGAAGGTGACAGTAAATGGATATATATCGAACCAATTTAAATTAAGCAGGTCAACTAGGCAGGGATGTCCACTATCTCCCTCACTGTTCGCTTTAGCAATAGAACCACTGGCAGAACTGATAAGAACAGAAAATAAAATAAAAGAGAGGAAATATAAAATCAGTCTATTTGCAGATGATATCATAGTATACTTAACAGAACCAGAATTATCAATAAAATAATTACATAAAAAATTAAAGGAATATGGAGAAATATCGGGGTACAAGATCAGTGCAAATAAAAGTGAAGCAATACCAATGAATAATGCGGATTTCACAAAGTTTAAAAAAGAATCACCATTTAAATAGCAAATACAAGCAATTCGATACCTAGGTATTAGACTAGATAATAATTAGGCTATCTATACAAATTAAATTATCAGCCATTAATGAAGAAATTACAAGATGTCTTAGAACATTGGAAAGATTTACTACTAACACTGATAGGAAGGGTAAATTGCATTAAAATGAATATCTTCCCAAGGATACAATACCTATTTCAATCGTTACCAAATCCCTTAACAGAGAAATCTTCAATGAGCTAAAGAAAACAATAAGGAAATTCTTATGGAAAGGGGGGAAACCGAGGATAGCACTAGATAAATTAACAGAATGGTACAAACAAGGTGGTTTGCAGCTACCAAACTTTAAGAATTATTATAGAGCAACACAATTAAGATATCTGTCAGATTTTTATCAAACAAGGGAAAAACCAGATTGGACCAGGATAGAGCTAGATAAAATAGAGGAGAAGGTACCAGAATATATACTTTATAAGTGGGATAAAAAACTGGTGCAATATAGAAGTTCACCAGTACTGCACCATCTGATCAACATTTGGAAGAAGATTCACGTAGAAAGGAAAAAAAACAAATTGTCAACTACCAAAACTACTATTGTTTCAAAATCAACTAATCCCTTTCACAATACATAACCTTTCCTTTAGAGAATGGGAGAGAAAAGGGATTAAAAGAATAGAAAATTGTTTTTTGGGAAATAATTTATTATCATTTGAACAAATGAAGTACAAATATGGAATAACTCACGGTACAATGTTTGCATACCACCAACTGAAAACCTACTTAAAGGACAAATTGGGGAGCAGACTGAGGTTACCAGAAGAAAGCAGCTTTGAATATGTGATTACAGACACAATGATAATTTAAAAATTTATAACAAACATGTACATCAAGCTGCAAGAGAAAGAAAAAGATGAAATAAGCTGTAAACCCAAACAAAAGTGGGAACAAGATCTAAACATAAAGATAAAAAATGAAATATGGGAAAAACTATGCTCCGGAACTATGAGAAATACAATAATCACGAGGTCACGCATGATACAATATAATTGGTTACACAGGCTATATATCATGCCCCAAAAGTTAAATAAATTGGACCCAGCAGTATCAGATAAATGTTTTTGCTGTAAGAAGGAAACGGGAAGAGAGCGAGTCACGTGATGGAGTAGTGGCCGGACGGAGAACTCCAGCCCTCTCCAGAAAAGTCGGGAAAAACAAGAGAAAATACAAAGGCACAGAAATAAAAGTTAAAGAAAAGTGAGTATAAAGGTGGAAAGAAGATGGAGACAAAAGAAGAAAAATCAAAATCAACGGTAAGAAGAGAGGAAGAGAAGACAACAGAGGAAAAAAGTGAAGGCCTTACCTGTCCGAAGAGGCCCGCTGTGGAGAGAGAAACCCACTCCCTCAGGTCGGTAGAAAGTGGACTACAAAAATGGCTCGTTGAGCCGAGTAAAAGTGCGCAACCGCGCATGAAAAAAAACACACCGACAGGAGGGGGGACCAGCTGGGGAGTCGATCTCCACAGCCGGCAACGACAGCTGCAGAACACCTGCAGCAAGAAGAGACCACAGAAGACAATAGAAACAAGAAAGAAGAGAAGGAAAGGGCAACAAAGAAACAACAGATGGCCAACCCAGAGGAAGAAGAAGAGGAAGAATACAGTGAAATAGATGAAGGGAAAGGCAAGGTAAAGGATATACTTTCTCTTGTTAGAGGATACATGGAGTCATTTAAAGAATGGCAAACACAGGAATTCAATGATTTAAGAAGAAGAATAAACAACACAGAAGAGAAAGTGAATAAAATAGATATGACCTTAACAGAAATGGGGAAAAAAATGGACAAGATGGAAGAACGGGCAGTAGCAGCAGAAATGGAGGTAGAAGACTTAAAAAAGAAATTGGAGGAATCTAATAAAAAAACTAAAGAGACACAAGAACTACTAGCTCAAAAAATAGATATAATGGAAAATTATAACAGAAGAAATAACATAAAGATAGTGGGCCTTAAGGAAGATGAAGAAGGCAAGAATATGAGGGAGTTTATAAAAGAGTGGATCCCTAAGACCCTAGGATGTCCAGAACTACAGCAAGAAATGGAAATAGAAAGGGCACATAGAGCATTGGCCTCTAAACCACAACCACAACAAAAACCAAGATCTATTGTAGTAAAATTCCTAAGATATACTACAAGAGAAAAGGTACTGGAGAAGACAATGGAAAAAGTAAGAGAGGGCAACAAACCACTGGAGTATAAAGGGCAAAAAATCTTCATTTATCCAGATATAAGTTTTGAACTCCTAAAGAAGAGAAAAGAGTTCAATACAGCAAAGGCGATTTTATGGAAGAAAGGGTATAAATTTATACTGAAGCATCCTGCGGTATTGAAAATATTTATTCCAGGACAACAAAACAGACTGTTCTCGGATCCAGAAGAAGCACAAAAATTTGCAGAACAATTACAAAAATAGACTGAGGGATGAAGACGGGTAATGAGAGTAAAAATGATCACGATTGATATGTATGTGGGTAAAGACAAAAATAGACTGAGGGATGAAGACGGGTAATGAGGGTAAAAATGACCACGATTGATATGTATGCGGGTAAAGAGGTATAAGAGTGAATAGAGACAATGTGCATACGTGAAAGTATCTGTAATTAGAGGAAAATATAGATAGTATAGACAAGAATTAATAAGGGAAGGTAATGGAATAGAGAGAATAAGGAGAGAATTAAAAGAGTGACCTTTGTGACATATGAAAAGTGAAATCTTTTCTGGGGGGTGCTGGGTGGGGGAAAAGAGCGGTCACTGCAAAATCAGTTGACGCTTGCGAGTGGATTCGCAAATCCAAATGGAGAGGGGAGATGTGGTTGTCCAACAAGGGATAAAGGACAACTCAGGAGGGGAAGGGGAGATGGGGGATAAAGAAGATAGAAATAGGAGAATAAGGAAAATGTTGGATGTTGTAGGAATGTTGTCTTGTAAAGAGTTGAAAATAAGAAAACAGAAATGGAAAAGGAGGAAAGGTAATGATGGAAAAATGGAAAGAGAAGATAAACAAAATATAAAATGGCTACGCTGAACTATATGACTTTAAATATTAATGGAATACATAACCAAATTAAAAGGAAGAAACTACTAAATTTACTGAAAAAGGAAAAAATAGATATAGCATTTGTCCAAGAAACACACTTAACTGAATTGGAACACAAGAAATTAAAGAGAGATTGGGTAGGACATGTAACAGCAGCATCGTATAATTCAAAAGCAAGAGGAGTGGCTATATTAATTAGCAAAAATGTGCCATTTAAAATAGAAGAGGAAATAATAGATCCAGCAGGGAGATATGTTATGATAAAATGTCAGATATATTCGGAGCTTTGGAATCTACTTAATATATATTCACCTAACGAAGAAGATCAAAAGTTTATGCAAGATATCTTTTTGAAGGTAGCTAATACGCAAGGGAACATACTAATAGGAGGGGATTTCAATCTGAATTTGGATCCAAATATGGATAAAACGGGGAAAAAAATTAACAGGAAGAACAAAGTAACCAAATTTATAATTAAATCAATGCAAGAAATGAAACTTGTGGACATATGGAGGAAACAAAACCCAAAAGAAAAGGAATACTCATACCACTCGACTAGACATAAAACATACTCAAGAATAGACCTATTTTTGTTATCAGCTAGTATGCAGGATAGAGTAAGAAAAACAGAATATAAAGCGAGAATGCTATCGGACCATTCACCCTTAATACTGACAGTAAAGCTAGAGGACATCCCTCCAAGAATGTATAGATGGAGATTAAACCCCATGCTACTTAAAAGACAGGATTTTAGAGAATTTATTGAAAAACAATTAAAAATGTATTTTGAAGTAAATACGGAATCAGTGGAAGATAAGTTTATACTATGGGACGCAATGAAAGCATTCATTAGAGGGCAAATAATAAGTTATGTAACCAAGATGAAGAAGGACTATAATCAGGAAACAGAGCAGTTGGAAAGGGAAATAGTAAACATAGAAAAAAAATTAGCAATAAAGGAAGATACAACCAAAAGAAGAGAATTGGCGGATAAAAAAATAAAATATGAAACATTACAAACATATAAGGTGGAGAAGAATATAATGAAGACAAAACAGAAATATTATGAACTAGGTGAAAAAACACACAAAATCTTAGCATGGCAGCTTAAGACAGAGCAAACTAAGAAAATGGTATTGGCAACAAGGAAAAAAGACAAACAAATTACATATAATCCAAAAGAAATTAAGGAAAACTTCAGAGAATTCTATGAACAATTATACCGAACTGAAAACGAAGGGAAAGAAGGGAAAATAGATGAATTTTTGACTAAAATTGAACTACCAAAACTACAAATAGAGGAACAAAATAAATTAACAGAACCATTTGGAACAGTAGAAATACAAGAGATAATAAAAAAATTACCAAATAATAAGACACCAGGAGAGGATGGACTCCCAATAGAATTCTACAAAACATTTAAAGACCTATTAATGCCGCCCCTCCTGGATGTAATCAACCAGATTGATGAGACACAAAACTTACCAGATTCATGTAAAACAGCAATAATTACAGTGATACTAAAACAAGGGAAAGATCCACTCTCACCAGCGTCATATAGACCAATATCTTTGCTAAACACAGATTATAAGATAATAGCTAAACTATTAGCAAACAGATTAGCAGAACAGGTACCGAAAATGGTAAATTTAGACCAAACTGGATTTATCAAAAAAAGACGCACAACAGACAATATTTGTAAATTTATTAACTTAATTCATGCAGTAGAAGGAAATAAAGCACCTGCAGTAGCAGTTGCTTTAGACGCAGAGAAGGCCTTCGACAGAGTAGAATGGAACTATTTGTTCAAAGTATTGCAAAAATTCAGTTTACCGGAGAAGTATATTAATTGAATTAAAGCATTATATAAGGGACCGTTAGCGAAAGTGACAGTAAATGGACATGTATCAAAGCAATTTAACTTAAGCAGGTCAATGCGGCAGGGATGCCCACTATCACCGTTACTGTTTGCGCTAGCTATAGAACCACTAGCAGAATTGATAAGAATAGATAATAATATAAAAGGAATAAAAATAAAAGACAGGGAATATAAAATCAGTCTATTTGCGGATGATGTGATAGTGTACTTAACAGAACCAGAACTATCAATAAAAGAACTATATAAGAAATTGAAGGAATATGGAGAAGTGTCGGGATACAAGATAAACGTAAATAAAAGTGAAGCAATGCCTATGAATAACGCGGATTTCTCAAAATTTAAGAAGGAATCCCCATTCAGATGGCAAATGCAGGCAATAAGATACCTAGGTGTACAAATAAACAAAAATCTAGGCCAATTATATAAACTCAATTACAATCCACTAATGAAAAAAATTACAGGACGATTTAGAGCATTGGAAAGAGCTACCACTAACACTGATAGGAAGGATAAACTGTATTAAAATGAACATTTTTCCAAGGATACTATACTTATTTCAGGCATTGCCAATACAACTGACAGAAAAATTCTTCAAAGAGTTAAAGAAAATAATAAGGAAATTTTTATGGAGAGGGGGGAAACCGAGGATAGCACTAGATAAATTAACAGAATGGTATAAACAAGGAGGCTTACAATTGCCAAACTTCAAAAATTATTATAGAGCCGCACAATTAAGGTACCTATCAGATTTTTATCAAACAAGGGAAAAACCAGACTGGACGAGATTAGAATTAGATAAAATAGGGGAAAAGATACCTGAACACATATATAAATGGGACGAAAAATTGGTACAACATAGAACTTCTCCAGAATTACACCATCTCCTCAATATATGGAAGAAGATTCATGTAGAAAGAAATAAAACAAATTATCAATTACCAAAACTAATATTGACGCAAAATAAGCTACTCCCTTTTACAATAGACAACTTTTCCTTTAGAAAATGGGGAAAAAAAGGGATTAAAAGAATAGAAAATTGTTTTTCAGGAAGTAGATTCTTATCCTTTGAACAAATGAGAGATAAGTACAATATAACTGGAGATACAGCGCTGGCATATTACCAACTGAGATCCTACTTGAAAGATAAATTAGGAAGCAATTTGAGTTTACCAGAGCGAAGTAACCTTGAATATGTGATTACAGATACAATGTTAATCAAAAGATTTATAACAAATATGTATATTAAACTGCAAGAAAAGGAGAATGAGGAAACAAATGGTAAAACTAAACAAAAATGGGAACAAGATTTAAATATAAAGATAAAAAAGGAAACATGGGAGAAATTATGTTCTGGAACGATGAGAAATACAATAAATACGAGGCTGCGTATGATACAATATAATTGGTTACACAGACTATACATTACACCGCAAAAGTTAAATAAATGGGACCCAACAGTATCTGATAGATGTTTTCGATGTAAAAAAGAAAGGGGAACAACAATTCATGCAATCTGGGCATGTGAGAGAGTAGAAAAATTTTGGGATGATCTCAATCAGATATTAAATAAAATAACAGAAAACAATATACCAAAGAATCCAGAGATCTTTCTCCTAAGTAACATAAAAAATAAAGAATTAAGAATTGACTTGGAAGATGCACAAAAAAGATTTGTTAAGATAGCCCTAGCCATAGCAAAAAAATGTATTATGTCAACCTGGAAATTGGAAGATAATTTGAAAATACAACAATGGTATATAGAAATGAATAAATGTATTCCATTAGAAAAAATAACATATAGTTTAAGAAATAATATTGAAATATTCGAACAAGTATGGGAGCCTTACATTAAATACAATAGCGAAAACCTACCGGGAACAAACATTACCTAAGTTGATGGAAGGAGAAGGAAAGAAAAGAATGGACTCAGTAGAATTTCTGGTGTATTTTTGTTGAATGACAACATTGTCTGACTGGCTTAATGCAACCTAGATTGTATACCTAAAATGGATGAGGGGGGGGGGGTGGGGGGGTGGCTTGGGAGGAGGGAGTGGGGGGGAGAAAAAGTCACTGTATATGTGTGAAAAAGAAAAAGTGTATATCATGGCTAACGTGATTTATGGTGTGAAAAATAAAAAAAATTTTAAAAAAAGAAGGAAACGGGAACAAATGTACATGCAATTTGGGCATGTGAGAAAGTGAAAAAGTTTTGGGAAGATCTAAATCAGGTATTAAATAAAATCACAAAAAGTAACATACCAAAAAATCCAGAGATCTTTCTTCTAAGTAATATAAGAAGTAAAGAATTAGGCCTTGAACTGGATGAAGCGCAAAAAATATTTATTACGATAGCCTTAGCTGTAGCAAAAAAATGTATAATGTCAACCTGGAAATCAGAAGAGAGCCTGAGAGTACAGCAATGGTATATAGAAATGAATAAATGTATTCCATTGGAAAAAATAACATATAATTTTAAAAATAATGTCACATTATTTGAACAAATTTGGGAACCGTACATGGAACACAACAGAGAGGGCCTACCGTGGATCTCCACCCCCTAAAATGATAGAATGAGAAGAAGACGAAATGAAGTGACCCAGTGTGTAAAAGTAGATGACACCATTTTCTTGTTTATTTTATTTGTGTGATGACATTAACCATATAACTATATAACCATTTACGGAGCTGTTTAATGGGTTTATTGTATTGTATACGTTGAATGTTTAATAGGTTTGGAAGGGGGTGGGAAGGAGGGAGGGAAGGGAGGGGGGAAAAAGGGAGAAAATGACACTGTGCATATTCAAGAGGGAAATTGTGTGTATTTTGATTAATATGATTCATAGTGTGAAAAAATTTTTAAGTAAATAGAAATTTCAGTTTGTGGAAGCCAGGGGGCCTTTGAAGTCCATGCCGAGACACTCAAAAGGCCACTCAAAAGGCCTTTACAACATGGGCCTGGGGCGGGCGAAAGAAGCGGGGTTTACACTCCGTGCAGACCCGACAGGCCTTGGTCATGTCCCTGACGTCCCTGATGGTGTACGGCAGGTTTCGGGACTTAATGAAATGGTACAACCTGGTGACACCCGGATGGCAGAGGGACTCATGCTATGCCTTCAGACTGTCGTCATACATAGACGCTCAGGTGCAAGAGAGGGCATCAGGTGAGTCGTTAAACATCCTGGGGTGGTACTGGTTGTCATAGCTGTAGGTGGCTAGCTCGACTCTCCAGCACAAGATCTTGTCGTTCTTGATCTTGCTCTTGTGGGTAGTGTTAAACATGAATGCCACGGTCCGCTGGTCCATGAGGAGGGTTAATCCCCTGCCGGCCAGGTAGTGCCGCCAGTGGCGGACCACTTCCATGATTGCCTGGGCCTCCTTTTCAATGGCGGAGTGCCCTAGCTCAGAGCTGTGGAGGGTCCTGGAAAAAAAAGCGATGGGGCGTCCCCCTTGGTTGAGGGGAGCAGCGAGGGCCACCTCAGAGGCACCGCTCTCCACCTGGAAGGGGGAGTTCTCATCTATCTCTTGACTGATGCGGATGAAGGCTGCCTGCGCCTCAGGTGGGAGCGGAAAAGTTGTGGCTTGGGCCAGTGGGCGGACCTTGTCCGAGAAGCAGAGAACCCACTACGAGTAATAAGAGAACAGGCCCAGGCATTTGCGGAGGGTCTTTAGCGTGGGGGGGAGGGGTAACTCCATTAATGGGTGCATCCTTTCCGGATCTGGGCCAACGACTTCATGGGCCACAATGTACCCCAGGATGGCGAGATGGGTGGTGCTAAACACACACTTCTCCTTGTTGTGTGAGGTTCAGCTCCGTGGCCGTCTGGAAGAATTTTTCCAGGTTAGCATCGTGGTCCTGTTGGTCACGGCCGCAGATAGTGACGTTATCCAGATACAGGAACGTCACCTTCAGCTTGTGCCGGTCTACCATGTGATCCATCTCCCGCTGGAAAACGGAGACCCTGTTCGTGACACTAAAGGGAACTTGGTGGAACTGGTACAGGCACCCATCCGCCTCAAAGGCGGTGTAGGGCTGGTCATTCGGGTGGATGGTATTTGGTGATACATTGACTTCAGGTCATTTGTGGAGAAAACCCAGTAGCAGGCTATCCTCGGCAGGGGGTAGACATCCAGCTGGGTGTACCGATTAATGGTCTGGGTGTAATCCACGACCATCCTCAGCTTACTTCCCCCTTTGACCACCAGGACTTGGACTCTCCAAGGGCTGTTACTGGGCTTTATGACGCCTTCCGCCAGGAGTCACCGCACCTCCGCCTTGATGAAGTCTCTGCATGTGGCACAATATTACCTACTTCTGGCGGCAATCGGCTTGCAGCCTAGCGCAAGATGTAGGAAGAGCGTTGGTGGGGTGATGCGCAGTGTGGAGAGGCTGCAGGTTGGCTGGGGCTGGTAGGTTGGCATGCTGTGTAATGTGAGTGGAGGTTGGGGTCCCCCGAAGGCTAAGGTGACACTCTGCAGTTGGCACTGGAAATCTAGGTGCAGGAGGAGTGGGGTGCATAGTTTGGGCATGACCAGGAGCCTGAACCCTGTGTAAGTTTCCCCTCCCACAGTTATATCAGCCGAGCAGTGCCCGAGGGTACCAACAGTCTTATCCTTGGCGGCGAGGGCGATCGAGCAGGTGGTGGGGTGGACTGTTAATCTCAGGGAGTGGGCCACACTCGGGTGAATGAAGCTCTTGGTGCTGCCACTGTCGAACAGGCACTTGGTTACCTGCCCGTTGACTCGCACATCCATCATTGAGCGCCCAAGGTTGTGGGGGATGTCCCTGGTCAGCGTGATGGTAGCCAGGACCATCTCAGAGCCCGAGTTGTCGCTCTCTGGTTGTGCGCAGCGATTTATGGCTTACAGAGGCACGCGGAGTGTCGGTAGGGCAGCCTGGTCATCGCCCATGTTGACCACATCGTTCTCAACGTCGTCGGGGCCCTCGGTGTCGGCTGCTGCCTGGCCCAAGATGGCGGCAGCACGTGGGGGCCCACTGCATGGCTGGCCTCCTTCCCCAGCCACGTCCGTTGCACCAGGGGAAGTGATGTCAATACAGCTGGTGGCAGTGATGTCGTTACGTCAGCCGGAAGTGACATCACACCATGAGCTGGAAGTGTCGTCACTGTAGTTCTCGTCGAGCAGCACTGGCGAGGGTGGGAGCTGGTGGGGCCAGATTTTGCATGGTCGAAGTCGGGGAAGGCAGAAGTTATCGTGGGGACAATGGCACCTCCTGGCACACGCACGTGGGAGTTCTGCGGGGGAGGTCATAGAGGGCCGCTGAGCTGCCAGCAGGTTTTGAGAGGCACACTTTTGCAAAGTGGCCTTTCTTGCCAAAAATACTGGTTCCTAGCTGGGCAGTTTTGGCACGATCGTTGATCTAACCCACACCAGGACCCACAGTACTTACAGGGGCACTGGGCACCTGCCACAGTGACATTCTCTTCCCAGTCTGAGACTGCAGCTGCAGTGTGAGAGGGCCATGAGGGAGCCTGGGGATAACTGGAATCGAAGGCTTCGATGTGCAGGGCTGCTGCTTCCAGGGTTTGGACCACTTCCACAGTCTTGGTTAGGGCGTAGATGTTGTCATCCAGCTTCTGCTGGATGGTCCTCGGACGAAGGCATCCCGGATCAGCCTCTCAACCTCCTCTGCACCTACTCCGGGTTCAGCCAGACACGGTCGGGCCAACTCTCGCAAGTGTCCCAGGTAAGACTCAGCCACCTCCCTGGGTTGCTGGGCTCGGGTGTTGAGGAGGTACCTTGCACAGACCACATTCTTGGGGGGCTTGTACAAGTTCTCAAGAGTGTCCATTGTGCTCTTGTTCGTGGAGCAGCCTTTCGTTGCCTGGAAGGCATGGGGACCCAACTTAGACCGGAGTAGGACCAACCTCTTCCGATCTGAGTCCAGGATGCCGCCCTCGTGTTCCTTGATGATTGCCTTGACCACATGCTGCCAGATCTTGAAACGTGTCTGGGCTTCTGGGTAGCGTGGGTCGACTTCGAGGCTCCTTGCGCACAGGAGTTTTTCCATGGCAGCTGTGGGAAAATTTTGTGGATTAAATTGTGGTGCGCTGTTAGCCAGAATCAGACACACACAAAGGTAAAGACTGTACAACAGGCTTTAATCCACAAAGACTTCCACAGAGCCAGGCTGGCTGTAGCTGCAGCAACTCTGAGTGAGGCCTCAGGAGGTCAGCGCAGGCTTATATCATAGAGGGTGATTGACACCTGACTGGGTGGGGCTTGATCCATTCAGGCCGACTGATTGACAGCCGCCCAGGTGTTGTCCTGTCCCTTTACACTCTTGCAGGTACAGAGGTTTCCCCCTGTAGTAGGCTGGTGGTGTACCACCACACAACCCCATACATTCTTTGAAGGGTAGGAGGAAACAGGAGCCTCTGGAGGAAACCCACGCAGATATGGGGAACACATACAAACTCTATACAGACAACACTGAAATATGCCAAAAGAGTTCACTGCTCTCAGCCACATGTTGGTACTCTGATTAGTGCCAATGCACAAAAACAAAAGTTTGTTAAATGTCCCTTTTTATCAGTTTATCTTTGTCATTGTGGAGTTATGAGGAATCCAATATAATTTGGTTTGCTTTTCCTTACTGAATGAGACAAATATTATTTTCAGATAGCCAGGTGGCGGGTGAAATGGGGGAAGGACCAGATTATTCAGTTTTCGAAGAGTAGCTATGAAGTATTGAACTGCACATTTCACAAATATTTCTACGACTGATTCCACCTGCAGTGAATTCGTCCATCGTTATTGAATGAAGATCTACCGGGACCAATGCCTGAAGAGGGCGCACAAAATCAGTGAACCGGTGCCGACTCGAAAGGCCAACATGGCCTGTTTCTGCTCCGTAAATGGTTATATGGTTATATGGTTATGAAAAGTGGCACTATTTGACTCAGCATTTTCCAACAGAGCCAATTGTTTTGCTGTGTTCTTATAGTTATTTTATGCTATTTTAGTTTTTTTTTAAATTGAATATCTGTTTGGCTGGAGCAAGTAAGAATTTTGGTGAATATATACAATATATTATACAAAGTATATGTCAAGAAACTCATGATTATTATCATTGATTCCTTAACAAGACCAAATTTGCTTGGCTGGTTAACATTACCAGGACTAGTAATGAGAATCCTAGAATTATGCCATACAGTTGCAAGTGACATACGAGGAACACTTGGCAGCTCTTGAGTTGTATTCATAGGAGTATAAGAGGATGAGAGGAGATCTCATAGAGGCATTTCATATTTTGAAAGGTTTAGATAGGGTGGATGCATGTAAGATGCTTCCCTTGGTAGGTGAATCGAGGACAAGGGGTCATAGTCCGAAAATTAGAGATTATCCACATAAAACAAAGATTAGGAAGAACTTCTTTAGCCAGAGGGTCATGGATCTGTGGAACTCGCTGCCACATACAGCAGTGGAGGCCAGATCACATAGAGAAGTATCTCATTAGTGAGGGCATCAAGGGATATGGGGAAAAGGCTAGAAATTGGAACTAGTGTAGAGTAGCTTAATGTAGATTTATGGATGGGCCTAGTGGCCTGCTTCTATTCCTTTGCCTTGTGATCTTGTGATCATATACAGTATGTGCCCACAGTTTTGTTGACTCATCTATCAGAGCCCAGGAGCATTTGATAATAACAATGAGTTTCCTAACATGTACTTTGTACAATGTACACATGCACCAGAATTCTTATGTAATGATAATGATCATGAGTTTCTTGTCATATACTTTGTATAATATACTGTATATATACATCAAAATTCTTACATGCTGCAGCCAAACAGATATTCAATTAAAAAAAACTAAAATAGCATTAAATAACTATAAGATGCCAAAGAAAGCTCCGTGTCCCCTGATGAACATAGCGACAGCCGAGGTGAGGAGAACCCTATGCAAGGTGAACCCTCACAAGGCAGCGGGGCCAGACAACATCGCTGGTTAGGTGCTGATGGACTGCACAGCCCAACTGACGGAGGTCCTTCCGGACATCTTCAACACTTCACTGCAGGAGTCCGTCGTTCCCACAGAGTTTGAAGATGGGCACCATCCTTCCGGTACCAGAGGGTGACAATAACACCATCTACAAAATGGTAGGGGTTGTATAAAGAAAAGTCATGAGTTAGCATACAGGAGGGAGATTGAAAACTTGGCTGAATGGTGCATCAACATCAACCTTGCACTCAATGTAACCAAAACTAAGATATAATGGGATGCAGGGAGCGAGATAGGAGGTGGAAGTCCAGAGTGATTTGATATTAGTGGGTGACAGAATCATACAATACTGAAAGAAGCAATTAATTTCATCATGTCCATACCACCCAAAAGAACAGACTTTACGTTAATCTTACTTACCAGCTCTTGGTTGCTAACCTGTAGGTTATGGCTTTTATTTGACTTCAGGAAGGGAAAGCCAGAGGTATACATTCATTGGGGGAATGAGAGGTGGAGAGGGTGAGAAAATTTAAGTTCTTGGGAGTCACTATCTTGGAGGATCTTTCCTGGACCCAATACATTGTGAAGAAAGCATGTCAGTGCCTTTACTTCCTCAGGAGTTTGCAGAAGTTTGGTATGACACCAGAAACCCTGGCAAGTTTCTACAGATGTGTGGTGGAAACTGTGCTGACTAGCTGTATCAAATCTGGTATGGGGAAACTACTGCTCGTGAGTAGTTTTTGGTCTTTAGACTCTTTTTTGACTCTGCCTTGCCCTGCTGATTTGTTTACCTTTGTTGATTGACCGCCTGTGTACTGAACCTGTGATTCCTAGTAAAGATTCTGATCATCTCCTAACTGAACTGTCTCTGAGTCATGTGTTTGGGTCTATTCTCTATGAGCCTAATTCCTTGATATGTAGGAAAAGGGAACTAGGATTGACAAAACATGTGAGGCAGCTAGTTATGAGGAAGGAGGAAGCATACATTAGATTTAGGAAACAAAAAACAGGAACAGCTTGTGGCAATTATATGGTAGCCAGGAAGGAACTTAAAGGATTTAGGAGAGCTTGAAGGAGGCATGAGAAGGCCTTGGCAAGTAGGATTAAGGATGACATCAAGACATTCTGTGTGTGTATATAACGAACAGAGGATGATGAGAATGAAGGTAGGGTAGGGCAGTTAATGTGGTGTATATGGATCTAAGTGGGGCATTTGATAAGGTTTCCCCCCATGGGAGGTTCACTCAGAAAGTGACAAGGCATGGGATCAATGGAACATTTAAGAATTAGCTGCCTGTAGAAAGCAGAGTAGGAGTGGACAGCAAATATTCTGCCTGGAGGTCAGTGACGAGTGGAGTTCCACAGGGATCTTTTCTGGAGCCCTTGCTATTTGCGATTTTATATAAACACAAGTATGTGTTAATTGAACTGACGTCATAAAATGACTGACCATTGTTTGGAACTGGAGACATAATGGCTAGTGGAAGCTCTTTTCAAGGGTTTTGCCAGAGTGCACAGAAAAGTAACTCCTGGATTGTTTACCTAAGATAACAACTTGAGAAGAAGAAAGAACTCCTGTTGTTTGCTGGAGAAGGTGGGGGTTTTGCAAGACATGAATCACATGCTCTTTTTGAAGTTTCAGTTGGAAAAGAGAGAGAGTTGAGTTAACAGCTCAGTCAGTCAGTGTTTGGGACACTGACAAGTAACTGAAAAGTGCAATCCAGGAAAAACTGTTTAATACTGATGAAACCAAGTTCCAGAGCAGTAGATGGCTGGAAGTGCTATCTGTCTGATGTTTCTCATGAAATAGAGGAAGGAAGGGAACTCTGTAGCTTGAAGAAAGAGGTTACCATCTGAAAGACCCTGATGGGACAAGTTTAATCAGCGAGACCCTGAGTGGTGATACTTCAGTTGTGGATATCCTGGAGCAACAAATATCTCTCTCTGCAAACCCTACAAGAACCTTCCTGAGCAATAAACATTTACCTTTCAAGCACCAAGCCTGGTAAACTTTATACATGTTAAATTCTGTGCACAGTATGGTGATTGCCTGCAACCAGAGAACTTGGAAGAAGAAGTGAGATTGAACTGTGAACCAAAGAACTTTTCTTAAATACACACATTACATACACGTGCGCTTAGAATTAGAAGGGGATAATTTGGGTTAGTATAGAGTATAGTATAAGTATAGAGTTAAGTTAAAGTTTGATTCTATTTTCATTTTTGAAGTTGATTAAAAATAACTTTAGTTTTGAAAGCCACTTGTCATGGTGAATATCTATTGCTGCTGGGTCTTGGAGTCCTTTGGGTTCATTACAGTAGGATACTTAAGTGTGGATAAACAAAGTGACCTTGGGTCCAAATCCTTGGATTTCTTAAGATCGCCGCGCAGATCGATAGGACAGTTAAGAAGGCCTATGGTATGTTGGGCTTTATTAATTGGGGGATTGAATTCAAGATTCATGAGGTAATGTTGCAGCTCTGTAAATCTATGGTGAAACTACACTTAGAATATTGTGTTCAGTTCTGGTCACATCATTACAGGAAAGATGTGGTGCTGAAGAGATTTTCTAGGAAGTTGTCTGGATTAGAGAACATATCTTATGAAGCAAAGTTAACAGAGCTAGGGCTTTTCCCTTTGGAGTGAAAAAGGATAAGAGGTATCTTAATTGAGATCTACAAGACAATGAGAGGCATAGATAAGGTGGACAATCAGCACCTTTTTTCTCAGGGCAGGAGTAGCAAACATCAGAGGACATCTGTACAAAGTGAAGCGAAGCAACCTTAGGGGAGACATTAGGAGTAAGGTTTTTCTTTGCAGAGTGTGGGTGCCTGGAAATGCATTGTAGAGGGAGAATTTAGTAGGTACGTGGATAACAGGAAAAATAGAGGGTTATGAGGTCGGAAGGGTTTAGGTTTTCTCTGGCAGGTATATATGGGTCTGCACTGTGCTGTAATGTAATGTTCTGTACTAAGCTCCTTGGTCTTGTGACATTGAGAGCAAGATTGTTGTTCTGGCACAACCCAACAAGATTCTTGATTATTTTTCTATGTTCTGACTCATCATTTTAGCCAAAACTATTGGTGCTGTCAGTGAATTTGTAGATTGTGTTGCAGCAGAACTTGACTATACAGTTATGAGTGTACAAGAAAGAGAGCAGGAGATGAAGCACATAGCTTTGGAGTGCTCCTGAATAGATGCTCAGTGAGAAGGAGGTAATCATGTGGATCCACACTAATAGGAGTCTACTGATTAGTAAACTGAGGATCCAGTTGCATGGGATTGAACTGATTTGCTGTGCAATGGTGTTTTGCTGGTGCAATGGTGTTGAACAACAAGCTATGGCCAATGAACAACCTGGTCGGTCTTCCTGTGGTTCAGGTAATCTAATGCAGAGTGGTGGGCCAACATCAACATATAACAGTCAATCTAACTGTTTATCAATCCATCACTTAGTTCTAGAGGAAATTACTTATCCACTGAAATAATAGTCTAATAATACAAAAATTAATGAGTTTAAAACAGAGACACACTGATGGTGAAGGAACAATCAGTGCAAATGCAAAAGCCAACTCATCCTTGATGAGTAACCCCAAGATTAAACTTCAGCAGAATCAGAATTTATTGTCATGAAACTTGGTGATTTGTGACAGCATCCTAATGCAAACATCCATATTATAACCATCTTACAACATTACTATAATTTTTTTAAAAAATAGTGCACAAAAAGTAAGGCAGTGCCTTTGGTTCATTGATTATTCAGGAATCTGATGGCAGTGGGGAAGAAGCTGTCCTTGTGCCATTGAGTGCTCATCTTTAGGCTCTTATATATTTTTCCTGATGGTAGCAGAGTGAAGAGGGCCTGGCTGATGGGGTCTTTGATGATAGAGGCTGCTTCTTTTTAATTAAAGAAGCCACCTCCTGTTGATGTCCTCGATGGAGTGGTCTGGTGCCTGTGATGTTGCAGGCTGAGTTAACAACCCTCTGGAGTTTATTCTTGTCTTGAGAGTTGGCATCTCCATACCCAGCAGTGATGCAACCAGCCAGAATGCTCTCCACAGTTCACCTGTAGAAGTTTTCAAGAGTTTTTGGAGACGTACTGAATCTCCTCAGAAAACCTCACAAAGTATAGCTGCTGGCAAGCCTTCTTTGTGATTGCATCAATGTGGACAATCCAGGACAGATCCTCGGAAATGTTGATACCCAGGAATTGGAAGGTCTTGACCCTCTCCACTAATGATCCCTTAATGAGGACTGGGTTATGTTCCCTTGACTTCCTTTTTAAGTCCACAATCATCTCCTTGATTTTGCTGTCATTGAGCACAAGGTTGTTGTCGTTACTCCATACAACAAGCTGATCTATCTCTCTCCTGTATATTTCCTCATTACCCTTTGTGATTCTGTTGACAACTGTGGTGTCGACAGCAAACTTGTAGATGGCATTGGAATTGTGCTTGGCCACACAGTCATGTGTGTGTAATGAGTAGAGCAGTGGGCTAAGCACACTTCCTTGGGGTGCGCCTGTGTTGATAATCGGTGAGAAGATATTGTTTCCAATTCGTACTGACTGTGGTTTGATGAGAAAGTCAAGGATCCGGGGGTGGGGGGTACAGAGGCCCAGAATTTGTAGTTTCTTAACCAGCACTGAGGGAATAATGATACTGAAGGCTGAGCTGTCGTCAATGAAGAGCAGCCGTATGTATGAATTGCTGTTTTCGAGGTGATGCAGATTCTTTGTTGACAATTGTGATAAATAAATAATTTATTTAAAGGCATTCAGTCAGTGGCATCTTAATTAAGGAAAGGAATTAACATGAGTATTACAGGCTATCTGTTAAATCATAAGTGTTGAGCACATTTAGGCTCCAAGGTTGTATGTATGCCTTTTCCTGCCACCAATAATAAATCATCTGGCAATTACTAAACTAAATATTGCTGACTTTCACCTCATGTCCTGAGGGTGAAATTTTTATGTTTATTTGTAAGAATAGTGGAGAAAGCTACTCCAGAAATGAACCCATGCTAACTCAAGTGCCCACAACTATATCCTGACTTCTCAATCTTCTGCAAGTAGAAGGTTAAGAGGAAGTGATTTAAAAACTTATATTAACTGAGGTTTGGCAGCAAGGACCTCCTGCTGGGTTTTTCCAGCTAAAACATCATATTTGGAAAGTAGATTAACAAATACTCCAACCCTTTTAAGCCTCCTTATAAAATTTTGGTCCCATTAGGAAAACACAATAAAACAAGATTAAAATAATCCATTAGCATTTATTCTCAATCTAACTCCCTACAAGGTTAAAATTGCTGGAAACTCATTGCCATTTCCTGTCAAAACCCAAGTTATAATTGCAATTGGAACCTGACAGCAGAATTGGAACTTGATTGATACTAAAATTGATATTGCTACTTATTCATTTGAACAAATTAAAATTAGAAACCATTGGATCTCAGCCCTTTCATTCATTGCACCTCACTGAAATAATATTAATTGCTCACATGTTCTTCCTCCACCAGGTAGACACAAATAAAATTGTGCCTCCTGTCTTTGGATCTTATCACCAATGCTCACCCTTAACAATTCCACATTGAGCTCCATTTTTGCATAAAACCACAGAAATTGAAATACTTTGAGAAAAACACTTTATTCAGTGATGTACTTTTAAACAAGTTTCCATTCATTATGCTATCAGACATGGGTTGTAAGTCCTTTACACTTGTCTCATGATCAAATCTCTCAGTCCTTATTTTACAATATCAACAACATTTATATTCCTGCCTTTGATTATAATATTCAAGAGCTACAATTTTAAATTGTTATTTTTCTATTCTGGACACAGTACTCATTAGCATTGGTAGCAAGGAAAGATATGCTGGAGCTACATGCCTTAAAAAAAGTCAAGTTGATTGTCATTTGATTGTACAAGTACAACCTAACAAAACAGCATTCTCCAACCCTCCATGCAAAACCAGACTTAACACACATTCATACAAATAATACATATGCAGGGCAAGTATTATTTCTATAAAAATTAAAAAATATTGTTTTGTACAAATGAGAGTCTTGGATGGTTAGTGTGAGCAGTTCCTTTGGTCATTCAGCATTCTCGCTGCCCGTGGGAAGAAGCTGTTCCTCAGCCTGGGCATGAGGCCTCTGATACTCCTGTATCCCTTCCCCAACGGGATCAGCTGAAAGATGCTGTGTGCGGGGTGGAAGGGGTCCACAATAATTTTGAACGCCTCCTTCAGACCATGTCGATGGGGGGAGGGAGGCTCCAATGATCCTCTCTGCCACTCCTATGGATTGACCTTCAATCCATTTCTCGACAGCAACCATACCACCCTGTGATGCAACTAGCCAGGCTGCTCTCGATAGAGCTCCTGTAGAAAGTTGACAGAATGGGGGCTGGTAGATCTTATCCGCTCCAGTCTTCCCAGGAAGTGCAGTCACTGTTGCACCTTCCTGACAAGTGAGGAGATGTTGATTGTCCACGATAGGTCACTAGTTAAGTGAACTCCAAGGAAGTTGGTACTCTCCTTTCTATTCTGCAGTTGGTGATGTGCAGTAGAGAGTGGTCATTCCTGGTGCTCCTGAAGTTCACTATCATTTCCTTCATCTTGTCCACATTGAGAGGTTGTTACTTTTGCACTATTTCAGAAGATTTTCCACCTCTGTAGTGCAACTCGTTGTTGCTGATGAGGTCAATTACTGTTAAGTCATCTGCAAATTTGATGACACTGTTGGAGCTGGATCTGGTGATGCAGTAGTGGGGTCAGTAGCATGAACAGGAGCAAGCTGAGCACACAGCTCTAACGTGCACCAGTGCTCAACATGATGATGCTCGATATTCTACTACCGACCTGGGCGGACTGTGGTGTTTCCATTGGGAAGTCCAAGATCCAATTACAGAGAGGAGTGTTGAGTCCCAGCTAGGACAGCCTCTCCACAGTTTCTTCTATCAGCAAATTGAAATGGATCCAGTATCTCCGGGTAGTGTGCTTTGATGTGTTCTATCACTAGATGCTCAAAGCATTTCAAAATGGTGGAGGTAAGTTATTGTTGTCCTCTTGGGTACCAGGATGATGGTAGCTGTCTTGAACATATGGGAACAATGGACTGCTGCAGTAAGGTATTGAAGATGTCTGTGAAGATCTCCGTCAATTGGTATACGCAGTCCTTTAGTACCCAACAAGGTATGTTGTCTGGGGTCGCCACCTTGTGCGGGTTCCCCTTGGATGTGGTTCCCCTCACCTCAGCCACAGCTATGCAGGGGGGCAGTTCAACTGGGGAACATGGAGCTTACTTTGGCATCATCCTGTTCTTCTCATCAAAGTGTGCGTAGGTGTTCAGTGAGTGGAAGTGAAGCATCATTGTCTTTATTTCACAAGGTTGACTTGTGATCTGTAATAATCTTGATCTCTTGCCACATGCACCTTGTGTCGTCAATGTCACACAGCTGTTTATGAATCTTCTGAGCATACCCATGCTTTACCTTCTGGATTACACAGGAGAATTTAGCCCTGGTTGATCTTGGTGCCATCCTTTCCCACCCTGAAAGCAGCATCATGAGCTCTGAGAATGGCCCAGACCTCTCCATCCAACCATGACTTCTGGTTATCCCTGGTTGTGAAGTATTTGATCTCAGAGAGCTCCTCAGTGCATTTGCTGATGAATCCAATCACTGAGCTCGTGCACTCCACTATGTTTACATGACTATTGTAGGTCGCCAACTCCCTGAAATAGCCCCAGTCCTTGGTCTGAAAGTAGTCTTGCAGTGCTGCTATGGACCCCCAGGCCACATCCTGATCTCCCTGTGAACTGACCTAGTTTGCTTTTCCAGCAGTCTGTACACCAGAGTTAGCAGGTCAGATAGGTGATTCGAGAAACAAAGGTAGGGGCGAGGTGCAGCCTTATACGTTTCATCCTCATTAGCTGAAGGTGGAATGTAGACTGTGGTTATCAGCGTGGCTGAGAATTCCCTGGGCAGGTAGAGGGTCTGCATTTAACCACCGCCAGTGGGCTGATCTCGCCTCCAACCGTGCATCTTGGCGCCTCACAGTTCGGCGGGCAGCACCCTCCTTTGAAGAAGACCGCAGAGCCCACCTCACTGACAAAAGACAAAGGAGGAAAAGCCCAACACCCAACCCCAACCCACCAATTTTCCCTTGCAACCGCTGCACCCGTGCCTGCCTGTCCCGCATCAGACTTGTCAGTCACCAATGAGCCTGCAGCAGACATGGACTTTTACCCCCTCCATAAATCTTCGTCCGTGAAGCCAAGCCAAAGAAGAAAAAACTATATCTCTGCTGAGCAGAAAGTCTTCAAAACAGAGACATTGGTGTGCCAGTTCTCCTTGATGTAAATGCTCGGTTCTCCTCCTTGAGTCTTACCAAAAGCAGCAGCGCTTCCATCTGCCCTGAAGGAGTAAATGTGACTTAATACATGAAATAATAATTTGACGGGTATCCTGTTTGTAATTTTAATTCCTTGCCTTAATTAGCAGGTCATCACTTGTATAGACACAACTCTTTAAAATAAAGACTTCACTGATTAATTACTGAACCACAATGAACATGGTATTACTGGAGCAGGACATCTCTCAGTCAATTAGCTGTAATTTAGTTAGATACCTTCAACCTTTCACCTTGATAACTTGCTGGAAATAGAGTCTGTTAACAACATAATGTGTGAAATGGAATTTGAGCAACAGCGTCTTTCCTAAACATTGAAAGTAAAGGATTACAAAAGAAAGGAAAAATGGAAAAGAGAGAGAAATTTTGATTCAAATCAGCCACAGAATGAACTAAATAAAATAAGGAAAGAAAATGGGTTAAAGAGAAAGGAGGAAAGTACCTACTTGAAAAGTAAGGACAAAATAATTTGACATTTAATTAAATTTTGAAGAACTTATTTTTTTGTATCCTTTTTTCTTCCTCTGGCTTCCCCAAGCATTTGTGGCTTTGCATGGCAAAAATCACACAATGAAAAAGGTGTTTTTAAGTTCCAGCTCCTTTCTGCACTTTCATATTACCCTCAAGTCCAGCAAAATGCCGTAAACCTGGAAGCAAGCGTTGAAAAAACACACAGCCCTGAGTTATTTATCCTTGTTACCATTTGAAACAGAGTTAACTTTTATCCTCATTTATCAGATCCAGCATCTCCAGCCTGTTTTGTCTGCACATCACCTGCCTCTGCCTCCCCGTCCCCTCCTGACACATCCCTCTGCCTCCACTGATGCTGCCTGACCTATGGAGATGCTCCAGTTAATTTTTTTTGTATTTCAAATAGTGTCTAGTTTTGATAATTTTTTTTGGTAATTTTGGGAGATTTAATCTTCATGTCAGCCATGATAGAATTTTAAACAGAAACATTATTTTGGGCCATTTTAGTAAAGAGAATTAATCTTCTCACAGAAGTTCATCTAGATTAAATGACAGGATGCATTAAGTTGGTTGAACTAATTTGCAGTTGAAATGGAGTAGGCATGTTGCCTCTGCAGAAGTTCAGCACTATATAAGGAAAAATGACCTTTTACTGTTCAGAGTCCAGCAGGACTTTGGAAGCACAATGGGAGACTTCACCAAAACCCAAGTAACATTTAGTCCAGAAATTTTTCAAGGATTTTGACTAAAAGTAGTGAGCACCCAGCTTGTCCACCTGAAGAAAGAGAGTGCTTGACTATCAGTATCTTGGTAGGGGGTTCTCCTTGGTCTAAATTTTAAAAAAAACAGGTAGAAGGCTGCAGGAAAGGGAGAAAAGAAGGTAAGGTGGATGAGGTGGCAATCTTCCACACTTGCAGTGATAGTCTCTCCTGTTTTTTTAAACTTTTCCTCTAGAACCTCCAGCAGCGCCCACCTGAAAATTTGGGTGACTTCCTGAGTCATCTTACAAAGTGCTTTGGCAGCCCAATGCACACCTTTTTGTAATAGTGAATGTTAATATTCTGCTCCAGGAATACTCTAACCAAGGCTCTAAATTGTATAAAGATGTGTACATGATGCATGAATAACATGTCCGTGTGACCTGGCAATATAGCTGATGTAGACTTTGTGGTTTCTCCTCCTTATCAGGTTTTCAATTGAAGTTGGCCAGTGCTGATTGAAGTAAAAGGCTTTTCTGGCTATCAGAAGGAGCATTGGATAGAAATTTTTTTAAAAACCATTATTGCATTAAACTGCTCATTGATGCTGAAGGTTCAAATGACCTTCTCTGCTATTTTCCTTATCATGAAGGTAAGCACCTATTGTATATCTGTGGTAGTAGAAGTAATTTCACAGATTTTCATAATTTTCAGACATGGCTTTGAAGGTTTTGATTAATGAGGTGAAAGAGAGAGGAGAAGTCTTCTTCTGACAGAACATAAAGAGATTTACCCAGGTCAATTGGAGATTCAAGTGAGTGCAAGTGTTAACAAATGCATTGGGATCAGCCAAATTTGAGAAGGTACCTCCATAATTCCTCTCCATTGTTTGGGTTGTATATTATTTGTGATCAGTGAAGGTTAGGAATGTCCACTACTTTCCGTAGTTTTGTCTCACAATCCATTGTCTTTTGGTGTCTCTTTGCCCACTGGTTGAACAAGATTCTGTCAATGTTTTTAAACAACAGAGAGACTTTGCTGAAACTAACATAATTAGGTACCTCCTTTCCTTGAAGAAGGTATGGTATTTGAAAATAACTTAGCAAATGAAGTTGTGAATTGACACCAGAAGTATTTTGACACATCTTTTAATACTTCAGTGACGATTTGATCTGCTGCAGTGACCATTTTGTTTTGATAGCTGATGGATGGTCCAGTAGGTGTTGACTGCCCCACTGTGCCTGATGAACTCTCTTCAAGGGTTTTGGTTCTTGAAAGGTCAATGCACATCATGGTTGCCAGATCTCCTGAATTCAGCTCACCAACTATTTTCTCTTTGCATTATGATTTTTTTTGTGGACTTTGATTTTCAGATGCCTGGAGGAATTTCCCCCCCCCCCCCCCCCCCCGCCCCCTTAAGTTACAAAAGTGCTTCCAGTCCTTTACATCTTAATAGATATTGGGTCCCTGATCATTCTCATCAAACTAATCTCTGTGATTTCTGCTCGAGAATTCAAAATCTCTTTATGTATTCTTATCAATGGAGACCAGGCATTTTGAACAGTGAATTCCTCTCTGTTATAGTCTTGAGGTTGTCTGTAAGGGGTTGAATGAATAGAGCTTTTTTTAATTTTCATCATCGCCTTTACAGAGCCGATTAAGTTGTGATCAGCATCTGTAGTCTCGTAGGTATTGCAGAAATGCTTGCTACCTCTCACTGAAACAATGATGTATTGAATAGTGTCAATGCATAGAGTATGTTGACAAAAGGATTTGTACTTGTCTCTTTAAAGAAACAATACTGACTATAATGTTTCTTCAAGAGGAAAATATTTGTTTTCCTTCTCCTTCCCTCCTAATTTCACCTTTCCACGGTGTTATGTTCCTTACAATTCTGGCCAAGAAGGTTTAGCTTTTCTCTTATTAGAAGTAAGGTTAAAGATTGCTCAAGGTTCAAGTAGAATACCTCTAGTATGGATTTATACCTCTCCAAGTAGGGTGAATAAATCCCTTATAGCCTTTGGTTCAATTTTTCATGGAATCAGCATGCTTCAGTCATCAGCATGTATGCTTTTGTTGTATTTAAGACAGAGATTGATAGGTTTTTGGTTAGCCAGGGAATCAAAGGTTAAGGGCAGTGGGGTTAAGTGGGAAAATGGATCAGCTCGTGATTGAATGGTGGGCCAGACTTGATAGGCTAAAGCTGCTCCTATCTCTTATGGTCTTGTCCTGAAAGTACTGGTGAACCCAACACCACCAAGCCTTCAGCATCATCACAAAGCCGTAACAATTTACAGGACTGAAAAGCAAATCAATCCTGCTTCCTTTATAGTTTTGAAGGGGGTGGCTATGGAGATAATGCTTGTCATCTTTCAACACTCCAGAGACTGGAAGGTGGAACTTATTTTTTAATTTATTTACAATACAATAGAAGCTGATTCCAGTCACTGAATCTAGAGGTGCCCAATTACCCCTATGTTTTTAGAAGGTGGGTGGAATCCAGAGCACCTGTGGTAAACTCATACCACAGGGACCACATACAAACTCATTACAAACAGTGCCAGATTGAACCCAGATCGCTGGTGCCGTAATAATGTTATATGAACTGCTTAGCCAAACGTGCCACCCCTAAATGTAACCCTTTTATTTTAAAAAGGGTGAACTTTCATAGTAGACAAGGCCCAATTGAAACCTTGAATTCAAAATGAATGTTCTTTGATGTTTTTATTTTTGCCTTGTTTCTAAGCAACAGTCTGCTTGTTAGCAATCAAAGGAAGGGAAGGTGTTAATCTTTGAATGTTGGGAAGAGGAAGGGGGGTGGCAACATTTACAAATAAAACAGCCAAATGAGTTATTACAGACATGCCAAGCAGAACTTTTACTTTTTCCTCCCCCTCATACTTCTGCTTTTTCTCCACAAGAGCTCTCCTATACCAAGGGCAGTTCCAGCACAATAAAGCAGTGCAGACTACAAAAGACCTCAGTCCATCTCTGGAGACTCCTCCAGGGCAGTCTGGGCAGAACAGGGGTTGTTACAACACAAGTTTGCATGGGTTTTGCATTGGAACCACAAACCCTGGCATCAGCAGAGATCCTTCATCACTTAATAATTACCCTTTCTTTTGCCAGTGTACTGACAAAATAATGAGCTTGACAGCTGCCCAAATACTGGTCAATGACCTACATAATTCACTGCCAATTTCACACATAGCAGGATATTGAGTTTGTTTCATTTCTCATACATAACACATTTTAGTTGGGGAAAGCATTCAAGCGATGCTTGTAGACTGCGTCAGGCAGTATAATGGCAAAATTTGCAACCTAGCAAACGGGCATTCATCCCTAGCTTTCAAACTCCACCAAAAAGAGCCTCAGTGAATTCCTTTACACAAATATTGAAGCTCCAACCTGCAGCAAGATAAATGCAGTTACATCTTATAACAGCATTCAGCTCAACAGGCATTGGAATGCCATCGACAGCCTGTGTAGAAGATGCACTTGCAAACCATAGGAGGTAGTAGATTTCAATTAAGATGTGCTTATTGAAGTGTAATCACATTATCATTAGTTCTAACCGAATTTCAAAAATGCTCCATGAGCACATAAAGCCTTTTGCTGAGAATCCTTCTGCTTATTCTCCTCTCTGTTTGGTAGCTTGTCCTTCTCTGTATTCCCTTTACTATCTCCCTGTTAATCTGTATTCCAGTGAGTATACCTACTCATGCACCCATATCAGGGAGTAACAGTCTCATACACATTCTTTGAAAGTCAATGTATTTAACCCTCCTCTATCATTTCCTGTAGAATTCTGCATTTCGCAAAAACTGGAAAAAGTTCCAAATAATTGTGGAATCCAATCAGCAGAATGAGAAAATCAACCAAAAAGTCAGTTGATGTAATGTACAATCCCTTTAAAATTCACTGGTGCTGGGGCCTTTCTTTCTGAAGCATGGCCAGGATTATTGGGAAATACAGCAAAAGCATTTTGTTCCAGAATAGCAGGGAGGCGTTAGTGGAATATCATGCAAATCTAGATTTGTACCATTTGTAATTAAAACCCAAGATGATATATTTTAAAAATCAGAAATTTTTACGAGATTATGCCCTTCCCATAAAATCCATAATATGATTAATTCTTGACTTTCATGATAGTTTAAAAATATTTGTCAATCACAATTTGAATCTCAACCTGCTTGTACATATATATAGGTCATTACATCAATAGACCCAAAGATGTATCAGTAACTATAGAAAATAACGGCTGAATGCCTCAATACTTCTTGTGCTGGAAAATAATGTACTACATGACTGAAGAATTTATATGTGGAAACCAATATAAAAAGTGCCAATACATTTCTTCAACTTGATGATTACATGCCTTATATTGAACCAATCTGCTTACAATATGGTGCAAATCTGCACTCAGATTTCCATGGGTAAGGATTTCCTAAAATGAAGTGGTTGTCGGACTGACTTATTATTATTACATAATAACATCCACCAGTATCATGCCAACAATTTAGAGTGGAGTAAGGATTTCATGAAAGGGTCTTCATGAAAGTGTGTACATGAAATGGTTATCTTTATTTAAGAAATAACAATATCACAGCTATAAGGTACATTTTCATCATCCAACATTATTAACTTTGCAAAACTCTAGCAAAGGAGAAAACAAAAACATACTTCTTACAGTCAGTTGTCTATGTATTCAAGCATATTGACATCAAGCAGACATAATTCTTCTATTTCACTTGAATTCAAATTTCAATGGGATTCAAGGGGAACACGTAGATTGTTTTTTTTTGGTTGAATGGTATACCCATAACAGAATGTGGGTTTCAAGCAATTAGTATGGAAGTCAACCTGCGCTGAAATTAAACTAGACAACAGAATAGAACACACACAGCAAAATATCGCTTTAAAGCATACAGATCTTCAGTAATAGTCAATTCGTATGGGGGAAGTAAGTAAGGCTAATCAGGAGAGGTCGATTTCTGACACCTGTCTGAAGCCTTTAGCTCTCACTTCAAAGATGTGGAGATTTAATTCTATATTTCTACAATTTCAAATGGGTAAGGGGGTTGAAGTGACCCCCATCTTTCCATTTCATTATTTTATCATTATAAAAAAACCTGTTTTATCTTACACAATAAAAGGTATGTGAACCGGTGTGGACTCGAAAGGCTAATATGGCCTGTTTCCGTTCCGTAAATGGTTATATGGTTATTGTCTGATAAATAATCAACATTAATTTGGAGGATGCAATTTTAATGATGTTTATGGCAGCTTTATTTCAATGTTGTTTATGCAAGTCATTTCTTATCTTTTTCTTAGCAAGGTCTACAACCTATTTTCTTCAGAGTCCCCAAAATGAGTTCAGCCATTTTGTGGCACGCTATGTGATTCAGCCATTTTATAAGCTGCCTTCTAATTCTAACAGCAAAATCTTTAAGCACTGAGATCTAAACTATACTTCCACACAAGGAATCACACCCTCATAATTAGTAGCGGTTAGTGCAACACTGTTACAGCGCCAGTGACTGGGGTTCAGCTCTGGCACTGTCTGTAAGGAATTTGTATGTTCTCCCTGTGTCTGTGTGGGTTTCCTCTGGGTGCCCCAGTTTCTTCCCACCCTTCAAAATGTACTCGGGTTGAGGGTCAATTGGGTATAAATGGGGGCTCGTGGGCAAAAAGGACCTGTTACCATGCTGTATGTCTAAATTAAATTATCAGGGATTTTCGCAGATTTTTAGTCAGTTTCTTCCTTTAAAATGATTAACTGCTATTTTAATTTAATGTATTTATAATTCCTTGGATCTGCATGAGTCATGTAACATTCCCGTTTTTTTAGGCAGGCAAGCTGTTCACAACCTTCTGTTTTGTTCGAGCTGTGCATTAGAGAAGGCACAGGAAAATGGCCAAGTGAGTCATCCTCTAGCTGTTCAGAACTTGCAAATGTTACTAAGATTGGGAAATAGCTGTGAAACACTAGATCCTTTCAAACTTCTTTGTAAAACGGGGTTAACCGGGAAATATTCCCCAGTTAGAAAGGGTTTGATCCAGTCAACCCCGTCAGAATCCATCCAGGTCCCTGACCTACCTCAGAAGAGAGTAAGAGAACCCAACTAAACTTATCTAGTTCACGTCCACAGGCGATTTGAAAATGAAAAAGGCCGACCCGCTTATTCTGGTGACGTCAGCACTCTCACGCGTGCGTCACCAGGCAGCCAGCATCCAAACATCCAGCAGTACTTCCGGTGAGTATGTGACATGTCATTGCGGGGGCGGGATCCCCCTTAAATTGCAGTTGGTGATTGAATGGGTAGATCCCCTGCAATTTAAAAGGTGCTTCTAGCACCTTTGCCACAGTAATCGTACCCCTGAGTCCCAGGAGGGCTGCCCAGGTGCTACAATTTAAAAGCGGCTACTGTGATATTACCCATGTCCCAAGACCCTTTGAGCTGTGCAGCTGAAACACAGGTGCATATAGTACATTCTACTGGGTGCTGTTTTATGTCAAAAAAATGGTAGACCACAAAGACCTATAAAATAATTATTACAAGACAATATCATGTACTTTTTGAAACAATATTTTGTATTGCTTTGCACAATCATTGAACAACTTCATTTTAAACATTTGTGGCGTATGTTAATTTTGCCTCTCACCAAAATTATAGAATCTGGTTTGTATTATTTTATAGCACAAAATTGATTCATGATGAAAAGCAAGATTTTTGTACGTAAATGGAATTATTAATACCCATTTATTGCCCAGCACTAGTGTTAACACAGCTTCAAGAAAATACTGGAAACACCACCAGCCCTCCTATGTCTGATGGATGAATACAGAATTAGTACATAACAATAACAATGTCAACTTAAAACAAGTTTTGCCAAATTTGGAGTGAAACATGAAAGTCTACAGATGCTGTGATTGTACTTAACACACAGAAATGCTGGAGGAACTCCGCAGCTCTCACAGTGTCCATAGGAGGTGAAGATAATCAATAGGCCATTTCATGTAAGGCCTCCACTTGGAGGTGCACTACAGGAGTGGATCGAAAACTTAAAACTTTCCTTTCAGACAACAGCCCTAAATGGCTGCTCCAACATCCCATTCATATCAAGAGGTGCTACATAGTGCCCTCCGGTGCTGATGGAGGCAGGGTGACAGGTGCTGTAGGACCACCTGTCATAAATATGTGGCAGAGTAATGGCCATCTTCCCTACTCATATTCCCCCACGCAGCTGGAACCTCTATGTGTTTCCCAGAATAGTTTCAGCTGCATGGGAGATTATGGGTAAGGAAGATGACCATTGCTCTGCCACGTTTTGAGGCCCAGTGAGGCTGTCACAGTCCGCACTGGCTACCCCCTGAATGCTCTCGCTGCCCCAATGGCTCCACCGGTCCCTGCTATCTGATGGCTTCCACCCGCTGCCCCTTGAGGGGGCCATGGAGGGAGATGAGTGAGTAGGGAGATGGATTGCGGTCTAATGGTGTCATCAGCCTTCCCCCTAACCAGCTGCTTTCAGCTCCATCGATAATCCTTTCCCAGGAAGAGTTGGAATTGGTGCCTCGGAGCAGGCCATGATGCCTTCAGAAAGGTACGCCTTTAGGCATAAGGGCGAAGAACCTCTGAAAGCACGCAACCTACCCTACACAGTCGAGGAGATCCACTCCATGACCCGAGCCTGTTCGGTGTGCGCTGAATGCAAGCCCCACTTCTTCCGTTCAGATAACTACCACGTTATCAAAGCCACCCGCCACTTCGAGCGTCTTAGCGTAGACTTTAAGGGGCCCCTACCGTCGACCAACCGTAATAACTACATCCTTACGGCCATCGACGAGTACTCCCGCTTCCCGTTCGCTGTGCCCTGCCCAGACACCACTGCCACCTCAGGCCCTTCACAGTATTTTCACCATTTTCGGATACCCCAATTCCATCCACAGTGATAGGGGGTCCTCATTCATGAGCGCAGAGCTGAAACAGTACCTTCTGGAGTGTGGTATCACTTCAAGCAGGACCACGAGCTATAACCCACACGGTAACGGCCAGGTCGAGAGGGAGAATGCCACCATATGGAGAGCGGTTACACTGGCTCTCCGGTCTAAAAGTCTCCCCACCTCTCACTGGCAGGAGGTTCTCACTAGTGCCTTACACTCCATCCGCTCCTTCCTATGTACCACTTGAAAATGCCTAATATTTTGGACGTGGACCCTTCTTCAAGGCATGCGTGACAAGCAGGCAGGGACCTGTATTAAAAGGTTGGAGGAGGAGGGGAAGAAAGGCCAGGGGAGGAGCACAGACCATAGACAAAAGGTGATTATTAGACTCGGATAGGAGGACAAGGGAAAGGAAAGGTGAGAACTGAGGGGGGTGCTCTGTGAATACAGAGCTGGAGGAAAGGAGAAATAGGGATAAAAGGGGGAGGTTGGAGCTGGCTAATGGAAACTGTAGAAGTCAATGTTAATGCCATCCAGTTAGAGGGTGCCCAGATGAAATATGAGGTGTTGTTCCATCAATTTGCGGGTGGTCTCAATCTGGCAGTGCAGGAGACCATGGACAAATATGTCAGCAAGAAATGGGGTGTTGAAATGGGTTGCCATTGGGAGATCCCCACAATTTCAACGAACAGAGCCGAGGTGCTGAACGAAGCAATCTCCCAATCTGCGTCCAGTCTCTCCAATGTAGAGAGGACCACAGTGGGGGAACCAAATGCAGTAGATGACCCCTGCAATTCACAAGTGAAGTATTGCTTCACTTGAAAAGACTGATTAGGTCTCAGAATGGTGGTGAGGGAGGAGATTGGGCACACGATTCACTTCCTGCGGTAACAGGGATATGGGCCAAAGGGATGATTGGTGGGAAGGGAGCAATGGATGGGGGAGTCATGGAGGGAGCTGTCCTTGTGCAATGTGAGAGAGAATGAGAGGAGAACTTGTCTGGTGGTGGGATCATGTAGTAGGTGGTGGAAATGTTCAAGTTTATTATAATCTGATTTAACAAGTACAACCTGATGTAACAGCATTCTCTGGTCCTTGATGCAAAAAAACACACACACACAACATATGTTGCACATGTATACATACAAAAATAAATAAAATATTGTTATTAAATAGTAGCATCTCTGAAGGTTTGTATGAGCAGTTTATCATCATTCAGTAGTTTCCCTTCCCATGGGAAGAAGCTATATCTCAGCCTGGTTATTCTGGCTCTGATACTCCTATCTCTCTTTTGTGATGAGAGCAACTGAAAGATGCTGTGTCCAGGATGATAGTGGTGTTCAACAACTTTGCAAATGTTCTTCAAACAACAATCCAGGAATATCACATCAATGGATGGAAGACTACAGAGATCCTCTCTGCTGTTCCTGTGGATTGACCTCCAATCCAATGCTCTGCAGTAGTGATTCCCAGATTGGGTGTTGCCACCCCCTGGGGGCAGTGCAAAGATCTAAGGGGACAGTGAGGAGAAAGGGGGTGGTGAATGCTTGTTTATTTCTTGATGACGTGCTCTGGACAGGACAAACACCACATTCGTGTCTGCAAGGGCCAAGGCTTCAGGTTTGTAAGAATTTTAAATTATCTTCAGATTGTAAGGTACATTTAAATTATGTATTTAAATTGGGCCCCCTATTTTTTGCCCCAACTGCCCACCTATCGAGCTCCCAGTGGCCCGATCATAGATCCTCACCCCGACCGCCCTCCCATCTTGGATCTGACAACTGATCCTTGCCCCGACTACCCATCAAGCTCCTGCCCATTCATCCAGCACCTGACGGCTGATCCTCGCCCTGGCCTCCCACCCATCCAGCACCCAACGGCTGATCTTTGCCACGGCTGCCCACCCATCAAGCTCCCTATGGCCCGAAAACAGTTGAGGTGTAAATTTACCCTTCTATATTGTCAAATAAATTGGTTTATGAAAGGTTTTTCTTTGAAATACATACGCTTGTATATAGTGTTGGATTAGTTGTTGTTTGAAATTTGTGGTAGACCTAATACCAAGAAAGGTGTGTGTGGTGGGGTGGGGGCGCTAGGGATCTGGCCTTGGAGCCAAGGAGATAGCAGTCTGATAAAGTTTGCGAACCACTGCTCTACAGCCACCGTACTACACAGTCCTGCAGCCAACCAGGATGCTGTCAATAGAGTTCCTGTAGAAAGTTAACAGGATGCCTTACCTGCCTCAGCCTTCTCAGGAAGTGCAGCAGCTCTTTGTGGCTTGCTGACGAGTGAGGAGATGTTTTGTCACCACTTAAATGGACTCTGAGCTACTTGGTGTTCTCTATCCTCTCCTCCAATGAGCTATTAAGGTCAATCCTTAACCTTCTCAAGTTCACAATAATTTTTTTAAATTTAGACACAGCACAGTAACAAGCCATTTCGGCCCACGAGTCTGTGCCGCCCAATTAACCTGCACCCCCAGTACGGTTCCAACGGTTGGAGGAAACTGGAGCCCCCAAGGAAAACTCATGCAGGGAGAACATGCAAACCCCTTACAGACTGTGTGGGATTCAAATCCTGGACCTGATCACTGGCATTGTAAAGGCATTCTGCTCCACTGCCAACCGTGCTACCCATCTCCATCTTGTCCATGTTGAGATTCATGTTTTTATTCTTGCACCATTTCATGAGATTTTCCATCTCTTCTCTGTAGTATGACTCATCGTTGTTGATTATGCCACTACTGTCATGTCATCTGCGAACCTGATGAATCTGTCGGAGCTGGATCTAGCATTGTAGTTGTGGGTCAATAGCATGAACAGGAGCAGGCTGAGCACACAGCCCTGAAGTGTACTAGTGCTTAGCGTGACAGTGCTTGACGGTCTGCTATTGACCTGAAGTCCAGAATCCAGTTACAGGAAAGGGTGTTGAGCCTTGGTTGTGAAGCATTTGATTTCAAAGGCATCCTTAAGGCACTTGCTGATGGAGCCAATCACTGAGCTCTTGTACTTATCGATGCTCACGTGACCATTGTAGGTGGTCGCCTCCTTGAAACGGCTGTTGGATGCAGAGGCTAGTGGGGTGGAAGGTGAGAACAAGGGGGATCATGTTCTTGTTATGCATGGGGGTGGAGGAGAACGGGCAGATGTGCTGGAAATGGAGGGCATCCAGAAGAGGTCCAAGTCAATTCTTACCTTTCCTCTCCAGTCCTTCTGTCTGTCCAGTTATCACCTTTGTGTGTTGGTCTGTGCTCCTTCCCCTGCCCTTTCTTGCCTTGTCCCCATCTCTTTAATTCGGGCACCTGCTGGCTTTTTACTCACACCTTGAAGAAGGGCCCAGACCCAAAACATTAGTTATCTTCACCTCCTATAGATGCTGCAAGACCATGCTGAATTCCTCCAGCATTTCTGTGTTTTTGCCAGTTTGGAGCTTGATCTTCTAACCAATGCATTCTTAAATCCCTGCTTGACTAAACATGGATTTCGGTGTTAGGCCATGAATTCAGCTGCAAGAAAAAAAAAGCCACAATTTTTCATAGGGATCTTTCATAGTAGTTTCTTGAATTCTTCCAAGTAACACTGTGAACTGCACGCTTTAGATGTTTTGTACCTGTACTTCTGCTACAACAACATGCATATGTTTACTGGGGGTAGTGGTCAGCGACTAATGGTCCTTTACCTGACCTCAATTCTAAACAGCAGTTAGCCCAACACAATTTCAACAACAAATGACTTGGGTTCAAATCCACTACTGTCTGTAAACAATTGTTCATTCTCCCAGTGACCATGTGGGTTTGCTTTGGGTGCTCTGGTTTCCTCTCACATTCCAATGATGTACAGAGTTAGTAGATTAAGGTGTCATATGGGTGTAATTATGTGGGGTGGGCTCATGAGACAGAAGAACCTGTTACCTTGCTGCACCCTTAAATTAAATCCATTGTTTTGTAGCATGGATCATTCAGTCGGCATTGGAGAAAGTAGGAGAAGGGCTCGCAGCTGGAGGCCAAACTGCCAAGGGTGTTCCAAAAGATGCTTTTGCAAAGGAACCTCTGGAAAGACAAATCCACATTGCCCTTGTATGCAAAGTTATAAATGTCCTCTGTGAAAGCTACCTCTTGATTTGCAGTCATTAATTAAATAATTGAGCAGGGCATGGATCACATTGCACTGAATGCCTATGCATTTGCCTGCTTCTGGATTCTATCTGTAAGTTTTTTTTTGCAGCATTATCCAGTGTGCCTATCACTAATGCACTCCTTTTAAAGTAGGCTAATATTTCATTCTCTCTCATCTGAGATGCACAAAGAAACAAAGCATACACTCTGCTGGGAGTGCAACCATCATGTACACCAGAGCTTCCCAACCAGGGGTGCGAGATAACATTTCAGTTTTTTTCAATAAATCCATACTCCTTCAATTTGGATAATATGTTGGATGATGAAGAGCTGAAGGAAGATCTTATTGAACTGCACACAAATCGTGTTCTTGAAATGCAGTTTGAAAGCAAAACTTTGGAACAATATTGGTGTTCGGCAATAGACATGTTTCCAAGACTTTGTGAAAAAGCTCTAACTATGCTCATCCCATTCACAATGACATACTTATGCGAGTCTGGATTTAGTGCCCTTTTGTCGATCAAGACAAAGTCTAGAAGTTGCTTGGGTGCACAGGCAGACCTGCGGGTTGCTATCGGCTACAAAGTGCCACGTTTTGGAAAAACTCAAGCAATAAACAGGAACAAAAGAGTCATTAAATTTAAATTGGCTTATGAACATTTGAACATTAGTTCTTTAATTTTTTTAAAGAAATTTCAGTCATGGATGAAAATTTAATTTTTTTTCTATGGTTTATGCAACTTTTAATTTGTTCTAATATTTTTTCTTTTCCATATGTTTCATTTTTGTTTATATATTATTAAAAATTGATTGTTTTGGTCACTTTCACCTTTATTCTTAAATAAATTATTACTTTAAGAGGTGGGAGAACGTATTAAATTTTTTTTTAGGGGTGCGGGGCATAAAAAAGGTTGGGAACCATTGATGTACACTGATGCAACTTGTAAACTCTGCCATGTGATGGGACCAAAAATTGAATTTTCATTCTCTCACATTCAACTGCAATAAAATACAGCAGTAAAGCAGACAAACATCTGATCTCTGCCATAGTAATGCCTATATTTTGAAATAATCCATAGGACCAGCTGCACAAGAGCAAAGCAAAGTTGTCTATTGATTAATCAGGGGCTCTGCATCGACGATGCCAAATCCTATGCGGAGTCCATGGGTATATTGAAGGTCCAGTATTGCAGAAGGGTGAACAAGTTCTACGCAAGATATCTCCTGGCCATCATGAAGCAGCAACCTGGTAAGTCAAATACTGAGTACCTACGTGCCCTCCGGGCCATCTACAGGGTGTGCAACTGCAAAGCCATGTCCACCTCCCAGCATGCAGAGGACCTTATCTAGGCACCTATGTGGCCAGCATTCACTCCAGATACATTAGCCAGGAACTTTTTGAACAGAAGGTACTCGACCTGCAAGGAGCAGGTGAATTAATAGAAATGCTAGAGGTGGCCCTCTAAAACTCGGTCAACTACTCAGACTCTTGGCTGCCACGGGTGCCATTATCTTTAGACAGGGTATCGTCCTGCGCTGTGAGCATCTAGTCACGGGTATCATTGCAATCCTCTAGCAGTCTGACCTCCACCGCCATGGCTGGCCAAATGCTACTTCTGCGGGCAGGGCAAGCATCTGAGGAAACGCTGCCCTACCAAGGAGGCAGTATGTGCTAGATGCAGGTAAGTCGTGGGGGCCGCTATTTTCTCAGGCCTGCAGGGGAACAGCGAAGGTGACCACCTTGGGAACTTGGCTCCTCATCGGACTTGGACAGTGAGTCTATACTGGCTTCCATCACCCTGAACCAAGAGAGACCACACGAACTCACCAGGGGCATAACAAACTGTTTGCTTGATAACAGGCATACGTAAAGTTTTATCCACCCTGATACTGCTAATTGACTATCCCTCAAATTATGGCCAGTCAACCATATCATTTGCATCCAAATCCCATGCAGCATATGTCCATGGGTCCTGTGTAATGACTTCCACTGTTGGGGGCTCAGTTTATGAACACTTCAGGCTCCTCGTCATGCCACCCCTTGCTGCTGAGGCTGAACTTCCAGTGCCAACTTAAGAGCATTACATTGGAGTTCGATGGGCCCCATCCCCCCCTCACCTTCTGCAAGTAACAGTTCCTAGATGGTCCTCTGCACACAATCTGTGCCTCTCACCCCAGACTACAAGCCAGTGGCCATTAGGAACCGGCAATGCTGTGCCACAGAGAAAGCATACATCAAGTCAGAGGTTCAGCGTTTGTTGGGCGAGGGCATCACTGAGGCCGGCAATAGCCCCTTGAGGGCCCAGGTGGTCATATTAAAGAATGGGGGAAAGAACAGAATGGCCATAGTTTATAGCCAAACCATCAACCGATGCACACAGCTCAATGCGTACCCCGTTTCCTGTATATCCGATATGGTTAATCAGATTGCTCGATATTGGGTATTCTCCACAATCAACCTGAAGTCACCCTATCACCAGCTTCCAATGCTCATGGATATCCGCCAGTGAACTGCATTAGAGGCGGATGTTCATCTCTATTACTTCTTCTGGGTACCCTTCGGTTTCACCAAACGGGGTGTCTGTTTTCCAATGGGAGATGGACCACAATAAACTTAAGGCCACATTCCCATAACGTTATTATACTCGTGCTTTTTATTAATAAGTACTTAATTTTTGTTCTGAGCTCCTCAACTGCAGGTCCTTCTCCAAATGATGTATTTCTTGTTCCAATTTGTCTACCTCCTTCGTGTATTTTTTTAAAAATTCTCGAGATATAACTAATTATTTTACCACTTAAATAAGCTTTTAAAATGTCCCATATAGTAAATTTATTGGCAGTAGAATGACAGTTAGTCTCTCAGAAGATTCCAATATGCCTTCTAATAAAGTGTCAAAATTCAAATCTTCTCAACAATGCCATCTATATACCATGTCCTGCTTATCAGGCATAATAGTTGATAATAATAGAGGTGAATGGACTGACAGGACTATCTCCTTATACTCAATTTCCATGATTCTATCCTGCAAATGCAATGATAGTAAAAATAAATCGATGCTGGAGTATGAATCATGTCCATTGGAGTAAAATGATATCTTTGTAAAGATTACATCTTTGCCTCAGATATATTTCCTCCAGGTGTCCATTACATTCAGCTCTCTCATTGAAACTAAGGTGGCTCTAGCCATCCTGGCCACTGCTCTTGTTGATTTGTCCAAAACAGGATCCAGACAAGAATTAAAATCCCTGCCACTATTATATTTTGATGTGCATCTGCCAAATGAAAAAAAGATTTATTTTATAAACCTTTCATCATCTACATTTGGAGCATATAAATTTAACAGGATCCAAGATTCAGAATATATCTGATAATGTACCTTCACATCAGTTACAACATTCTGTATTACAACTGGAAGATTCTTCTTTATTAAAATTGCCGCTCCCCTTGATTTAGAACTGAAGGATGATGTTATAACCTGGCCCACCCAGACCCTTTTTGATCTTTGATGTTCCTCAATTAAATGTGTTTCCTAGAGCAAGACAAGTCTACTCCCATTTTCTTAATATACAAAAGTACTGACTTCCTTTTCTGTCACTGATGTCCTGTAACATGATGTCTGTCCTTCTTAACCAATTTCCTGACCAAACAGCATCCTTGCCAACCTTTCTATTTGTGTCACCACTTTCAAGGAACTATGCACCTGTATCACTGTTTCTTTGTTCTCCAGCATTCTCGAGGGCCATCCTGTTCACTTTGCAAGTTCTGCCCTTGTTTAACCTGTTAAATGCCGCATGTACTTGGCAGTAAAATTCCATCTGCCCTTCCTTGGCCCTTTTTCCCCCGGTTGTAATCTCAGATAATATGCTTCACTGTCCACTCTACCACCAATTGGTCATTGGTTTTATTCAGGTCATGATTCCTCAATTAAAATAATCTGGATGAGAGATTAACATCCAGTGACCAGATGAGAGAGAGAGTGCAAATGATGCATTGTCTTGGGAGATGTGAAGTTCTTCATTATTTTGGTCAAAAGGAAGAGATTAAACATTAAAAAAAAGAAAATAGATCAAATATTGATGTTCTGAGGGATGTAATTGTTTTTGTACTTGTTAAAAGCCAATTAATTTAGTATTTTGTTGTAAGAGAATGTTTGGGTAAACCATTGTAAGGGCTTTTGAGTCCACATTGGGAGTGCAATTTTGTTCTCCGTACCCAAAGGAAGGTGTGTTAACTTTGAATGTAATACAGTAAGTATTCACCAGATCCATTCACGAGTCATGGAAAGTGGTCCTTTGGCTTACTGAGATTGTGCCAAACATCAACCACTCACTTATTGTCATCTTGCATTAATCTCACTTAATTCTTCCCATCTTCCCTCCCCACTTCATAGATGCTGCCGCATATGCACTAGAGGCAATTTACAAGGCAAATTAAGCTATCAACTTGTATATCTTTGGGACTTAGGAGGAAGCTGGGAAACATCACTCCGTCACAGAGACCATGCCAATTCTAGACAGGCAGTGCTATTAGCTGAGTCACTTTGACATTCATCATTGACAAGAAATAATTGAGTAGAATGGTTCTTCATCCTCCAGATTTCAGAAGCGAGTTAATCGTAGTGAGAATTTTGGAGGGATGTGTCAGTGTAGATGCTAATGTTTCCTCTGGCTGGAGAATCTAGAACCAAGGCTCTGGTAATGGAGGTCACTATTTAGGGCAAGAGATAAAATAGCAAGTTTTAAGCAATGGTTGTTTAAACCATTAAGATTAATACTAACAGACTTTACCACATTTACCTTTATCACAGATTATTGTTATGTTGATTTTTTGTTATCCTTCAACCCATCTATCCATATTCCTTCCCCCAGAGATCCAAATTTCTTTTGCTTCCACTGCTGGACACAAACCTGCTGACAGTTCCAAAAAAAAAATCAAATAGAAGACTATATAGAAATAGTAAGATATAGATATTTTCATATCTTTCAAGAAAATCAAAATAAAACTTAAATCCCCCTATGAGTGTGAAGAAATAAGATCAAAACTACCCAACTTACCTTTATGAGCTGTAACTAACGCACAAATGCACATCTGATGTGATGAAGACAAACCCTGATCCCCCCAACCCCCCATAAATTAACATTATATAAATATTGATTTTGTTCCTTATTTACAAAAGGAATAATTCCAGTATATTACAATAATGCATACAAAAGTTAAAATAATATTATTGTCATCTACTAAACCCTCAAGTCTGGCAGTTGTAACAAAATCTGCAGCATGTTTGGATCTATAAATTTTAAAAAAAAAATTTTTAATCTATTCTTACCATTTGGTATCATAATCTTCAGGGTGGCAGGATGGCGTAAAATAAAATTTTTCCACAAAGTATTCTTTATAGGGTTAAATTCCTGTCTATGACCCAAAAGTAATGTGCTGATGTCTGGATAGAAGAAAATCTTTCCTTCTTCATATTTAAGTGGTGCCCCCCTTTCCTTTGCTCCTTTGGCCACTGCTCTAAAAATGTTCTCACAATCCTGAAATCATAGACATTTAATCAACACTGAATGGGGCTTCTGGCCTGGAAGCGGAGTGGTGGGGGGAGGGGGCAGAGGGCATAAGTGAACTATGCACTCTCTCTATTTCAATGTTGCCTCCCACTTTATCCTGTCCCAAAATTCTCGGTAGCCAATCTTGAAAATATGTAACAGCATCAGCACCTTCAATTCCTTCCTTCAGGCCTTTGATTTTAACATTGTTTCTCCTACTAAAGTTTTCTAGAATATCTATTTTATCCTAAAGTCTGACTTTTTCCTGATTCCAAGTGCTAACATCTTTGTCCAAACTGGTTACCTTATCCATAACTTCTTTATATTTCTCTTCAACAACATTAATTCTTTCATTTAGCAACTCTATAGCTCCTTCCATTTTCTTTATTACTTTTAAAATATTATCAAGTTTCTTATTTGTATTTTTTCTTTTCTATCCAAAGCCCTTAAAGCGTCATCTATTTATGCCTAGATTTATCTTTCTTTGCCGTCGCCTTCTTCTCTGTTGCTCTGGCAGCCTCTTCGACTTGTTCTGCTGAAGTTGATTCTTCTGAACTCACCTCAGAGTCGCCATTTTGTGATGGCTCCTCTTCATCGATTAATGCAGACTTTTGCAGTTGATCTGTTGAATTGTGCATGCTACACCCTGAGTCAAATGTTTCCTCTGCAGTTTGTTCTGTCGCTAACACTGTTGATGTTGCAGCGCTGGAGCCAGGAAGAGATGTTTCCAATTAAGAGGTAAGAGACACTTCAACCCCCGGTTTCTTGCTATGTGAGGGCCTTTGCTCCCATGTATCTTCCCTCTGCTGACATATTCCAGAGTGCCAGATGTGTCCTGTTCTTCTTTGAACCCATTACTAAATAGGCTCACATAACATTTGGACAAAAAAATTTATAAAAATGTTATGTGTTAAATCTCTTTTTTTAACAAATTCTGGAAGAGCTGAGAGTTCACATTCAATCTCTCACCACATCGCATGACTCCCCCGAGTATGAAAATTTTTAAAAATCCTCTGAGATATGGTTAAAAAGGGAAGTTGTTTCTTCATGCTTAATTTTTAGAAGCAGTTCTAATGAATTGTCATTGATACTTTTTTAATCATATTCCTTGCATATTGCTCATAATATCTTTTGACATGGAAAGCCTTTGGGAACAATACCTTTTATGTGTTAATTGGGCTGATAGATATAGTTATAAGATAAAGTTAGAACCAATCTTCCAAATATCTGGAACACTAGTCCCAATTTTAATCTGGTGGGGAAGGAGGGAGTGACAAGTGGAAATATCAAAGAGAGCAGCAAGCCAAAGAGATATGAAGACTTTGCCTTAGCTATCATTAGGAACTAATATTATTTTACTCCTTTAATTATGCAGTAAATGGCCAAAGATGCTTACCCAAAATATTACCAAATAACATTTTACAGAAACAAATAGTAAGATGGATGATACATGCTTTCCCAAAGAGTAGGTTCTTTGAGGGATTTGAAAATTAACAAAAATTTAAAATTTTGGAATTATGCAACTGAAAGCAATCACAGATCAGCTTAGCAAATAAGATGAACATTAAGAAACAGATTGCAAAGTTCTGGAAGTCCTTGTGTATGGGAAGTGGTGGGTTTGCAGTTATGTAAGGCAAGTTTAAGGAAAGGGAGTCAACAGTTTAGTGGTCATAGGGTCAAGTGTAAAGGAATTAGTTGTTCCTCAAATGTCTTTTCACTAAACTACTGACCATCAAAACTTTCCTTCCCCCTCCAATCATTTTAGAACATAAGAAATAGGAAGAATAGGCCATCTGACCAGTCAACCTTACTCCACCATTCAGCCGTATCATTGTGGATCTGGCCATGTACTCACCTTCACTTACCCATCTTCTCCCCATATCTTCTAATTCTCTAACTGTGCAAAAATCTACTTGTGACTTCAGTATATTTAATGAGGTAGTCTCTACTACTTCCTTGGGCAGAAATTCCACAGATTCACCAGTCTCTGAGAGAAGCATTTCCTCCTCGTCTCTGTTCTAAATTGACTTGCCTGAGTTTTGGGGCTATATTCCCTAGTTCTAGCCTCACTTGCAAGTAGAAACAACTTAGTGATTCCTGTCATAATTTTAAGCTACTACATTCTTCTAAACTCTAGTGAGTATATTCCCAGGCAGCACCATCTCCCCATAGGCTCACCCCCACATCTCCAGAATCAACGATGCACATCCTCTGCATCTCCAAGGCTAATGTAACTTTTCTCAAATAAGAAGGCCAGAACTGCACACAGTACTCCAGGTGCAGCCTCATCGATACCCTATACAGTTGCAGCAGAACCTCCCTGCTCTTAAATTCAATCCTTCTGACAATGAAGGCTAACATTCCAGTTGCCTTTTTTTTATTACCTGTTGCACCTGCAAACTAACCCTTTCTGATTCATGCCCAAGCACTCACAGGTCTCTTTGCACAAGCATGCTTTCATTTAAATAAAATCCAATTTACTATTTATTTGCCAAAGTGAATGACCTCATTGTACTCCATCTGACAGTCCTTTGCTCATTCTCTCTGCAGATTCTTGGGTGTCCTCTACACAATTCACTTTTCCACTTAATTTAGTGTCATCCGCAAACTTAGACACACTACATTTGGTCTCATGCTCCAAATCATTTATGAACAGTAAAACCCCAGGAATCTGGCACCTATGGTGATTGGTAGATGCCATATAAGTGTATTTGCTGGTCTCTTGACATTGCATGTTGCGTGATTGGAGAACTAACTGCTGGGGATGCCAATTTTAAGCTGTCTTATTTCAGAATTCAAACAACCGGCTGCCTCAAGCATCCGACAAAAAAATAATTTGGTAAAAACTAGAGCAGTTTAAGATTGACCCTCCCACGCCCCCCCCCCCCCCTTACTGGTTAGTTCACCAATCACACTACACAAAATCTCAAGCAACAAGACTTCTCCAGCATCTACAATCCCCTTAGATGCCAGACATCAGAGGTTTTGACCCAAATTTTAAACAAATAATTCCATTCCAATCTGTAAAAAGCCTTTTCTGCATCAAAGGACAAAAATAATGCCAGTTCCATTGGTTTTTGAGCACTATGTATTAAACTAATCAATTTTGCTATATTATCAGCAGAATATCTATTCTTAATAAATACAGATTGATCTAAGAGAATCAGTTCAGGTAAATATTCATTTATTCTATTTGCCAATAATTTAGCAACAATCTTATAATCAACATTTAACAATGATATAAATCTATAAGATTCTGGCTTTAATAAATCTTTATCTTTCTTGGGTATCATGTTATCATAGCATTTCAAAAAGATTCAGGTAAAGAACAAGTTACAATAGCTTGTTTTAATACTTCTATTAATAAAGACGTCAATAAATTTTCAATTTTTTAATAAAATTCAAATGTTAAATCCATCTTCTCCAGGAGATTTCCCATTTTGCATAGAATTCAAAACTTTAATAACTTCTCTCAACATAAATGGGGAATCTAAGTCTTTCCACGCTTGACAATTCAAAGATGGTAATTGAAGCTTATGCAAGAAATCATCAATCTTGTCTTCACTATTCAATGATTGAGATGAATATAATTTAGTATAATATTCTCAAAAATAATTATTTATATCTTGTGATTTATAAGTAATTCCCGAATCTTTTTTTTAACAGCAGTAATAATCCTCGATGCTTGCTCTGCATTCAATTGCCAAGCCAGCATCTTATGTGCCTTTTCTCCCAACTCATAATATTTTTGTTTAGTTCTCTCAATCAATCTTTCCATCCTATAAATCTGAATTGAATTATAATGCATTTTATTATTCTCCAATTCTAACCTTTCTTTCTCCGATGGATTTTTTTGTAGATTTTTTCCAAAGTTGCAATTTCCTATTCTAATTTATCTATTTCCTGTAGATACCTCCTCTTAACTTTAGTCGAGAAACCTATTATCTGACCTCTCAAAAAGGCCTTTAATGCATCCCATATGACAAATTTATTACCAACTGATTTAACATCAGTCTCTAAATATATCTGTATTTGATTTTGTACAAAGTCACAAAATTCTACATTTCTTAACAAAGATGAATTAAACCTCCATCTATAGACTGTTTCAATTCTATCAAAATTTGAACATGACATTACCAACGGTAAATGATTCGATACAAGTCTGGGTTTATATTGTACACTTTCAATTCTTCCTTGCAGATGAGCTGAAAGTTAAAAAAAAATCAATTCTAGAATATGAATGAAACCGGTAAGAATAAAATGTATAATCTCTCTCTCTAGGATTCATTCTTCTCCAAATATCCACCAAATTTAATTCTTCCATCAATATCAATAATTTTTAGCCATCTTAGTCTTAACCAAGGATTTTGTAGATCTATCTAAAATTGGATCTAAACAACAATTAAAATCTCCACCAATAAATACATTACCATCTATTTGTGCCAAATTAAGAAACGCATCTGAAATAAATTTATCATCATCAACGTTAGAGGCATAAATATTCATAAATTCTGAATAAATCTGACAATTCTCTAATACAAATCTACCAAAAGGATCAATTACTACTGACTGTAATTTAAACAGTAAATTTTATTAATTAAAATAGCTACAGCTCGAGCTTTAAAATTGAATGAAGCTATAACCTGTCCTACCCATTCCCTTTTCAACTTTTGATGCTCTTTCTCTGTTAGATGAGTTTCCTGTAAAAAAGCAATATCCGTTTTCAATTTTTTAATATGGGCCAAAACTCTCTTCCTTTTAATTAGATTATTGAGCCCAGTCACATTAAGCGTAACATCATTCAAACTTTGTTTTGACATATTATTGTTTCTTTAAAAAATATAGAACTCTCCTCTCCACTCCAAGATACCCTAATTCCACAGCCAAACTTCAAAACTTAACATCTCCAAGAAAGAAAGCAAGAAACCCCAAATAATAAAAAAGAAAAAAAATCCCAGAAGCGCCGATTAGATCAGTACTAATTCCCTTAATATCAAGAAATGGCCCTCTGGTGGCACAAGGCCTCTGAAGAGGAAAGTGGAAAAAAAAGAGAAGTCCACCCCCCCAAACAGAATAACATTAACAAACTTTAATCAGTCCAGTATGATAAGCTTCTTCAAGGTCTCGGTTAACTTTATCCTCATCAATTTTGACGAACTTTAGTCGGTAGCCCCCCAGATGAGACCTCTGCTTTAATTTTTTATTGATCCCCCTCTTTTTGAGATACAGATGAAGAACCTCCATTTTGTTTGATATTCAGCAACGAGTTGACAAACTCCAAAGCTTCAAATTCATTGCCAAAAAAATTGAGATTGATATTGTCCATAAAAAACTTTAAGGACTGCTGGGTAATGAAAAGCAAATTTATATCCCTTGTTCCACAGAACAGATTTAACTGGATTAAATTCTTTTCTTCTCTTAATGATTTAATTACTCAAATCAGCGTAAAAAAAAATTCTGTTGTTCTGAATTACCAAAGAGCCTCGTTGTTCCCTTGCTCTTTGAACTGCCATTTTTAAAATCATTTCTCTATCTTGATAAAGTAGACATTTAATCAAGACAGAGCGTGGCGGTTGCACTGGATACGTTTTTTTCCTTAGAGCTCTATGTGCTTTATCAAGCTCCAAACCATTTGGAAGGTTCTCTGGTCCCAAAATCTCAGGTATTCACTTTTGAAAAAAATTGACTGGGTTATTGCCTTCAAAATCTTCAGGCAGACCAACAATTTTTACATGATCTCTCCTGCTGTGATTCTCCGACATGTCAACTTTTTGTAATAAACCTACCTTCTCAACTTCCTACACTGTAAAAGAATCTTCAATCTTGTTAACTGTATCTTTACATTGTTCCACTTCAATATGACAGTCATGAAAGTCTTCTTCAAATTTCTGAACTTCTATTTAAATTTTATCGACAGATTTATTACATCTTTTCACGTCAGTTTTTAATACAGTTATTTCTACTTTAATTACTCCCAATTGATTTGTAAAATCAGCTTTAACCTCAGCAAATTTAACATCCATTTTTTGGCTAGTTAAATCAATTTTTTCAAAAATTTTGTCAAAAACCTGTGGGCCAGGAGGAGTTGGGGTAACATAGTATGCATCCATTTTACCTTGAACATCCTGATCTCCTACATCTTCTTCTGTTTCTTCCCCTTGAGTTTGCTGTACAAAACTTTCTTTTTCTCCTTCCAATTCATGGTCAGACATGGTCAGAGGCTGCTATTGCGAATGGGCTTTTTGTTTGGCTTGCGAATGTCCTGCCACTGTTGTTGAGGTTGGGTCCTTGAACTCCGCTGCGGTCGCTTCAGCAACGTGCATGCTCACTGGCTCTGCAGTTGTTTCCACAACTTTCCTCCGTGCTCCAGTGCTGCTCTCCCCAGTTCCCCAAGAGGACAACACAGGAGCCTGGATTCTCACCTGTTAAGTCTTCATCGATCGTGGCTGGAGAGGAATTAAAATCAGAGGCTGAATCTTCAAGGTAGGCCCTAGTTCTTCCAACAAAGTTACTTCGGTTGTAGTCAATTTTTTTTGAAGTTTGAGGTTTAGATTTCTTTGTAGCCATCTTCTGAGACCTCTAAGAAGCTTATTTAAAACCAATTAATTTTTAAAAAATTTCCGGTATTGTGAGAAAGGATATGCAATATACAGGGCAAAATGCGTTAAGATTAAGGATTTAACGTAAAGTACTTTGGAAACAAAATTAAAGATGGTGATGAATACAGCAATGAAGGTCTTGTATTTAAATGTTCACAGCACTGCTGCAAGTTGGCAGGTATGATATTGTGGCTATCACTGGATTGTGGCTGAAAAATGACCACAGATGGGAACTAAATATGCATGAATACACAATGTATCGGAATGACAGAAAGGTAGGCAGTGGTTGGTGTGGTACTTTGGAGAGAGGAGATAATGGATCAGAAGATTTATCAGAAGAATCCCTATGGGTACAATTAAGAAACTATACCCTGATCAGACTTGTATACATGGCTCCAAACAGAGTGATAGAGAAGACATGCAAAGGGCAATGTTACAATAGTCATGGAGGATTTCAATATGCAGGTTGATTGGGAAAACCAGGTTGGACTGAATCCCAAGAGAACAATTTTATCAAATGCCTTCAGGGTGGCTTCTGAGAACAGCTTGAAGCTGTGCCAACCAGGGAAATAGCAATTCTGGATTGTCTAATTAACCAGAGTTGATAAGGGAGCTGAAGGTAAGAAACCCTTAGTAACAGGGCTGGATTAACATAGTAGTGAGAGTAGCAAATGCTAAAGGCCCCATAATTTCAAGGGCCCCAGCATTTATGTTCCATGAATTATCAGAAACATTATTGTTTCATCTTTGCGCAGTAGCTATCAGATTCCACTGATAGTCTGTGTTAATAACCCCGTTTAAAGGTGATAATTGGCTAAAATTGCTAACCTTAAATTTAAAGTTTGTGATCTTAGCCAATTATCACCCTTAATCGGGGTTATTAACACAGTCTATGGTTGTGTTGTAATTTGTGCAGTGCCGGAGGTTATGAGAAAACACACCGATAGTCTGCGTTAATAACCCTGATTAAAGGTGATAATTGGCTAAAATCGCTAACCTTAAATTTAATCAGGGTTATTAACGCTATTCCCAGCATCTTGCGCAATGGCTCAATGTGGGAGCAATGGCCATCTTGATTACCCATAATCTCCCATGCAGCTGATCTGCTCTGCCAGTGTCAGCACCAGGGAAACGCAGAGTGGTTCCAGCTGCATGGGGGATTATGGGTAACTAAGACGGCCATTGATCCCGCATTTCACCAGCCGCCGTTGCCACAAGTTTTGTTTTAACAAAATGTGTAAGTAAGTTTTAGGAGAAGAGGGGAGTAGAGGGGATTTCAGTGTAAGTGCTTCCCTCTCATCACACGTGGGCCTGCTGGCACTATTTATGAATGTGCATGTATCAGTCGGCACAATTTAGGGCCCATTTAAAATATTTACTACAGGCCCCACAATATCTTAATCTGGCACTGCTGGGAAAGCAGTGATCAAAATATGATAGAATTTGCCTTGCAATTTGAGAGGAGGAACTAAAATCAGAGGATGCAGTATACCAGTGGAATAAAGGGGGGGCGGTGGTTACAGAGGTATGACAGTAGAACTGGCAAAAGTTAATCGGAAAGGCAAACTAGCAGAGCAGCAATGGCTGGAGTTTCTATAAGAAATGGGGAAGGTGCATTACGGGTATATTCCAAATAAGAAATATTTGAATGGAAAAATTACACAACTATGGTTGATAAGAGAAGTCAAAGCCAAAGTAAAAGCAAAAGAAAAGGCATACAAAAAATAAAAAATAAATGGGAAGATAGAGGACTGGGAAGATTTTAAATGTATGCAGAAGGCAACTAAGAAGGCCAATAGGAAGGAAAAGATCAACTTTGAAAGGAAGCTAGCAAATAATATCAAAAAAGATACTAAAAGCTTTTTTAAATAAATTAAGAGTAAAGAGTAGATTTAAGACTGATTGAAAATGATGCTGTAGAAATTGCAATGGGAGACAAGGAGATGGCAGAGGTACTGAATGAGTATTTTGCATCAGTCTTCACTGTGGCAAACATTAGCAGCATACCAGACTTTCAAGGATGTCAGGGAAGAGAGGTAAGTGCAGTCATGGTCATCAGCAAGAAGATGCTTGAGAAGCTGAAAGGTCTAAGGATAGATAAGTTGTCCGGACCAGGGGAAATACACACTCAGGTTCTGATAGAAGTAGCTGTAGAGATTGCAGTAGGTTCTGGCATGGTTCTGGAAGACTCCAAATTTCAAAGGTCATTCCGTTATTTAAAAATGGAGGGATGCAGGAGGAAGGAAATTAGAGATTTATTAGCCTAACATCGGTGGTTCGGAAGATGCTGGAGTCAATTGTCAAGGATGAGGTTACCGAATACCTAGAGGTACATGACAAGATAAGACCAAAGTCAGCATGGTATCCTTAGGGTAAAATCTTGCCTGACTGCAATTTTTTGAGGAAACCACAAGCAGACTAGATAAAGGAAATGCAGTGGGTGTTGTATATTTGGACTTTCAAAAAACCTTTGCTGCATATGAGGATTGTTAACAAGATGAGAGCCCATAAAATTACAGGAAAGATACTAGTATGTGTAGAACATTGGATGATCAGCAGGAAGCAGAGAGTGGGAATAAAGGGATCCTGTTCTGGTTGGCTGCCGGTTACCAGTGGTGTTCCACAGGGTTCAGTGTTGAGGCCACTTCTTTTTATGTTGTATGTTAATGATTTGGATTGAAGAATAAATAGTTTTATGGCTAAGTTTGCAGATTGTACAAAGATAGGTGGAGGGGCAGGTAGAGAAGAGGAAATGGAGAGGCTGCAAAGAGACTCCAATAGATTCAGAGAATGGGCAAAGGAGCAGAAAATGAAAAACAATGTTGGAATGTGTATGGTCATGCACTTGGTAGAAGGAATAAAAGGGAAGACTATTATTTGGATGAGGAGAAAATTCCAACTTCAGAGATGCAAAGGGACTTGGGAGGCCTTGTGCAGGATACCCAAAATTTTAACCTCCCTCCAGGATGAGTTAGTGGTGAAGAAGGTGAATACAATATTAGAATTCATATCTAGAAGAATAGGTATGAATTGATATTGAGGCTTTATAAGGAACTGGTGAGACCTCACCTGGTGTACAGGGTACAGTTTTGAGCTCCTTACTTAAGAAAATATATGCTGGCATTGGAGAGAATTCAAGAAGATTCAAGAATGATTCCTGGAATGATGAAGGGATTAGAATATGAGGAACTTTTGATGGTTCTTCGACTGTACTCTTTGGAGTTCAGAAGAATGAAGGGGGACCCTCATAGAAGCATTTTGAATGTTGACATATTATATGTGGCAAAGTTGTTTCCCATGATAGAGGGGAGACTAGGACAAGAGGGCACTACATTAGGATTGAAGGGCACCTGTTTAAAACCGATGTGGAGGAATTTCTTTAGCTAGAGAGTGGTGAACCTCTGGAAATTGCTACCAAGGGTAGCTGTGGAGGTCAGGCAATTGGGTGTAGTTAAGGCAGAGTTTGATAGGTATCTGAATAGTCAGGGTATTAAAAGATGTGGGGAGAAGGCAGGGAAATGGGGCTGAATGGGAGAATGGATCAGCTCATGAAGGAATGGCGGAGCGGACTCAGCAGGCCAAATAACCAACTTCTGTTCCTATATCTTATGATCTAAGCAATGTTGAAGATGTTTAATGCCTTGCTATGTTTGTCCCATCGAAACAGGGAAAAGATGGTAGAATAAGGGAACCGTGGTTGACAAAAGAGGTGAGACTACTTGTTAAGAGGAAGCAAAAGTCAGCAAGGGCTCATGACAGTTATATGGTAGTGAGGAAGGAACTTAAGACCTCCCTGGTACCAAAAGATTATGGAATGTTAAATATCATCCTTTTTTTAAAAAAAGGTAATAGGGAGAATCTAGGGAATTATAGATTAGTGAGTTTTACATCAGTGGTGGGAACACTATTGGACAGGGTTTAAATTTCACATGTTCACCATGGTAGACTCATTCAGAAAGTCAAGAAGCATGGAACCTTGGCAGATGGTGGTAGTAGGTGGAATGTATTCTGCCTGGAGGTCAGTAACTGGTGGAGTTATGCAGAAATCTGTTCTGGAACCCCTCTCTTTGTGATTTTCATAAACTACCTGAATGAAGAAATGGAAGGATGGATCAATAAGTTTCAGGATGATATGAAGGTTGGAGGTGATGTGGATAGTGTAGAAGGTCAACACAAATTACAACAGGATATAGACAGGATGCAGAGTTTGGCAGAAAAGTGGCAGATGGAGATCAATCCCGATAAGTGGGAAATGATGTATTTTAGAAGGCCGAACTTGCAGATGGAATAGATGGTTAATGGCAATGTTCTTAACAGGGTGGAAGAACAGAGAGACCTTGGGATCCAAATCCATAGAGGTTGCCACTAGGTGAAATGCTAGTTAAGGGCTTATGGTATGCTGGCCTTGGTTATTCAGGGGATTGAGTTCAACAGCCGTGTGGTAATGTTGCAACTCCATAAAATTATGATAAGACCTCTCCTGGAATATTGTGTTCAGTTCTGGTTACAGGAAGGATGTGGAAGCTTTGGAGAGGGCACAGAAGATATGAACTAGTATTCTACCTGGATTGGAGAACATGTCTCATGAGGCAAGGCTAACTGAGTTGCGGCCTTTGTCTTTTGAGTGAAGGATGAGAGGAGACAATAGAGGTCTACAAGTATATAAGACGCAGATATAGGGTAGAAAGCCAGCACCTTTTTTGCAGGGCTATAGTGGGAAATACCCGAGGACATCCATATAAGGTGAAGTGAAGATCATTTAGTAGACACAGTGGTAAGCTTTTTTACACGGCGTAATCATTGCCAGGTGTGTGCGTGGAGGCTGGTACAATCTGGACATTTGAAACACTCTTAGACAGATATATGGATGCAAGAAATATAGAGTTATGGTGTGAGGAGGGGAATGTTTAGATTGTTGTGTAGGTTTATATAGGTCAGCACAACATCATAGTGCTTTAATGATCTCTGTTCTAATGAAGATTTCATTCAATAGAAGCTTGAAGCACATTGGAGTTTGATCCAGGACACTGGCTTCAAGCCTTTTCCTGCCAGTGACTGAACTAAATTCTTTGTAAATTTAACTGGAAAATGAATTTTGGACCTTGCTGTCACTAGCCATGTTTTTTTTAAATCTTGATAATGTGCCCTGTTCTTTTGATTAAGTTGCTTCTTTCTCAATTATGCCTTGCTATATTTTGACTTAACTTGACTGGAACACCAACGATATCAGCCTACCTAGATGGCGCGATGTGGAGAAAATTATGCATAGAACAAGGGCTGTGCCAGGCCCCAGGTCCTGATGGAATGCCATAGACTGAACAAAAAGGCACCAGGTGTCCTGTGGTCCCTCTGGAGGCTCATGCAGATAGCTTAGCGTAACCAGGAGATACCAACATCCTGGCGGAGAGTGGGAGGAATCCTGATCAAAAAGGGTTAATCATAAATCAGCCAAATCTGCCAGATCAGTCTCCTGAACATTGAGGGCAAAATCTTCTTTAGTGTGGTGGCTCATAGGCAATCAAGATATCTGCAAAGGAACCATCTGATTGATATATCAATCCAGAAAGCAGGGATCTCAGGCTTCCCTGGCTGTCTGAAACATGCTTGCATTGTCTGGCATCAGATCCATGTCGCTAAGAGAGAGGGAACAGATCTTCATGTGGTGTTCCTGGACCTCACCAATGCCTTCAGCTTGGTCCCTCATAACCTCCTCTGAACTGCTTTAGACTTCTTCAGGATTTCAGTGGCTCTCTCAAGCCTCGTTAAGGCCTACTTCCAAGATGTGTTTGAAAACGGCAGACTACACCACAGCTTGGCAACATTTGGAGGTGGGAATCATGGCCCCGCTAGCCTTCACCATGGCCATGGAGTTTATCATTAGAGCATCTCGATGGGTGATTGGAGGACAGCACATAAGATCTGGCTTGAGACTGCTGCCTATCACAGCATATATAGATGATATCACATCACTGACCACAACCAAAGCTTGTACTGTATGCTTGTTGAGGAAGCTTCAAGCGAACATCAAGCAGGTTCGGATGAAGATCAAGCTGAGCAAGTTTCCATCATTAAGGGGAAACTGGTAGATCAATGCTTCTACATGGGCAATGAGATGATTCTAGCAATCTTGGCGAAAGCAGTGAAAAGTTTAGGTGACTGTTATGACACATCCCTAAAAGATACAGAGCAGGCACATCAGCTCAGGAAGGATGCCATCAGAGACCTTGAGAGCACTGACAGAACCACACTACCTGACAAGTTGAAGTTCTGGTATATGCAGTTTGGGCTCTTTCCACACCTCATGTGGTCACTAACCCAGTCTCGAGCATGAAAATGCTGGAGACTGATCAACTCGTACATAAGGAAGTGGCTTGGTCTTCCCATATGCCTCAGCATCATTGGGCTCTATGGCAAAGGCCCTAGAGTTAGCCAATTCCAGTCTTTCAGAGGAGTTTAAGTGCACCAAAGTAAGGCTGGAGATGATGTTAACAGAGGTGAATGATCCATTTGTAGCTCAAGTTGATATCATCCTGGATATTGGGAAGAAATAGATTCCATCAGAAACAACAAAGCAGGCAAAGACAGCACTCAACCATAGGGACATCGTGGGCCAAGCGCAGCAAAGGAGGAATGGTCATGGTCTTGGGGCCAGTACATCAGCTTGAACAAGCATGCTCCCCCTTAGAGATGTAGGCTTGTGACGGAGGAGATACATCGGTAGGAGGAGGTGGCAAGATACGCGAAGGCCGTCGCTCAGGCAAAACAAGGGCATTGGACAATTGGGAGGGAGTGGAGAAAAGGAAGATCTCCTGGAAAGAGCAGAGGGAGATGGAGACATTCAGTGTGAGCTTCACCATCAGGGCTGTCTTGCTGTCTGACATGATTCTCAGCCAGTGGTATGGAGAGGACCCAACATGCTCCCTTTGCCTGACTTCAGCAACACTAAAACATATTTTGGTGAGCTGCAAGACCAGCGTCATTTAAGGCCGATACACCTGGCATCATAACCAGGTGCTACAGTGTCTTGCAGCAATGCTGAAAAATCAGCGGACGAGTGTTAACGCTCTACCTCCTCCTTCATCCGGCTGGCTGTTAATAGCATTTGTCCAGGAAAGTGAGGGTCAAGTCGGAATCACCACATCAAGATAAGATTCCAGGCAGCTAGGCAGGGAATGTGATTGGAAGATGGTTGCAGACTTAGGCCAGAAATTCTGCTTCCCAAATGAAATCACAGAAATCAACTTCAGACCAGACCTTGTGCTGTGATCGGCCTCACTCCATCTCGTTTATATAATGGAGCATAAAGTGTCTGAAAGAATGCAGTGGAGGAGGCCTATGAATGCAAGAAACCTAGGTACGCTGAGTTTGCAGCTAATGTGCAGCAACGTAGCTGGAAGACAAGGCTCTGACTGGTTGGCGTAAGTGGCAGAGGATTTGTAGCCACTTAAACATCGAGTCTACTCCAAGAGTTGGGAATGCAAGAAAAGATACATTGAAAAGCAGTTAAAGATCTCTCCTGAGCTGCTGAAAAGGGTAGTCAGTGGCTCTGAATGAGTTGAAAGGATTCCACCTGGGCTCTCAAGTGAATGAATGGCATCTAGGGGGTGAGTCTGGGACAATGGGATTCACTGTAGAACCCTTTGGAGGTGTCATGGGTCTATCAGCGAAATACTGAGGAAGGATGGCGCCTACTTAATAACCCAGATGCCACCACTCACTTGACTAACCCACAGTCTAGGCAGCAAGTCTCAGGAGTGCAATAAGGGATATTAACATCTAGTCTTACGTAATATACCTTTTGCTAAGTTGGTATTTTTTCTGTTTCTGAATGAGACAGTAAAGAATTCATAATCCATTTCAAGACTTGATCACAAATATCTCAGCTGAAATTTCAGTGCAGTTACTGAAAGACTATCGGAAATACGGTCTTTCAGATATGATGCTCTCTTTAACAGATATAAAATATCACATTTTACATTGGCAAAGAAAAGATGGGAATTATTCCCACAATTATTTTTATGTCAGATTAATTGAAAGGTATCAATTCTGTTTGAAGGGCTGTTTAAAGTTTTGTACAAATTAATAGCTACATTACATGGACCTGATACTATACCTCAAACATACATTATTAGCAATGTGTTTTATACTATAAGATAGATGACACGGTTAGTGTGGCGAATAGTGCCATGCCTTTACAGGACCAACGATCAGGATCAGGGTTTGAATCCTGTGCAGTCTGTAAGGAATTTGTATGTTCTCCCTGTGTCTGCATGGGTTTTCCCCAGAGGGGGTCCAGTTTCCTCCCACCATTTGAAACGTACTGGAAGTGCAGGTTAATTGGGTATAAAATGGGTGGCAGGGACTCAGGCCGAGATGACCTGTTACCACGCTGTTTGTCTAAATTTAAATTTAAACGGTGCTATATAAATGCAAGTTTCTATTTATCTATTCTTTCACACTCTTAGTATTCGTTACCGTTGTTCCATCCTGTTTGAGTCTGCCCTCTATTGCCTCTGTGTTGAAAATCATATCACCTCCCGCTAAGAGATCCCAAGCTCTAACCTCTGAAATTCTAACCATGAACCTTAATGCATACTTTTTCCCCATCCAGTCATCTTGAAACTTTCTGATAGTGATTCAATATGAAAATCTATTTGGCAAATACTCCTGCAGAGTGGCTTTAGTATGTCTACAAAATTAAGGAGGTTTTCCATAAACACACAAGATGGAAGATATGGCCAGGATATTTTTTGTGAATAGTCAAGGCCACACATAATAAATTCATGGATGACAGTTTCAATAATATTTTCTCTGTAAAATGAACATCATACTCATAAAACTATCATCAATAATGGATGACTTCTATGTCATTGGCATATATTGTGCACTGTTTACAGTTCGCTCATGGACAATGCTACAATGTAATATCACTATATCTTGGAAAGTCTTCTCAGTTTTAACACATGACTTTCATTAAATATTAAGTGAAGAGAAAACTTACAATCTGTTATCAATCCCAGCCTTTGTAACCAATATAATACTTCAAAAAATATCAGCCAATTTGTACAACATCCATAAACAGCAATGTATTAATGTCCAAATAATCAGTGTGTTTTAGATATAAAAATAAAAATTGTTGGAGACATATAGCAAAGCAAGCAACATCTCTGAAGTTCTGAATTTAAGGCAAATAGACCATGCAGCCATATAACAGGAAATAGGCCTTTCCAATTAATTATCTTCTTCTCTTCGTGGAAACATTTTATGATTAAAGAGAGAGGTCGATAGGGTGGTAATATTCCTGCAGTTCTGCACTAGAAAATCAAACTTGATTTTTGTGACCAAGTCACTTGTGTGAGATAAATCTATAACTTCCATTATTTAACTCAGCTACCAGCTGAGCTAACATTGACATTTCTCATCATATCTTTGGCATATTACAAATGCACATTATATCAGAAGTTCTCACCAGAGTACTTTTTATTCATATCAGACAATTATCACAATGTGAATGGTTGCCAAATTGGCCAGTTATTTAATTAAAAAAAAAATTTAAACATACAGCACGGTAACAGACCCTTCAGGTCCACGAGCCCATGCCCCCCCTCCCAAATACATCAATTAACCTAAAACCCTGGTATGTTTTGAAGAGTGGGAAGAAACTGGAGCAACTGGAGGAAACCCATGCAGATACAGGGAGAACATACAAATTTCTTACAGGCAATGCTATTTTCAAATCCACATTGCTGGCACTGTAATCTTTGGCTTGGCTTCGCGGACAAAGATTTATGGAGGGGTAAATGTCCACGTCAGCTGCAGGCTCGTTTGTGGCTGACAAGTCCGATGTGGGACAGGCAGACACAGTTGCAGCGGTTGCAGGGGAAAATTGGTTGGTTGGGGTTGGGTGTTGGGTTTTTCCTCCTTTGTCTTTTGTCAGTGAGGTGGGCTCTGCGGTCTTCTTCAAAGGAGGTTGCTGCCCACCGAACTGTGAGGCGCCAAGATGCACGGTTTGAGGCAATATCAGCCCACAGGCGGTGGTCAATGTGGCAGGCACCAAGATATTTCTTTAGGCAGTCCTTGTACCTCTTCTTTGGTGCACCTCTGACACGGTGGCCAGTGGAGATCTCGCCATATAACACGATCTTGGGAAGGCGATGGTCCTCCATTCTGGAGACGTGACCTACCCAGCACAGTTGGATCTTCAGCAGCGTGGATTTGATGCTGTCGGCCTCTGCCATCTCGAGTACTTCGATGTTAGGGATGAAGTCGCTCCAATTAATGTTGAGGATGGAGCGGAGACAACGCTGGTGGAAGCGTTCTAGGAGCCGTAGGTGATGCCGGTAGAGGACCCATGATTCGGAGCCGAACAGGAGTGTGGGTATGACAACGGCTCTGTATACGCTAATCTTTGTGAGATTTTTCAGTTGGTTGTTTTTCCAGACTCTTTTGTGTAGTCTTCCAAAGGCGCTATTTGCCTTAGCTAGTCTGTTGTCTATCTCGTTGTCGATCCTTGCATCCGATGAAATGGTGCAGCCGAGATAGGTAAACTGGTTGACCGTTTTGAGTTTTGTGTGCCCGATGGAGATGACTACCATGACTACCAGGCACTGTAATAGCATTGCTCTAATCACTACACTAACTCCCTGTATCAAAAACCAGATAGTAAACTACTGTGTTGTCTGATAGTTAAATTTACATTGCTTACCTGAGAGCTTGCAAATGTTAATTTAGCACAGAATTAGCATGTGGTGATCATCAGCACTCCTGAAGATATCCAGAAGCATTGGGTGCAGCACGAGCTGTTATTTACAATGGGTGATGTTTTTGTTTGTACATTTCCATTATTATGTGCTCTCTTTTTCAGTTCACTTTAAGAGAATAAATCAGGCTGCAAGTTTGGGATACTGACTGTGATACAGACTAGGGCAGCGTGTACTCAAACTGGATACTTCTGAAGACACAGAGAGCCTGGAAGCATAGGTGCAAAGACATATGACCAGCATGTTGAAGACACTGCACTATTTGCTCAGGGGCCATTTTAAGGGAACAGCACTTTGGAGCAGAGCTCTTGAAAGTAATACAGCGTTGAAGTGGCCTCATGTGATAATAGACAATGTGAGAGATGGGAAAATTGACCTAAAATTATGAACATGGAAGAAACTAAAGTTCATCAGTAAAATGGCTGTAACCAGTTCAAACAGGATAAGCTTGGGGCTTAGGATGCAGGAAAGCAGAGTCAGCACGATTAACATAAGAATCTTCTAGTCTTTGTGACAAGACCATAGGACTAAGATAAGGAATGGTAAGGTACAATAGAATGTAGGAAGTTGAGGTAGTCTGGATCAGATAAGGGTCTCCTAGCCCTGGACAGAAGTACCAAGTCATACATTTCTAATTAGCTAACCATACACAGATTTATACATATGAAATTAGCCAACCCTAGATAGAATGAGTCAACTCTGCATATTAAGAGACTGTAGCCCAGAGAATCAGGAAGGTGTGAATAAGGACAATGACATGATGGGGCACCCACAGGATACCCCCTGGTCCTCCAAGTGTACTGAAACTGCACGTAGGCAGGAAGGATTACCTATGCCAAACCCATCCAGGGGGGCAGAAGAATGTAAGGGGGAGGGCATTCTGATACTGAAATTGACTGTATAAAAGTTGGGTGAGCCCCAGTATATGTGTGTATTCCCAGGGTAAGGGGAAGCACCCAACTTTGCATTGTTGTAGTAATAAATGTTCTTTGTTCTCAATTTTTGTCTCGAGCAATTTCTTTAAAGGTACTTTAATTCCTAACAACAATTTGTCAGATTTCTCCATGTTGTAGTGGAATGAGTAGGGGCCATTTTAAGGAGACAGCAGTTGGAGAAGCATCCTTTAAAGGGATGCTGTGCTGAAGGACCTCGTGTGGTAATAGTCAATTTGTCTGATTTCTCTGTGTTATAGGGGAATGAGTACACCACTCCATGACCAAACAGGAAGGTCACCTTGAATGGCTGACCACAAAAGGGTTTCTGGAAGCTTGGTGAGAATCACTCACTTTGTGTCCCCTACACAAAGACGAGTTTGGATTGCCACTTGTCTGAAAAGGACATTTCTCTGGAAACATCTTGACAAGGATTTCGTGAGTCTGTCACCCTGGTCTCTCCCACCTACTTTGTGAACTTGGAATTTCTGAAACTGAACTTTGAACTGCCTTTTGAGAATAGTGTCTGTAGTGGGTTGGGGGGAATTCCACACTCACACATGATATTGGGGATTAAGTAGATCAGTTTAGCTAAATTAGATAAGGTGTTATATTATTGTTAATTAATTATTTAAAAAATTATTTGTCTGGGCTAATTTCTATTCTGCTGTCTGGGACATTGTGTTAAAGTTTAGTTTTCTATTAATCAAGCCTATTTTCTTAACTCTTTTTTTGACAATGCAGGGGCAATACAAAGAGAATGCATGCTCTTAATCGATGTGGGTAAGGTTATCAGCAAAATAAATGGATTTAATTCCTTAGATAACCTAAAGGGAAAATTACTTTCTACATTTGCATCAAGCACAGTCCTGAGTCATGATCATACCAAAAACAGAACATGCCAAAAACAATCAGCAGATCAAGAAGCATCAGTAACAAGACAAGCATTTAAATTCATAGAAGACATAAGACTGCAGATGCTATATACAGAAAAACCTGACACCTCTTCAAAATATGCCTACTTTGAAGACAATTTTGTACAGTTCTTGTGCAAAACATTGACTTTCTATTTTACTCCAGTTCTTGTTCGTTTACTACAGGTCAGCAATTCACTCCTTCATACAAGAAAAACTTAAACTCAGGGATATGGCATTGTGTTCACCCCCCCCCCCCCCTCTTTGCAATTGGAGGCTTGATTTCCCTACTGGCAGACGCCAATCGACATGGATTGGCAACGTCATCTCTTGCTGACCACCAACACAGGGATCATCAGGGCTGTGTGCTTAGTTCCCTGCTCCATTTCCAGAACCAGAGGCCAACAGTTTAAGAATAAGGGGTAGGCCGTTTAGAATGGAGTTGAGGAAAAACTTTTTCCACCCAGAGAGTTGTGGATCTGTGGAATGCTCTGCCTCAGAAGGCAAGTGGAGGCCCATTTTCTGCATGCTTTCAAGAGTTAGATGGAGCTCTTAAAGATAACGGAGTCAAGTGCTATGGGGAGAAGAAAGAAACAGGGTACTGATTGTGGATGATCAGCCATGATTACAGTAAATGCCTGTGCTGGCTCGAAGGGTCGAATAGTCTACTCCTGCACCTATTGTCTATCGTCTCTACACTCGACATTGTTTTGGTGCCAACCTGGCTACCCAATCTATAGATTCACTGCTCTCACTATTGTTGGCCAAATAATGGGTAATGATGAGGCAAAATATAGGATATTGAGAAGCTGGTTGAGTGGTGACAGATCAACAATCTTGCTCTCAACATCAGCAAGAGCAGGGAGTTTATTGTGAACTTCAAGAAGGGGAGTTCAAGTTTATTATCATCTGATTGTACAAGTACAACCCGATGAAACAGTGTTCTCCAGACATACAGACATATACACATACTGACACAATGCACGGTAATAGGACCTTTTGGCCCATGAGCCCATGTTGCCCAATTACACCCTATTTACCTACACCATCCCGTGTTGTGTTCCCCCCCCCCCCACCAGTATCTTTTGAACGGTGGGAGGAAAGTTTAGCTCCCAGGGCAAACCCACGCAGACACAGGGAGAACATACAAACTTCTTACAGACAGGGTGGAACTCAAACCCCGGACCCTATTGCAGATGCTGTAACAGTTTTGCGATAACCACTAAGCTAATCGTGGCGGTCCTTGGTACAAAAACATGTAAACACACCCAGACATAACGTGAACACAGAGACAAATGATTCATGTGTAGTACATATATACATACATAAAAATAAATAAATCTTTGGCTTGGCTTCGCGGATGAAGATTTATGGAGGGGGTAAATGTCCACATCAGCTGCAGGCTCGTTTGTGGCTGACAAGTCCGATGCGGGACAGGCAGACATGGTTGCAGGGGAAAATTGGTTGGTTGGGGTTGGGTGTTGGGTTTTTCCTCCTTTGTCTTTTGTCAGTGAGGTGGGCTCTGCGGTCTTCTTCAAAGGAGGTTGCTGCCCGCCGAACTGTGAGGCGCCAAGATGCACGGTTTGAGGCGATATCAGCCCACTGGCGGTGGTCAATGTGGCAGGCACCAAGAGATTTCTTTAGGCAGTCCTTGTACCTTTTCTTTGGTGCACCTCTGTCACGGTGGCCAGTAGTCTTGTAGGGTTTGTATGAGCAGTTCATTCAGTCACTCAGCTCTCTCACTGTCTTGGAAAGAAGCCATTTCTCAGCCTGGTGGCTCTGGCTCTGATACTCCTGTATGTCTTTCCCAACGAGAGTAGTTGAAAAAAGCTGTGTGTGGGGTGGTAGGGGTCCTCAGTAATTTTGCAAGCCCCCTTCAAAAAATGATCATCCCAGTAGATCACGTCAAGGGGGGGGGGGGGAAGACCCCACACTATCACCCCAGTCACAATCTCTTTTCACTGCTATCTTCATACCTCCCCGTACTACCCTAACCATAAAGGGGTGGCACAATTGGCGTAGTGGTTAGTGCAATGCTATTACAGCACCAGCGACCCAGGTTTGAATTCAGGGTGCATTAGAGCGGCAAGTGTTTGTGGTCTGAAAGGGCCTGTTACCATACATACTATATTATTAAATTAAAATAAACTACTCATGGGCCACCAAAAGATCTGTCTGTATTATTGAAATGTCAATTTTTTTCTTGCATTGCACAACTGTGAATATTTATCTTGCCTTTTATTAGATTTAATTGAGAGATGCAGCACAGACCCCTCCCGTCCACTAGCCATGCCACCCAAGTGCACCCATATCTAACCCTGTCCATTTTGAGGGGTGGGGGGGGGGGGAACCCACGCAGACAGACAAACTCCTTACAGACAGCAGCAGATTCGAAACTGGGTCTTGGACCTATAATGGCGTTACACTAACCACACTTTATCATACCTTGATGAAGACTCAAGTCTGAAATGTTGGTTATGTATCTTTATCTTACATGAAGCATTTTATTTGACCTGTAGTTTTTCCAGCATTGTCTGCAGACTTTTGTATTTTAATTTAATGCATAATTGTAGTTGATGTATTTGATATACCCAAGTGGTTGAAACAAAAAAAAGGGTAAAAACGCAATGCTGGAGTATATTTTATAGTGCATTTTATAGAGCAAAGACCAACGTTTCAGGCTTGAGCCCTTCAACAAGGTGTGAGGGTGGGAGGAAGTGTGTCACATTTGTACATTTAACCCACGTCTGTGAGAATAAACTCTTCTTCTCTGCAGTAAGTCGAGGGGTGATTTCACTCAATCACGAAAATGTGTCGAATGAGGAGGGCCCAGTCGTGGAGTGATGGACCAGGAAGGGAAGAGGTTTTCGGTTCCTGCCCACTCACTGATGCTTCGAGCGGATTCACGTCTGGGCTGGTCTCCGGTTTGGCGTGAATGCAGCCCCACGCCAGGTCACCACCACTTCCGAGCCTGACGGCCCGAGACCTCTCCCGCCACACGGGGTCGCCGTCTCGTCTCGTGATTGAGTGAAATCTTTCACACCATTCGCCCTCATCCGATCAAACAAAGCGGCAGGGAGTTGGGGGGGGGGGGGGGGGGGGGAGAGAGGGCGCGCCCATTTTGCCCGGGGTGGGGAAGGGGAGCGCGCGCTCGCGCCGTCGGCCATCCTTTTCAAAAGAAACTGGGAAGCGGATGAGCGCGGGTCTGGCGCAGGGGGGGGGCGGGCGGCGCGGCTGCGCGCGCATCGCAAGGCGGCGCGGCCCTGCCTCGCCGGACGGGCCCGCCTCGTGCTCCTTCTGTTGGTACCGAGCGGAGAGGATGCACACGGCACTCGAGTGAGGTATTTAAACACCCATTTGTTTTTGCTTCTCACAACGGAGCTGGGCGGCTTGTGCTATCGTTCGCTTGGATGGCGCCCGTGTGCTCAGGACCGGGCTCGTTTTCCAGGGTCGATTCTGACTTGTTTTTTTAAAAAAAAGCTCGCTCGTGTACAAAGGACAGGAAGGAGAGGGGGGGGGAGGGAACGATTGGAGATGGGTCTTACTACCCCTTCATTTGATCGAGGCGTTGTTAACGCGCCGTTATTTCGGACCCCCCCCCCCAAAACCATTTAAATGCCGGTATCCGCCGCATGGTTCGAGTCGGAGGAAATGATCATGCTTCCCCGCGTTAGATAAGGAGCGGTCAGTGAATTGGGGGAGGGGGAGGGAGAGGGGGTGGGGGAGGGGGTGGGGGTGGGGGGGTCCCTGGTCAGCTTTGTTTATTTTTCTTCTTGTTCTTGGGGCTGAGTTTACTGTTGCCCCCCCCCCCCCTCACCTTCCTTCGGAGTAATGGGGGCCAGGGATGATCTCCTTTGTTTTTGCTGACCCTCCCGCGAACGCTGCGGTTTGGATTATTGTCACATTACACGGTTTATTCCTGATTTGTTTTGACGGGAATAACTATGTGAGCAGTTAAATCGCACGTTGGGGAGGGGGAAGAAAGAGGACAGCGTGTGAGGAGATGCAATCTCCAAATTTTATTGCTTCTCAATTGCCGACTCACGCTATTTGTTGCAGACGTTAAAAATCCGAATACAATACCTTATTTCAACACTGGGTATTTTCACGTTTTAAAGCTGGTGAATCTATTACAGGTTTATGTAACAGTTGCACGTTGAATTGCTACTGCTGCTGTACCCTGAAATGTTACTCCATCATGGTTTGTCCATTGCGGGTACCGTCACGCGTGCCCTTTCACTCTCACCATGCGAAATTAATTGCTCGAATGTGAACTTGTCACTCCAGTTATCCGAAAAATACTTGCCATCAAATAAAAAGTTGAAAGAGGTCAATATTTCGTTTGTGACTATTTGTCCAAAAGGTTTCACTTGGTAATGCTACTTGGTGTTGAATAAACCCAATTTTTTTTTTCTCTCAGCCTGTCATGCTTGTTCATTTTATTCAAGGATGCTGAAGACCTTAAGACAGGTGTGGGAGGAGGCCATTTGGCCCGTCGAAACTGCCTTGCCATTCTATCATGGCTGATTTACTCTCCTTTTCAACCTGCCTTGTAACCCTTGATTCCCTTCCTGATCGAGAATATATCTACTTCTGTCTTAAATATCGCCAATGACTTGTCATCTGCAGCGGATTGTAGCAATAAATTCCATAAATTCACCACCCTTCTGGGACAATAAATTCTAAAGGGCCTCTATTTTTTTGTAATCTGAGGCTGAGCTGTCTGGTTCAAGACTCTCCCACCAACTTTTCCGCATCCATGCTACAGGTTTTTTTCAATGAGATCTCTTCTCCCCAACCCCTGCCCCCACCAATCTAATAAACTCCAGCAAGTACAAACCCAGAGCCTTCAAATGGTTTTCCTATGGTTAACTTTTTCACTTTGGGGATCATCCTTGTAAACTTCTGGACCCTCTCCACTGCCAACACATCCTTTCTTAGATATGGAGCCCAAAATTACTCTCAATGTTCCTTGTGGTCTGACTAATGCCTTCAAAAGCCTTTGCATTTTATTCCTGCTTTTATATTTTAGCACTTTCCAAATAAATGCTGCATGCTGTCATCCCTGGTGGTGTCTGCTTCTAATCAACTTTGGCCATCTCTACTTTCATACCCCTTTTGTCCTCTTTATTCCACTGGTATACTGACATGTTTGATTTTGGCTTGTTTCAAACTGCAGGGTGAATTGTACAGGTATTTATCATATTATGATTGCTGCCTCCTCGGGGTTTATTTACCTTCAGCTCTCATATCAACTCCTAATTCATTAAACAACACTCAAATCCAGAATTGTCATTTCCTTAGCTCAGCTACAAATTGTTCGAAGTAACCATTTCAAAGCATTTCCTTCTCTTGGGATCCAGCACCAATTTAGTTTTCCCAATCAATCTGCATATTGAAATCTTCCATGACTATTACATCATTGTCATTTTTGCATGCATTTTTTAATCTTTCACTGAAATTTACACATCACATCCTGGCTAAGTAATGTAAACAGTTGATCCATCTGAGAAATAGGGGTAAAATCAATCATGAATCCTATTGGTTAGACAGTGGTAGTGTTGTAGAATGCCATTTGAAGTTGTATTTTGGACACTGCTGAGTATATTATTGGATCCATCTGTTGGTATCTGTCTGAATCCAAGTATTTCATACACCATTGTGAGATAACTGGGCAAGTTAATGATGAAGTAAAAAAATTTGAAATTCAGTTTCTTTTTAAAAATTTTGGGCTGCGTTGTAACATTTGCATTTGAATTCTAATTTGGCAGACAAATGTATGGTCAGAGATGTAATGCCATCTGCAACCTTGATTTATACATTGGCAATTTGCATATCTTGTGAATGTTGTATCTACCAAATTCAATGATACCAATCCAATAGTTGCTAAAATGTACGTTTATTACATAGAAAAATTGGAAGCATGATACATTTGATGTTAATGCCTCAACAGACCAAAAATATTAACTATATTTCTGCTCGTGGATGCTGTCTGACCTGCATTTCTTTGCTCAAGTTTCCAGTATCTTCAAATTTGTGTTTGTTTTTGCTGTTCCATACAAGTTGCTCTTCCCCATGAAACTTCCTACACTGCCAAAGCTGCCATCACCAATTATTCTATCTCTTGTCCAAAATTCTTCCTTTTTCACTTGTACATCCAGATTTGTCTTTGATTGAAATGATACTATTTCTGCTCCTTCCAAGTTCTTAAAGTGGTTGGTGCATAAGCTTTTGAATTGCTATACCTGTATTGATTTATCAGTGTCTTGCATTTGTCTCCTAATTTCAGATGCCCTCCTTTCTGTCTACGCTTTCAAACAATAGTATCCATGATGGCAACCTTAGGAATTTTGTCTTTACATTTTTTGTAAATTTTTACAATTTATTTTATCTGATGTGTTTCAATTTATATAATTTGGAGGCCTGCAAGGCCTGTTGCCTTTACTTCGTGTACAACAACATTTACAAAATTGTTAAACTTAATGCTTTCCTGTATTTCAAAATCAGTTGCAAACATTTCAAGCCTTTATTGTACTGACAACTCAATTTTTACTTGAATTCAGATGTAAATCAAATATTGCAAGCAAAGTGAATTATTTGGCCTTTAAAACTCCCGATATAATTTGCTACAGTGGAGAAAAATCTGATTTTAACCTACTTTGGATTTTATAACTATTTCATTTGTGGGCAAATGATCATTTATGGTATCTTCATGGTAAATGTTGAGTAAATGAAGTGGGTTTTACAAGTCTTGTCATGAAATAATTTATTTAGTAGGCATGCAACAGATTGCTTGAAATGCATTTCATAATCACACTAAAAAAAACATTATTCCAACAGTGGTTGTCATAATGCCAGCTTGCAAATTTGCATTAATTAATAATCATGTTAACTGTGTTTCTAAATTAGAATTAGGGGCAGAGAAAAACAATTTTCAAACAGATTTTTTTTTATGAAGTATAGAGTTGCTATTTTGAAAAATTCAAACTTGTGATTTTGCACCCAATGTTAAGTATGGGTATAGTCTTCAAGTGAATGAAGAGTAACTACACTTCAAAATATAAAGCAATCCGTATTTTAAACAGGTTAATTGTGGTCTTGCACTATCATCAATTCCTGTGTCTACATTTGTAATTAAAATGTTTATGTCAACCTGTTGATGGCATTGTAGATGACATTCTTTATGATAATGTGCAATATAAAAATGCTGATGTAACTCAGTGATGCAACACTAAGAAAAATACCCCTCTATTCAGATACCCCTCCAATCAGATCTACTTCTCCCCTATCACTTCTCATTTTTTTCTCTTCTGCTGTTTGTGATGTAATATTTGTAGATGTATTTGGGAGATAAATTGGTAAAACCAGAGTAGGTTACATACACACACACTTTAAAACAGATATTATTTAAAATACTGAAGAATTCATTCAGTGACTTTACAGAACCGAGAATGCTATGCGTATTTCACAACCTATGCTATGCACATTTCACAAGCTTAATTGAAATGGTGTCATGAAATTAATAGACCATTGTCTTGAAGGAGTCAGGGGGGTCTGTGTTGAACATTTTTACAAGACTTCTGACCTTTCTGCAAGGTGCTTACTCAAAGGTCACTCCTGGGTTCTTGTTTACCCAAAAACAACAGATGGGAGCAGAAGACTAACTCCTATTGTTTGCTGGAGAAGGAGGGGTGGTTTTGAGAGAGAGAAAGTCACAGCTGAAACAAGCAGAAGCTTATTGGAACTGAAACTAAAGCTCCAGATTAGTGGATGGCTGGAAGTGCCATCTGTCGGATATTTCTCTTGGAATAAGTGGAACAGAAAGGAATTCTATGGTAGCCTGAAACAAAGAGGTTATCGTCTGGAGAATCCTGATGGGGCAAGTTTCATCAGCAAGACATTGAGGTGACTAATGGTGGGACCTCAGTTGCGGAAATCCTGGAACAACAAATCTCTCTCTGCGAACCTACAAAGAACTTTCCTGAGCAGTAAACATTTACCTTTCAAGCACCAAAGCCTGGTGAACTTTATGCATGTTAAATTCTGTGCACAGTATAAGAATTGCCTGTAACCAGTGAACTTGGAAGAATAAGAAGTGAGATTGGACTGTGACTCAAATAACTTTTCTTGAATTTATGCACACATCACATACACATGTGCTTAGAATTGGAAGGGGGTTAAGTTAGGTTAGTTAAGTTAATAGAGTTGTTAAAATTTGATTCTGTTTTCATATTTAAAGATAATTAAAAGCAACTTTTGTTTAACTACTTGTCTTGGTGAATGTCTGTTGCTACTGGGTTTTGCCTTTTGGCTTGTGGTCCTCTGCCCCTTCTACCTTCCTCTCCTCCCCTTTTTGTTCAAACGTCTGCCTGCTTTTTGGTCATACCTTATTGAAGAGCTCAGGCTAGAAACATTACTGGTAGTTATTGTTTGCTTCCTATAGATGCTGCACAACCTGCTAAGTCTCTCCAGCACTTTTATGTATTGTATCAATTAAAAGTGCCAATCTTCCTCATTAAGTAACATTTGCCCTGGTGAAAATTGGTTATTATAAATCTTATGGTAAGTTTATCAGATAGGAACATGGAATTGCTCAAAATAAATTTGTTTGGTGAAGATTTCATCAGCTGCAGCTTTATCAGGTATGAAATTTGAGAATAGAAATTGTGTATTTAAAAAAAAGTATTTGGGTGTGCAGAACTCTAATGCAGACGCCTGCCTACTCACCTAATGGACCACACGCGAGGGATACTGAGTGCTGAGGAAGGCACGGGTCACTTACAAGGCTAAATTTAAACTTGCTGGTCCTGTGGATTGGCAGCAAACTCGTAGTGACATCCCACCTTGTCCCATGGAGGCCGGGCCGACACACAGTATATAAAAGAAGCCTGTAAACCCTGAATAAATGAGTCTTGAGTTGACTACTCTGGTGTGTGTTTGTATTTCTTTAGTAGCTCTACTGTAGGAGCCGCCTCAACATTGTATAAACCTTGGCCTGTTTTGCAGTGAATCTGACATAATGGGTGATTTTTTTTCACTACTTTTAATGAGTTTCAGTTTAACAAATGCTCAATTGCAGAATTTTTGAGATTGTGGCTCTGTGCCTTGGAGTTGAGAGTATTTTCTCCACTTTATTTATAGTTTTAGAAATAATTACCCAAGTCAAGTAACCTGAATTAAAAATATTTTTAAGAATTGAAATAAATAAATATATTTGTTAGATTGAATTCCAACTCCAATGTTTTCTTTTGTTTCTTGCTCAATGGTAGACCCAACCTCCTCTAGCTGGCAGAGCTTGGTTCATCCTCATTAACTTCTCCATTGACTTGTGCCTCTTTCTCCGAGTCAAAGGGGAAGCTATACCTACCTTTTTTTCTAGCTATGTGGAGCAATCCATGACACAAACCTATACAGGCAACCCTCCTCAACTCTTTCTCCTCTACATCGATGTCTACTTTGGTGCTGCCTCATGCACCCGTGATGAGAGCTCGTCAACTTTATTTACTTTTGATGCCAACTTCCACCCCGACCTCAAATTGGTACATTGTGCCTTGAAAGAGCATCAAAATTAGGGTCATCAAAAAGGCTTTTGGCACATGGGTCTTAAGTCAGTATTGCGTATAGAATTTGGGATGTAATATTGCAGTTGGCGTTGCGGCTAGCACAATGCCTTTACAGCACCAGCGACCGGGACCGGGGTTTGAACCCCATGCTATCTATAAGGAGTTGTACGTTCTACCCATGTCTGCATGGGATTTCTCCAGGGGCTCCAGATTCCTCTCACCGCAATGTACAGGGGTTGTAGGTTAATTGGGTGTAAATTGGGCAGCACGGACTGGCCTGTTAACATGCCGTATGTTTAAATTTAAAATTTAAATTCACTTTGATACATCTCTAGCAGCATTCCCTTTTTTCGATCAGTCAGTCTCCATCTCAGGAGACAAACTTAACGACATTTTCTACAACCCCACTAGCACAGCTACTTCGACTACACCTCTTCACACCCTGACCCTGTAAGGATTCCATTCCTGTCACATCTGGTCCCAGATCGAGGTCTTTCATGCCTGATTATCCCAGATGACCCCCTTAAAAAGTGTGACTTTCCCTCTTCTATCATCAACTGGGCCCTCACCCGCATGTCCTCCATTACCTGCCCCTCTGCCCTGGCACCCTATGCCCCCATTCCAACAAGGGAACCCCTTGTACTTAACTACCACTCTACTAGTTTCTGCATTCTTTGCCAGAACCGTGCAACTACAACATGATCCCACCACCTGACACATCTTCTCCTCTCCTCCTTCCATGACTCCTTCGTCCACTTCTCCCCACCAATCGCCTCGTACTTCTCTTGTGAATCCTCAGGGGCCATCTACTGAATCTGGTGATCACTGTGGTCTGTGCATCGGAATTATGGACACAGACTGGGAGATCACTTTGCTCAGCAAGTTCACTCTGTCCACTGCAATAATGGAGATCATCGAGTGACATCCCATTTCAATTCCTTGTCCCTTCTGCATGTCAACATGTCTGTCCATGGTCTCATGAACTGCCAGACTGAGACTACTCACAAATTGGAGGAACAACACCTCACATTCCATCAGTGTACCCTCCAACTTGTATTAACATTGACCTCAAGGGCTTGCCGCATGATGAGATGGGGTTAGACTGATAATCCTCCTTGTTCATGTGCAGAGCACAAAAAAATGGAGGAAATGTTTAAAAAGATTCCAGAGACATCCACAACTCCAGTGATCAAGAAGAGAACCTGGAAAGGCAAAGAACAAGAACGACCTACAATCAAGAAAAAAAGCTGAAAAAAGTGCAGAAGCTTCTTTATCTTCTGGTGAATTAAAGCAAATGTTAGACTTTATTCGACAATCCATGGAAGTGTTAACAGATGAAGTAAGGAAGAATGGTGATAAGATGGAAAGATTAATGCAGCAGGTGGACACTTGATTTGAAAGAGTTGATGAAAAAATTAAAGGGAATGGATTTGAGATTTAAAATCTGGAAGATCAAGTGAAGTAAGTATAAACAGAAGCAGCTGTAGAGCACAATCAGTTAATGCAAAAGATAGGCATTTTGGAAAATTTTAGCAGATGGAACAATATCAAGGTTGTTGGACTTAAAGAAGGGGATGAGGGTCAAGATTTGAAGAAATGTTTGCAATGGTGGATACCAGAATCTTTGGGTCAGGCTGCATTTCAAGGTGATTGGAGATAGAACAAGCCCATAGAGCATTAAGACTTAAACCTCAGCCTGACCAAAGGTCCCATCCAAAACTTGTCAGATTCCTTTGCTATGAAGTAAGAGAGAAGATATTGGAGCTGGCTGAGAAACAAGTGAAAGAGAGACAATCACTTTTGATTTATAATGGAAATAAGATTTTTTTTTAATCCAGTTATAAGTTTTGATTTGTTGAAAAAGAGAAAGGAGCTTAATTTGGTTAAAGATGTATTGTGGAAGAAAGGCTATGCCTTTCTTCTTATGCCCAGCTGTTCTGAAAGTATTCATCCTGGAAGGGAGGAATAGATTTTTTACTGAGCCTAAAGAAGCAAAGGAAAATGCCCATTCATTGCCTGCTAAAGATCAGCAGATGGTTGTAGATACTGGAATTTATTATATAACTGAGAGATTTTGCTGTAACTGAAAATGCAATATGTTTCAAGAGGGTAAAAAAGGGAAGGAAGGTTTAACCTATACAGGGTGTGATCTAATGTTCTGGATAAGATTCTTGGATTAAAAGGTATATTGATAAGTTTATAGTAACGGATGGTATGGTGCTTTGAGTGAGTTAGTGGGGAATGTGATGCTGACCACTGCGCTATCATGGGCATTAATGCGACTAGTTTTGCGTCCCATATAGATCAGGGTGATAGAGACGATTTACCATCACGCACCTCTGGGGTTTTTCTTTATCTTTTTTTAAAATTTGTATCATGGACTGTTTATAGATGCAAGATATATGGAGAGGGTTGGGTTGGTTGGGGAGATGGAGGGTTACGCTGAAGGGATATAGGTTTTAAGTTGGATGTCTAATGACAGGGAAATTGTTATTTGTTAGTATTAATATTAATGGAATTCAGAATCCGATAGAGAAAAAGATTATTGAATTGTATGAAAAAAACTGACGCAGATATGGCTTTTATACAGGAAACTGATTCAACAGAAATAGAGCATACAAAATTAAAGAGAGACTGGGTAGGGGAGGAATTCTCTTCCTCATTTAATTCTAAAGCTGCGATATTAATAAATAAAAGTTTACCAATTGAAATACTGGATGTAATGACTGATAAAGTGGGGAAGTATGAGATGATAAATTGTAAAATATATTCTGAATGTTGGACTTTGAATAGATTTATTCATCGAATGTAGAGGATGGAAAAATTATATATGAAGTTTTTACGCAGTTAGCTAATGCAAAAGGGAAAATAATTATGGGAGGAGACTTTAATTTTACTTTTCATTCCAAGCTGGATAGATCAGGAGGAATTATGATTAAAATAGGGTGACAAGGAATGTGAAAAACTTTAGGAATGAAATGAAACTTGTGGATAGTTGGAGGAAGATGCATCCTGATACTAGGGATTATTCATTTTATTCTTATACCTGTATAGATATGTTTTTAATCACCTCTCAACTTCAGTCAAGAGTTCATATCCTCAAGCGAGGATATTGTCTGACCATTCACCTTTAGTTATGTCAGTTTTATTGGAGGAGGAGCAAAATATAGGTTATAGATGGAGATTTGGTGCAGCATTGTTGAAAAGGAAAGATTTTTGTAATTTTATAAGGCAACAGATAAAATTTTTTTATGGACCTGAATGAACATTCTGTAACTAATAAGTTTGTGGTAGGAGATTCTTTGAAGGCTTATTTAAGGGGACAAATAATAAGTTATACGGCTAAAGTTAAAAAAGAATACATGTTTGAAGTTAATTCTTTGGAAAAGGAAATAATAAAGATGGAAAAAGAATTACGATATTGAGGGAATGATGAACATTAGGAAAATGTTGGATTTTTTAAAAATTGATGCTGAATACAATATAAATATAAAGTAGAGAGTGATACAAGATGGACCTGACAAAAATATTATGACTTGGGAAATAGAGCACATAAAGGTTTAGAATGGCAATTGAAAACTGAACAAATATCAATAACAATAGAAGCTATAAAAGAAGATTCGGGTCATCTTACTTATAAAACACAAGGTATTTGTGTTTATGATATTTTATAAGAAATTATTCAAATCAGAATCTTTGAAAGATGGGGATAAAATAGATGAATATTTATCCAAAATTACTTTACCACAGTTAAGCATAGAAGACAGAATTAACAAATCTATTTACAGCTACAGAATTGTTGATGTCCTTTCCAAATAACAAGGCTCCAGCAGAGAATGATTTCTCTCTGGAGTTTTACAAATAATTTAAAGAGTTAATAATTCCGATATTTATGGGATTGTTAGATCAAATGGAAGATCTTTGGGACTTACCGGAGTAATTTAAAACTGTTAATAACAGTTATTTCAATAAAAGGGAAGGATCCTTTGCTTCCATCTTCTTATAGGCTGATTTCATTATTCAATACCGATTATAAAATTTTGTCAAAATTAATAGCTAATAGACGAGCTAATTGTTTGCCTAAATTGATTAATATGGACCAAACAGGTTTTATTAAAAAAATAGAAGATCAGCTGATAACATTGTTAGATTTTTATATCTATTAGATATGGCTCATAAAAGAAGAATACCATCAGTGGCCTTAGCTTTAGAGGCAGAAAAAGCATTTCATAGATTAGAATGGGACTATTTATTTAAAGTAATTAAGGTTTTTGGAATTCTGACAAGTTTTATAAATTGGATAAGAGCATTATATAATTAACCAAAGGCTAAAGTGATTACATACAGACATATATCAAAATCCTTTTTGTTGGAAAGATCATCGAGATAAGGATGTCCTTTATTCTTTTTTTGCATTAGCTATAGAACTTGTAGCTGAGGTGATTAGAAGAGATAATGAGATTGAGGGCTTTAAGATACATGATAAAGAACACAAAATTATTTTTTTTGTAGATGATTGTAATACTATAATCTTACAAGCCCTGAATGTTCATTAAGGAAAGTAAATGATTGATTGGCAGAGTATGGGTTAGTATCAGATTACAAAGTAAATATTGATAAAAATGAAGTGATGCCAATGATTGGGACATTATGTTCAAGTTAAATGGTAGACTAGTGCAATTAAATATTTGGAAATTATTATTGATAAGAATTTAAATTATTTATTTAAATTACATACCTTTGAGGAAAATTAAAGACTTATTAAGATGGAAAGATTTGCCAATTTCTTTCATAGGAAGAGTTAATTGTGTGAAGGTGAATATCTTTCCTAGAATACAACATATTTTGTATAAATGGCATGAAGGGTTATTAAAAGGAAAATCAGATACACCAATTTTGAGTACATGTAGAAAGAGGAATGAAGAATTATCAGTTGGCTAAAATGATATTAAATCAAAATCCTTTAATTCCTTTTATGGTTGATAACTGTTATTTTGATGTTTGATATAATTGTGGAATAAAAAAAATTGTAGCAGGCGCACAGCGCAATATTTTAAACCGCCGCCGTCAGTTCAAAGACTTACCTAACACACCGCGGGCTAGCAGTGCTGGGTGCCAAAGTACAGCAAGTGGATCAGATGACGCTCCTCCTAAAGAGGCGGGGCACTAATGGCTCATAGCTTTAACCTACTGATCCTGTTGACCAGCAGCTGTTCACTAACGAGCTCATTAACAAACAGGGAATAAAAGGTTTGTGTATGTCTGCAATAAACCAGTCTTGAATTGACTATCTTTTTGTGTGTTTGCCTTTATTTAGTAGCATCTACTGTAGTAGCTACAACAGGACTGTTTTTTGGGATCTATTTTCTTGACTTTTTGTCAATTGAAAGGTAAGTATAATATACTGTTTTTCTTATTATCAATTGAAATCATATTTTAAAAAAATGAGGGAGAAATTTTAAATTGCTGGAACAAAGTCCATTGAATATATTTGTTGAAAGATTTATTACTAATATGTATATTAAATTGCAAGAAACTACTCGGAAAAAGGATTTATTTAAATCTAGATGGGAGAAAGTTTCAAATATATGGATTCAAGATGAAGTATGGTCAAAATTATGCTTTGAAAGTGTAACTAATACAATTAATGTTAAAAATCAAATGGTACAATTTAGTTTTTTATATTAATTATATTCCATATAAATTGCATGCACTTCATTTGAATTGTTCTGATCAACGTTTTAGATGTAATAAAGAAGTAGGATCAGTTTTGTTAGATAGGTTTTAGAAGGATATAAGCATTTTATTGGGACAGGTTTTGAAGATGAAACTTTTGAAGGATCCTAGAGTACTTTTGTCAGAAATAAAACTTCTCACACATGAGTCTCTTTAAAACTGATGACACGACAAGCTTTATTTACAAGTCTGCAGAGTTGGACTCAACTGGCTTCTCACCAGTTAAGCCCCGATACATACAGTGCATTGATTTTTATACCCTTGTTGTTTGCCCTTCCCCTTCTTATTTATACTGTTTTAATTGGTTAGTATTGCAAAAGCATTCTAAGTACAACTGCATTTTTAATTATCACGTTCGTTACGTACGCTGCGAACTCTACATACACTAAATTCTGTTTCTCACCCTTCTTATCAATCTTTTGTCTCCTGCATGTCTCTCACTATGACCATGAAAAGATATGTTTAAAAAAAAACATATCCATCTGAACTTTTTGTCCTTGGCTGCTAGTAAGCTCCCTGTCCGTTCTGGCTTCCCTTTTTATGATTAATCATCACATTTTAACTTAAGCCATTTTAACCTAAATTCTCTATATATAACAACTTTTATTGGGAGATATTTCCCAATTGAAGTTAAATATTTATCAGAGGTAGTTTTTAAATAGTATTACAGAGTTCTGTGTTGTGTATTGGCCTATGTGTTGTGTGGTTTTGTGTTGGAAAGTGACAGTTTGCCTGAGAGGGCCAAGGTGAAGGTGGACTTCTAAGAGAGTGGGAGATGGACTGGGCTTGTCCAAAAGATGATCTAGAAATTTCTAGACTTGGAAGACAAAACACCACTGGGTGTGGCTATGAAGTGGAAGGAAGCCCAAGCAGAGTCATTGTCTGGGAGGCAGTTTAGAATGTTGAGAATTTTAAAAGGGATGAACATTCCTGAAGGCAGGCAGAAGGATCTAGACCAAGCCATTGTTCCTCTTTCTGCAAGCAACACCAGAAGACCACTTCAAATTTTGTGCTCTCTCACAAAGATCTTTTTGCTTCAGATAAGCAAACAAACTGAATTTTGTTTATTATCTTTGCTTTGGTTGAGATCTAAGTTTTGTGAGTCTTAGTGTGTTTTGTGTCTTAAGTTTTTCTGTGGGCTGGTTGGAAGTGTAGCTGAGACTTTGGTTATGTATGTTGTATTTAGGCCGGAGATTTTATTAGTTTTACATTGTTATGGAGATTTGCATAGTAACCAGTGGGCATTGTTATAAAAGGGGGGATAAAATCTTTGCATCCTGGCATAAAGGCTTTTGACCATCTGCAATGAACATCAAAATATGATGGAGTACTCTCCATTTGCAGAGATAAGTGCTTTTCCGAGTAGAGTTGACTGTTGAGGACAAAGCAACTGACTTAATTATATTCCCATCCACCACATTGCACACTAATTCCCTCTGTTGCTGGTGCACAGAGGCAAAAATTGCACTCTCTCTAACATGCACTGCCATCTTTTGCCACTCTCGGTATTCCAGCAGCATCTCCCACATTGGTTGAAAGCACTGCTACAACTGCTAAAGGAATAGCACTGCTACTGGTGTAGACATGGGAGGAGTGGGGAAGCTGAAATGCAGTCAGCACTTCTCCATGGGGTCTTAATGCCCAAGGTCCTGCTAGATTGCCCATGCAATTCAAATTAACTGCTGAACTTGACCAGCTGTTGAGGATCTACAGTTTGGTGCCCAAGATGGAAGCGCCACGCTCTGTAGCCCGGACTTTGAGTCTGAAACCTAGGGAACCTGTAGGCCATTGCAGGGCACCAGAGTGGGAGAACACCTCCTCCCTTCCTTGGCATCCCTTCCTTGGCAAGAAGGAGAACCATGGAGAGAACCCTTCAAGAAAGGAGACAGCAACAATGGACCATCATGGTGCTGGATGCCTGAAGATTTCAGACTGGACTGTGGGTGACTGACTGGCTTCCAGAAATCAGTTATTGGGACAAATTTGTGAATTAATCAGGGCTCTCAAAGGAACTCAGGAGCTGCCAGCTTCTTAATTGCTTTGGGGCGGCATGGGTCAGAACCAAGCACCGAGGAGGGGGATGGATATGTCAATCTTGGGTTCTCTGATGGATGGAACAGGAGGGCACAGGTGTGGCAGGATCCATAGACGCTCTGAGTGAACTCCCTTCTGCTTCTCTTTTTCATTTTAATAGTGGTGCTAGGCTAATGGTACTTCTTTGCCTGCTGTAACAGGGCAAACAAAGGTAAACAAGAAAATCTGCAGATGCCATGGTTTAGTGCAGTACAAAAAAATGCAAGGGAAACTCAGCAGTCAAGCAGATCCAAAGGCAGTTGATGTTTCGGACTTGTGTTTTAGACTTTTCCTGAGTGTCCAATTTTGTCTTTGTCCTAACTAGTGCTCTAACTTTGACCCATGTTCTCCAGTGCTCTTCTGGTTTACCCAATTCCTTCTAATCTTAATCAGCTTGAGGTCGTCAAAAAATTTACTGTCCCTACCCTGCAATGGGCCATATTCAAGTCATTCTATGCTCCCATGCTTACTTGAGTTCTTTGATTCTCAGTCAATTAATACTTTAAAAAGTAATTCTACTCTACTCTGTCAAAGGCTTTTTCTATGTCTAGAGCAACAGCCACTGTTGGTTTCTTATTTCCTTGAACTGCATGGATTAGATTAATAAGTTTACAGACATTGTCCGCTGTTCATCTTTTCTTAATAAATCCAGTTTGATCTTGATTTACTATTTTTGGTACACATTTGGCCAATCTGTTTGCTAATAATTTTGCTATCTTGTAATCTGAGTTCAGTAGAAATATTGGTCTATATGATGCTGATGTTAATGGATCCTTCCTGGTCTTTGGTATTACTGTAATTATTGCTGTCTTACATGAATCTGGCAAGTTTTGTGTTTCTTCTGCCTGGTTCAATAAATTTAAAAAAAAAACTATTTATTCGTTCAAAATACAGATAATAAGTAACATATATAACAATAAATAAAGCATGAACTTTATGTTATTTATATATATAAATATTATATATATATATCAGTATATAAATATATATACTGTATATCAATATATATATATCAATATATATATATCAATATATATATATCAATATATATATATCAATATATATATCAATATATATATATCAATATATATATATCAATATATATATATCAATATATATCTATCAATATATATCTATCAATATATATCTATCAATATATATCTATCAATATATATCTATCAATATATATCTATCAATATATATCTATCAATATATATCTATCAATATATATCTATCAATATATATCTATCAATATATATCTATCAATATATATCTATCAATATATATCTATCAATATATATCTATCAATATATATCTATCAATATATATATCTATCAATATATATATCTATCAATATATATATCTATCAATATATATATCTATCAATATATATATCTATCAATATATATATCTATCAATATATATATCTATCAATATATATATCTATCAATATATATATCTATCAATATATATATCTATCAATATATATATCTATCAATATATATATCTATCAATATATATATCTATCAATATATATATCTATCAATATATATATCTATCAATATATCTATCTATCAATATATCTATCTATCAATATATCTATCTATCAATATATCTATCTATCAATATATCTATCTATCAATATATCTATCTATCAATATCTCTATCTATCAATATCTCTATCTATCAATATCTCTATCTATCAATATCTCTATCTATCAATATCTCTATCTATCAATATCTCTATCAATATCTCTATCAATATCTCTATCAATATCTCTATCAATATCTCTATCAATATCTCTATCAATATCTCTATCAATATCTCTATCAATATCTCTATCAATATCTCTATCAATATCTCTATCAATATCTCTATCAATATCTCTATCAATATCTCTATCAATATCTCTATCAATATCTCTATCAATATCTCTATCAATATCTCTATCAATATCTCTATCAATATCTCTATCAATATCTCTATCAATATCTCTATCAATATCTCTATCAATATCTCTATCAATATCTCTATCAATATCTCTATCAATATCTCTATCAATATCTCTATCAATATCTCTATCAATATCTCTATCAATATCTCTATCAATATCTCTATCAATATCTCTATCAATATCTCTATCAATATCTCTATCAATATCTCTATCAATATCTCTATCAATATCTCTATCAATATCTCTATCAATATCTCTATCAATATCTCTATCAATATCTCTATCAATATCTCTATCAATATCTCTATCAATATCTCTATCAATATCTCTATCAATATCTCTATCAATATCTCTATCAATATCTCTATCAATATCTCTATCAATATCTCTATCAATATCTCTATCAATATCTCTATCAATATCTCTATCAATATCTCTATCAATATCTCTATCAATATCTCTATCAATATCTCTATCAATATCTCTATCAATATCTCTATCAATATCTCTATCAATATCTCTATCAATATCTCTATCAATATCTCTATCAATATCTCTATCAATATCTCTATCAATATCTCTATCAATATCTCTATCAATATCTCTATCAATATCTCTATCAATATCTCTATCAATATCTCTATCAATATCTCTATCAATATCTCTATCAATATCTCTATCAATATCTCTATCAATATCTCTATCAATATCTCTATCAATATCTCTATCAATATCTCTATCAATATCTCTATCAATATCTCTATCAATATCTCTATCAATATCTCTATCAATATCTCTATCAATATCTCTATCAATATCTCTATCAATATCTCTATCAATATCTCTATCAATATCTCTATCAATATCTCTATCAATATCTCTATCAATATCTCTATCAATATCTCTATCAATATCTCTATCAATATCTCTATCAATATCTCTATCAATATCTCTATCAATATCTCTATCAATATCTCTATCAATATCTCTATCAATATCTCTATCAATATCTCTATCAATATCTCTATCAATATCTCTATCAATATCTCTATCAATATCTCTATCAATATCTCTATCAATATCTCTATCAATATCTCTATCAATATCTCTATCAATATCTCTATCAATATCTCTATCAATATCTCTATCAATATCTCTATCAATATCTCTATCAATATCTCTATCAATATCTCTATCAATATCTCTATCAATATCTCTATCAATATCTCTATCAATATCTCTATCAATATCTCTATCAATATCTCTATCAATATCTCTATCAATATCTCTATCAATATCTCTATCAATATCTCTATCAATATCTCTATCAATATCTCTATCAATATCTCTATCAATATCTCTATCAATATCTCTATCAATATCTCTATCAATATCTCTATCAATATCTCTATCAATATCTCTATCAATATCTCTATCAATATCTCTATCAATATCTCTATCAATATCTCTATCAATATCTCTATCAATATCTCTATCAATATCTCTATCAATATCTCTATCAATATCTCTATCAATATCTCTATCAATATCTCTATCAATATCTCTATCAATATCTCTATCAATATCTCTATCAATATCTCTATCAATATCTCTATCAATATCTCTATCAATATCTCTATCAATATCTCTATCAATATCTCTATCAATATCTCTATCAATATCTCTATCAATATCTCTATCAATATCTCTATCAATATCTCTATCAATATCTCTATCAATATCTCTATCAATATCTCTATCAATATCTCTATCAATATCTCTATCAATATCTCTATCAATATCTCTATCAATATCTCTATCAATATCTCTATCAATATCTCTATCAATATCTCTATCAATATCTCTATCAATATCTCTATCAATATCTCTATCAATATCTCTATCAATATCTCTATCAATATCTCTATCAATATCTCTATCAATATCTCTATCAATATCTCTATCAATATCTCTATCAATATCTCTATCAATATCTCTATCAATATCTCTATCAATATCTCTATCAATATCTCTATCAATATCTCTATCAATATCTCTATCAATATCTCTATCAATATCTCTATCAATATCTCTATCAATATCTCTATCAATATCTCTATCAATATCTCTATCAATATCTCTATCAATATCTCTATCAATATCTCTATCAATATCTCTATCAATATCTCTATCAATATCTCTATCAATATCTCTATCAATATCTCTATCAATATCTCTATCAATATCTCTATCAATATCTCTATCAATATCTCTATCAATATCTCTATCAATATCTCTATCAATATCTCTATCAATATCTCTATCAATATCTCTATCAATATCTCTATCAATATCTCTATCAATATCTCTATCAATATCTCTATCAATATCTCTATCAATATCTCTATCAATATCTCTATCAATATCTCTATCAATATCTCTATCAATATCTCTATCAATATCTCTATCAATATCTCTATCTATATCTCTATCTATATCTCTATCTATATCTCTATCTATATCTCTATCTATATCTCTATCTATATCTCTATCTATATCTCTATCTATATCTCTATCTATATCTCTATCTATATCTCTATCTATATCTCTATCTATATCTCTATCTATATCTCTATCTATATCTCTATCTATATCTCTATCTATATCTCTATCTATATCTCTATCTATATCTCTATCTATATCTCTATCTATATCTCTATCTATATCTCTATCTATATCTCTATCTATATCTCTATCTATATCTCTATCTATATCTCTATCTATATCTCTATCTATATCTCTATCTATATCTCTATCTATATCTCTATCTATATCTCTATCTATATCTCTATCTATATCTCTATCTATATCTCTATCTATATCTCTATCTATATCTCTATCTATATCTCTATCTATATCTCTATCTATATCTCTCTATCTATATCTCTATCTATATCTCTATCTATATCTCTCTATCTATATCTCTCTATCTATATCTCTCTATCTATATCTCTCTATCTATATCTCTCTATCTATATCTCTCTATCTATATCTCTCTATCTATATCTCTCTATCTATATCTCTCTATCTATATCTCTCTATCTATATCTCTCTATCTATATCTCTCTATCTATATCTCTCTATCTATATCTCTCTATCTATATCTCTCTATCTATATCTCTCTATCTATATCTCTCTATCTATATCTCTCTATCTATATCTCTCTATCTATATCTCTCTATCTATATCTCTCTATCTATATCTCTCTATCTATATCTCTCTATCTATATCTCTCTATCTATATCTCTCTATCTATATCTCTCTATCTATATATCTCTATCTATATATCTCTATCTATATATCTCTATCTATATATCTCTATCTATATATCTCTATCTATATATCTCTATCTATATATCTCTATCTATATATCTCTATCTATATATCTCTATCTATATATCTCTATCTATATATCTCTATCTATATATCTCTATCTATATATCTCTATCTATATATCTCTATCTATATATCTCTATCTATATATCTCTATCTATATATCTCTATCTATATATCTCTATCTATATATCTCTATCTATATATCTCTATCTATATATCTCTATCTATATATCTCTATCTATATATCTCTATCTATATATCTCTATCTATATATCTCTATCTATATATCTCTATCTATATATCTCTATCTATATATCTCTATCTATATATCTCTATCTATATATCTCTATCTATATATCTCTATCTATATCTATCTCTCTCTCTCTCTCACCGCCACCACCTACGGCTCCTAGAACGCTTCCACCAGCGTTGTCTCCGCTCCATCCTCAACATTCATTGGAGCGCTTTCATCCCTAACGTCGAGGTACTCGAGATGGCAGAGGTCGACAGCATCGAGTCCACGCTGCTGAAGATCCAGTTGCGCTAGATGGGTCACGTCTCCAGAATGGAGGACCATCGCCTTCCCAAGATCGTATTATATGGCGAGCTCTCCACTGGCCACCGTGACAGAGGTGCACCAAAGAAAAGGTACAAGGACTGCCTAAAGAAATCTCTTGGTGCCTGCCACATTGACCACCGCCAGTGGGCTGATAACGCCTCAAACCGTGCATCTTGGCGCCTCACAGTTTGGCGGGCAGCAGCCTCCTTTGAAGAAGACCGCAGAGACCACCTCACTGACAAAAGGCAAAGGAGGAAAAACCCAACACCCAACCCCAACCAACCAATTTTCCCTTGCAACCGCTGCAATCGTGTCTGCCTGTCCCGCATCGGACTGGTCAGCCACAAACGAGCCTGCAGCTGACGTGGACTTTTTACCCCCTCCATAAATCTTCGTCCGCGAAGCCAAGCCAAAGAAAAAATATATATATAATGATATATATATCATTTTATATATATATATATATATATATATATATATATATATATATATAAAAAAGGAAAGAACCCCCCACTTTCAGCCAACTCTCCTAAGGAGAGTCATAAAGAAAAGAGAAGAAAATAAAGAAAAATAAAGCATACATATTAAAATCTAGTCAATATAAATCAAAATGTAAATATTCTGAATATAACAATCACCTATTAATAAAAAAATAGTTATCCACGAAATATGTAATTTTTTCCATTATTAAACAATATTTCATCTCATTATGCCATCTACTAATATCAATCATATTCTTATCTTTACATGTACTAACAATACATTTTTTCGCTACAGATAGCGCTAAATACACAAAAAAAATTGAAGTTTATATAGTCCCAAACCACATGGGGGAAAAAAAATTCCAACAGTGTTACCACATCTAAAACACAAATCTGATTCCTAAAGACCATATTTTTCAATTTTTCAGGTGTTAAATATAATTGATGTAAAAAAAAAATATAATTACTCATTGCATAACATGCATTTATCAATCTAGTTACACTATCATAACAAATATCTGACCAATCATCCTCGGAAAAAATAAAACCAATATCGACTTCCCATTTACCTTTAAATTTATCCCAACCCTTTTTATCCATACCATCCTGTAATATTTGATACATAACTAAAATATAACCCTTCTCTGGTACCCTCATTTAAAAAAAAGTCTCAAATTTAATCATTTCAGGTAAAATCATATCTCTACCGAACACATGTTTTACCAAAGATCGAACTTGATAAAAATACACTTGCGCTTAATCGTACTGTTTAAACCCCAAACATTAAAAGTAGCAAACTTCAACTTTGACATATCCACTAATATTACTAAAAACTAATAATATCAATATATAAAGACTCAGATCAACGTAAATATGCCCTCCAATAGGAGAAAAAGAAACCACAAATTAAAGTCTAAATAAAATAAAAATAAAAAAGATAAAAGAAACCCCCCCCCCAAAAAAAAACTACCTAAAGGTAGTAATCCCTAAACAAAAGTTGGGTGTGGATCACCCACCAGTGGCTGATGACTAGTAGAAAGAACATAGAGCAAATTTCTCCCTCCCCAGCCAAAGAATAACAACAAGATATCATAATGACATGAAAAGAAAGTAAAAATAAAAATTCTTCTATTCATCCAAGAGATTTCAGACTCGGCGACCCCATTTCAAGGAAATGGACTCTTTCCATTCCCATTTCTGCTGTTTCTTCCATTTCCAGAACCACCAAATTTTTCTTTAGGAGACAATGTTGGGCTACGTCTTTGTCCTCTTACATCTGGCAACGAGTCAGCAAAACTCGATGCTTCACGTTCATTCTCAAAAAACCAAGATTGAAAATCTCCACAAAACACCTTCAACATTGCCGGATAGCGAAAAGTAGACTTATAACCTTTACACCACAAAACTTCTTTAACTGGATTAAATCGACGCCGACCTCTTGACTCAAATCAGGATAGAAAAAACTCTACTATTCTGAATCATTAACGGGCTTGTCGTTGTCTCACGTTTTGCACTGCTAAACGAAGTATCGTTCTCTGTCCAAATAATTCAAACATCGAATTATCACGGGTCTCGGTGGTTGATTAGGCAGAGGTTTTCTTAAGGCTCTGAGTTCTTTCCAATACCAGACCTCCAGAGAAAAATTCCTGCCCCAGTATTTGTGGAATCCATTTGGTTAAAAAAACGAAGAGGATCTTGTTCTTCCATACCTTCTGGCAAACCAACAATCTTCACATTATTCCTTCTACTTTGATTCTCCAAATAATCTACTTTCCTCTCTAACTCCCTCTCACATTCTTGCAATTCTTTAATGGATTTTTCTACCTCCAACACTTTTTCTGTATTAGAAGCCACTTGTTGACATTTCAAAAAAGCAGCCTGAAATTGTTTAAAATCCTCAAGATGCTTCCACATGTATTTTAACTGTATCCAGTTCCAAACTGAGCCTCTGAGACATTTCATTCAGCATACGCTGAATGATAAGGCTTAGCTGTTTACATTGTAAGTCAGAAAAGCTCAGACTCTTGTGCAGTGGCAGATCCAGGTAACTGCAACTCCTCCTGCATCTCAAGAACAGTTTTACTGCGGGTCTGGACTCCCAGTGACAGCACCCCGACTTCCTCAGGGGGCCGATGCTGTTCTCCCCCTGCAACCCACTGTTGCTTCAAAAACTCACAAAAAAGACCAAAATATTCTGATTGGAGTATATCCTGGGGTATTTCAAGCAATGGAGTCGTCTTCTTGCGTGCCTCCTCCATTAAAGTCGGGAGGCTGCCAGGATCAGGATCCACATCGGGGGTACACGCACCTTCCTCCTGAGAATGGGTAATTCCAGCGATGTCCTTCTCCTGATGAGTAGTAGTCATTTTTTCAGCTCCCACAGGCAATCTCTGTGGTTTAGACTTGAAAGAAAGCAAACCTGAAATTGCAGCAGACTGTTTAGGCTCTAACTCTTCAACACTCTAAAAATGTAGTTTCTTCTGTACGTGAGGTTTTTTACCATTAATAGCCATAACAATTCCTTGATACTTTAAACTAAGTTTTAAAAAATTTAAACCTGAAAATAAATAGTTAAAAACGGCTTCTTAAAAGTCTGGCCAGAGAGGTCGAGATTACAAGTCTAGACTCTACGCCATCGTGCCACGCCCCCCTCTGTGGTGTTATATGTAATTTGTTTGTCCTTTTTCCTTGATGCCAATACAGTTCTTTTAGCTTGTTCTGTTTTAAGTTGTCAGGCTGATATTTTGTTTTTCTCCTAGTTCGTAATACTTTTGTTTTCATTATGTTCTTCTCTACCTTGTACGTGTGTAATATTTCGTATTTGATTTTTTTTGTCTGCCAGTTCTCTCCTTTTTGTTATAATCATCCCTTTTTACTAATTCCTTTTCTGTACTTACTATCTCTGTTTCCAATTGCTCTATTCCCCGATTGTAATCCTTTTTCATCTTAGTCACATCACTTGTATCCGCCCTCTAATGAAGGCTTTCTTTGCATCCCATAATATGAATTTGTCTTTCACTGATCCTGTGTTTATTTCAAAATGTTTTAATTTGGCGTTCAATAAACTTCCTAAATTCCTGTCTTTTTAAATAACATGGAGTTTAACCTCCATCTATATGTTCTTGGTGGGATGTCCTCCAGTTCTACTGCTAATAATAGGGGTGAATGATCTGATAGTAGTCTAGCTTTATACTCAATTTTCCTAACACTCCCTTGCATATGGGCTGACAACAAAAACATATCAATCCTTGAGCAAGTTTTGTGCCTATTTGAATAATATGAAAATTCCTTCTCTTGGATGTTGCCTCCTCCATATATCCACAAGTTTCATTTCTTACATTGATTTAACCATAAATTTGGCCACTTTATTCTTTTTGCTAGTCTTTTGTCCATTTTTATCCAATATTGGGTCCAAATTAAGGTTAAAATCCCCTCCTATCAATATATTTCCTTGTGTGTCTGCAATCTTCAAAAAAATATCCTGCATAAACTTTTGTTCCTCCTCATTGCGTATAGAGCAAATTCCAAAATTCTGAATATATCTGACACACTATCATTTCATACCTCCCTGCCAGATCTATTATTTCCCCCTCTATTTTGATTGGTATATTTTTGTTAACTAGTATGGCTACATCTCTAGCTTTTGAATTATAGGATGCTGCCTTTACGTGTCCAACCCAGTCTCTCTTTAATTTGTTATGTTCCACTTCAGTTTCCTGCACAAATGCTATATCTATTTTTCCTTCAATAAATGTAGTAGCCTTTTCCTTTTAATTTGGTTATGTATTCCATTAATGTTTATAGTCATAGTTCAACATGGCCATCTTGTATCTTGCATACACCTCTTTGCCACCTCCATCCCCTTTTTCCCCATTTTCATCTTAGTTTTCTCTTATTACACTTAATGTACAACACATTTAAAACATAAAGTACCCCCTGGAGTTCCCACATCCACTAATCCCTTAACCCCAAAAGTTCCTCCCTCTCTGAGTTGCCCCATATCCCTTGCTGGGCAACCACAACTCCCCTTTTCGTTTGGATTGCTATCTTGTTCGCAGCGTCAACTGATTTTGCAGTGATGGTTATTTCCCCCTCCACCCAGCCCTCTCCAGAAAACACTTTATTTTAAACACATATAACAAAGCTCTCATCTTTTCCCCCTTTTTCGTCTCTTCAGTTCTTTACATATACATTGTTTTTACATCTTTATTTATACTTTATCGCCATTGTTCATTCTTGTTACATCTCTTTATCTCTTCTCCTGTCCTGCAAACATTCTGCGAATTCTTGTGCTTTCTCTGGATCCGAGAACAGTCTGTTTTGCTCCCTGGGTATAAATATTTTATGCATGGCTGGATGTCTTAACTTGACTTTGTAACCTTTTTTCCATAAAGTTGATTTCGCTGTATTAAATTCCTTCCTCCTCTTTAAGAGTTCAAAACTTGTGTCTGGGTCAAAAATATTTTTTGACCCTTGTATTCCAATGGTTTATTATCTTCTTTAACTTTATTCCTTGCCCGTTCCAGTATATTTTCTCTTTTTGTGTATCTCAAAAATTTTACTTAAGATGGATCTTGGTTTTTGATGTATCTGTGGTTTTGGAACTAATCCTCTGAGCCTTTTCTATTTCCATTTCTTCCTGCATTTCTGTCATTCCCAGGACCTTCAGGATCCATCCTTTTATAAATTGCTTCATATCTTCCTTCTTCACCCTCCTTCAGGCCCACTATTTTTATGTTGTTTCGCCTACTATAATTTTCCAACATATCAATTTTCTGAGATAACAACTTTTGTGTCTCTTCAATTTTTTTGTCACTTTCTTCCAATTTTTCTCAAGTCATTTACTTCCATTTCTACAGCTGTTTTCCACTCTTCCACATTCTCTACTCTTTTCCCTATTTCTGTCATTACCAGTTCTAACCTTTGCATTTTATCTTCTGTTCTTTTCATTTTCCTTTTAATTGCATTAAATTCTAATGAAAACCATTCTTTTAGTGATCTCATTTGTTCAAAAAAGACTTTATCTATATTTTGTTCATCAGTTTTACCTTTTCTTTCTAGTTGTCCATCAGTTTTACCTTTTATTTCTCTATGATCTTGATCTTCTTCCTCTTCTTCTGTGTCCGTATCTGTGTTTGTGTCTTCTTCTCTTCTTTGTATCTGTGTCTTTTCTGTTTTTTCCTGATGAGCTGCCTGTATCTCTTTGTTGGGCCTCTTCTTGCTGGGTCTCTTGTTGCTGGTCCTCCCCTCCTGGGCTGCTTGTCTGTTGTGCTTCCTGTCGTTGATCTTCTTGTCGGTTATCCCTCTGTTTATCTCCCTCGTTTGTTTCATCGCTCCCTCTTCTGCTGGCTTCCTTGTCCTCCAGCTGAGCACCCTGGTGTTGGGTGTCCCTCAGCTGTTCGCTCTGTCACTAAACCACATCCTGATTGTTCCTGGATTTCATCTGTACACATTGGTATCCTTTCAGCAGTAAAGGTCTTAAATTCTAATGTTCTCTTCCCAAATTGATGTCTTTTTTCTTATGAGATGCTCTCTAAGACCAATTTATGTCCAAACTTTTGGTCATCTACCTCTTTTGGTAGCTTGACAAATATTTTTGGGTAATGATTCCATCACGTTCCTTAGCAGGATTCTCTATGCTACTATATCAAAGAAGTTGCTGTTTCTTTTTTCATTGACCTGAAACTATTCTCTCTCCACAAATGCTGCCTGACCTGCTGAGTATTTCCAAAGTGTTTTATGTTTATTTTTGCTTCATGCATCTTTGAACCAAAATTGTGGGTTTGATGTAGAAATTAGGTATTTTCAAACCTGATATCACTGTCGATCCTTGTGGAAGTTGCCTCCCCAACTCCTTCCCTCACATTTTACTTTGAGGCTTGTCTGCAGTTCTAAGTGGCCTGAGACTGTGATTCTAAAGTTGTCCCACTCAGGACAGCTTACGCTCTTCACCTGGTACAACCTGAAGATTGCCCTTGGTCTGCTTCATTGTTTTGTGACACTTCGGAAGGCTAAGGGCTTTAAATAATCAATGGTGTTTAAAAGAACCAAGTGGATTTATATAATTTTTATGTTTAATATTTACTATTTAATTTTTTAATGTATAGAGAACAGAAACTAGTTGATTATACTTAGATTTTCAACTGAGGTCAGCAAAGTGTTCAAATGAATGAGATGACAAGCTTGTCTGCAGCGTTGGTTGGGATAAAGCTGAACATCCACTCTCTCAGTTTAGTATATTTGCACTCTGCACCCACCTCCATGCTGAGTTCAGAGCAGAGCAAGAAGTCAAATTTGCCACCATTTGGCTTCCACCCCTATGCTCAGGCCCTGGTTACTATTAAGTTTTTCACTGAGCCTCAATGTATGTTTCAGACCATTTTAAAATGGAACCAAAGCAGTTAAATTAAATAATAATCTAGAATTGTATACTGTAGAACAGCCTTTCTCAAACTAGGTTCCGTGGAAATGAGAAATGACAGCGAGTAATAACAATCTACCTGTTTATCTTTAAATTACTTTTTACCTCTGTCTTTAATTAAATTCGTTTTGGGGAGAGACAAAATGGTGGCCATGGGGGAGGGGGAGCCAAACTAGACTCACGAAACCTGGGTCTTGAAAAGAAAACGAAACAGTGCAGCGACCAGTTTCATGGCTGCCAGAAATCCCATGGCAAGAATGCACCTTATCTCCACTGAAGGTGCCAAGGGCGCAGTCGCAACTCAGAAGTGTCTTAAGGAGCATGTGTGGTGTTCTCCAACACCCCAATTCTGCACAGATGAAGCTGGCAACTGTGAGCCAAAGTGATCTTGTAGTTTCTGGGAACTGACAGTGGCAGCATGAAGATTTGCAGCTTGTGTGAGGAGGGGACACCAAAGCACTGGTGACCTGCCTATCACTTGTGGTAAGTGAACAATGGGAGGAGTGTGTGACCGGCAATGTCTGACTGGTGGCCGGTACAGCTAAATGAGGCCAATAGAGAGTGGTGCCCAAGTGGCCAGGACCTTGCTGGGGAGCGAGAATTGGCAGGGGCACACTGGGCCGTGGTGGGGAGCAAGGGGTGCGGCGGCGGCCCAGGCCATAGCCAGGAGCGAGGAGTGCCGGGGGTAGCCTGGGCTCAAGGTCAAGGGAGCCTTACTAAAGCTCAGCCTAGGGCCAGGGAGGGGGAGGTAGTTCATCTGCTACTGGTGAGTTTATTTACTTTCTTACCATGCCTGTGTATATACCTGGTTTTTTAAACTGTAATTGACGATTGGGGTTCTTCAATTTCCAAGTGCTTCGCTAAAGGGTTCTGTGAGCTAAAAGGTTTGGGAAGCATCGGTGTAGATCCATCAATGAGTGACACTACAAAAGTATGCTTAATGATGATTTGTTGATACAATGAACAATAGATCAATTAGACCTTCATAATGCAGTCTCTTTTGGGGAAACTAATATGTCTCCATTTATATTTATCATTTTTAAAAAAATTTTCTGTCACAAAATTAACAGTGTATCATAACATCTTTTGAAACCAAGTGTGTTTGTATATTTACTTAATAATATAAAATGACAATGATGTCTTGTGAGGTTTGACAATTTTTTTTGTGAAATAATGATGTTTAAATATTGAGTAGTAATATTTTAACTTATGAAATTCACCTTGGTTAGGCAGTAACAAGATTTTGTCAGATAAAAGGATGATGTGGGGCATTTTTCTGAACTTGTTTTCTTTTGTTCCAGGTACAGCATTGCCACCATGAAGGTACATCTACATACAAAGTTTTGTTTCATTTGTCTACTCACTTTTCTCTTTCACCATTGTAACCATTGCCATAATGACCATGACCATGAACGGAATCATGATCCTACCACCAACCATGTTCCCAAGGAGCACCATCGACATGTGCATAATGAGTACCAAATATCTGAGGAGTCGTATCTTCAAAATAATCCCAGCAAGAGCTCTGTACGTAATGCAGTAAATAGACAAATATATTATATTCACAAATTGTTCAGTCATTATGGTGAGAGTGGCAAGTTGACTTTCCATGGTTTTGAAAAACTCTTATCAAATTTGGGTCTTGGAGAAGTTAAAGTTGTTGACCTTGACCATGATCATTCCCATTCAGACTTCAATCACACAGCACCTGACCAACCTATACCAGACCCCAAGGTGAATATTAGGCATTGCAAAAACTTTGACAGTAAGAATATACATACCACTGACCCCTCTCCTATTACTCACCATCAACCCCATCATCATCGAAGCACTGGCCATTCTGGAGGCTCACAGATTATTAAAGAGGGAGAACAGCTCGCTGACCCATTAGACCCTAACGCACCACAATACCAAGGCAAAAAAAGAACAAAGAAGCATACAAATCATAAAGGTATAGTGAAGCAGCCAGAAATAACATCAACTCCACTTCCTGATGAATCCTGGACTATTATGTCCAAGAATGAAGATAATATTAATAAGCATTTTCATGCTCCTGATGAAGAAATGGCTTCTCAACACAGAAGAAGAAAAGATTTGAGTTCCTCAAATTTGAATCACGAAGCTCACCAAGAACACAAATTTGCCCACGCTGAGGTAAGATTTGTTGGATCAAATTGTATAGACTGCCATGTTTTTTAAATATAAACTCTTCCATGAATTTAGAATGATTCACTGCATTAATAAAAGTATACTGTTTTTAGCAAGTTGCTGTACTTAATTTGTTGTTAATCTTGCTGTCTTTTATCTGTAGGTAATGTAAAGTTCAGTATTCATCTTAAGTTATTGTTAAAATGTAGGAAGTCTGATACTCAGTACTTTTTTTTGTGTGTGCTGTGTATTTGGACCACGACCCCGTAGGGCTGGATGGCAATTCAGAGTAGTGCTTGCAAATTATGCTTTTGATCAAATTTCAGGCAGAACCAAATTAAAATTGAAAACTAATGACAACCAAAATTTAATTAAGCTTCATCTGGTTTTGAAAGCAAAATAATGCTGACTGCTCATGTACCAGGTTAGTTTTCTGACGTGCTGGAAATGAGGAGCAATGGAGTGTAAAAGAGTAAGACAATATGAGCCTTCAGATTTGCAAATAAAATTACCCTTTCAGAGGGGGAAAAAAAGAGCATTCCAATAGATTCTTGCATATTTCGGTCTCTTTTATGGCTTTGACCAATGCAAGCAGTAGTTTCATCAAAAGAAAATATTCTCTTTCAAAATAATTTTTCCCTTGTGTGCTTTTTAATTTTTTGCTGCTTATAAAAAGTACCACTAGCCCTTCTTTTCAATGTAACATTGCCCTTGACCACCTTGGTTAACCATGACTGGTTTGTCTTTCTCATGAGTTAACAAAGAACTTAACAGTACAGGTCTTTCAGCCACAATGTTGTGCTGACCCATATATACCTACCAAAGTAAAACTAAACCCTCCCTATTTCATAACCCTCTATTTTTTCTTTCATCCTCGCGCTTGTCTAAGAGTCTCTTAAATCTTCCTGTTGTTCCAGCCTCTACCACCACCCTTGGCAATGCTTTCTGGGTATCCACAACTCTGTGTGTATAATATATATTGTATATATAAAAACTTACCCCTGATGTCTCCCCTAAATCTTCCTCCGTTCACTTTACACAGATGTACTCTAGTGTTTGCTACTTCCACTCCAGAAAAAAGGTGCTGGCTGTCTACCTTGTCTCTACCTCATAATCTTGTAGACCTCTATTAAGTTACCTTCCATCTTTTTTGGCTCCAAAAAGAAAAACCCAAGCTCTTCTAACCTTGCCTCATAAGATGTGTTTCCAATCCAGTCAACATCCTGGTTAAAATCTCCACTGCAACCTCCCCATTGATTCCACATCTTTCCTATAACGAGGTGACCAGAACTGAACACAATATTCTAAGTGTGGTCTCACCAGAGATTTATAGAGCTGTAACATTATCTCACCACTCCTGAACTCAATTCCCTCCACCCCCCCTCCCCCCCCATTAATGAAACCCAGCATACCATAGGCCTTCTTATCTGTGCTATCAACCTGCGAGGTGACCTTCAGAGGTCTTTGGATATGGACCCCAAGGTTCCTCTGTTCTTCCACATTAAGTATCCTACCTTAACCATGTACTCTGCTTTCAAATTTGACCTGCCAAAATGCATCACCTCACACTTATCCAAATTAAACTCCCATCTTCCACTTTTCTGCACAACTCTGCATCCTGTCTATATTCTGCCTCAGTCTTCAACACTATCTACAACACCTCCAACTTTCGGATTATCTGCAAACTTACTGGCCTATCCCTCTACTTCTTCATCCAGGTCATTTATACAATTCACAAAGAGCAAGGGTCCCAGAACAGATCCTTGCAGAACTCCACTGGTCACTGATCTCCAGGCAGAGTACTTTCTGTTCACTACTACTCCCTCCTTTCTACAGGCAAGCCAATTCTGTATCCACACATTGAAGTTTCAATGGATCTCATGACGTGACATTCTGAACAAGACTTCCTTGGGGGACCTTGTCAAATGGCTTACTAAAATCCATATGCACTATATCTACCAACCTACCTTCATCAATTTCTTTTGTTACTTCTTCAAAAAATTGAAGTAGGCTCGTCAGGCATGATCTTCCCTTCACAAAGCCTTGCTGACTATCTCTGAAAAGGCTGTAATTCTCTCAATGCTCATAAATCCTATCCTTAAGGATCCTCTCCATTAGTTTGCCTACTCCCAATGAAAAAATCACTGGTTTATAATTCTGTAGAATCTTCCTATCACCCCTTTTAAACAAAGGGACCAGATATGCCATTCTCCAATCCTTTGATACTGCCCTGTGGCCAAGGAGGATGCAAAGATTATCACCAACACCTCAGCAATCTCTTCCCTCTATTTCCATAGCAACCTGGGGTACATCTCATCTGGTCCTGCCGACTTATCAATACTAATGTTTTTAAAAAGATCCACCACTTCCTCTTAATTGCAGCATGTACTTTTGTTCTATTTTGACCTAACCTTGACCTAAGTCCCTTTCTCTGATGAAATTTGAAGTATTCATTTAAGACCTCCTCAACCTCTTCCAACTCCAGGCCCATGTTGTCTCCTTTATCCTTAAGTGATCTGACCTTCATTCTTGTTACCCTTCTGTTCTTCATGTAAGCATAGAACACCATGGTGTTTTCCTTAATCCTGCCAAGGCTTTCTCATGCTCCCTTCTAGCTCTCCCAAGTTCTTAAGTTCCTTTCTGGCTATCGAATAATTCTCATGAGCTCTTCTTGTTTTTTGCTTCCTTACTCAAATGTATGCTTCCTTTCTCTTAACTGGCTGCCTCACCTGTTTTTTCAACTATGGCTCCCTTTTCCTTTGTCTCAGTAGAACAAATCTATTCAGAACTCCATGGTCCCTAAACATCCTCCACATTACTTATGTGCTTTCTCCTGAGAACATCTGTTCCCAATTTACTCTCCTTACTTCCTGTTTCATCCCATCGTAATTAACCCTTCCCCATTAAACACTTTACAATTTTGTCTTTTTTTTAATCCTTGTCCATAGCTATGCTAAAGTTCAGGGAGTTGTGGTCACTATCACTGAAATGCTCCCCCATCGAGAAGTCTGCCAGCCGACCAGGTTCATTACCCAGTACTCGGTCCAGTGTGGCCTCTCCTCTAATAGGCTGGTTCAGTACATTACTGTGCCAGGAATCCCTCTTGACATTCATGACAAATTCTGCCCCATCTATCCCTCTTGCAATCAATATTTGGGAAGTTGAAGTCTCCCATAACAACAATACTGTTATTTCCAGTCCATTTCAAAATTTGCCTGCTAATCTGTTCCTCAGTGTCCATGAGTTATTTGGGGTCCAGAGACTAGTCCCAATACAGTGATTGTTCCCTTCCTATTTCTGATTTCCACCCACACTGACTCACTGTGGGATAAATTTCTACTGTGCATTTTAAATCAACTACTTAAATATCTGCCACGGCTCATCGACTAAACTATCTCTTAGATCACTCATCCATCCACTGTAGTCAACTCCATCTTCATACCCTTGTAATTGGCCATGTTTAAATTGGACATGGGGTTTTCGTTCTGCAAATTGTATCTGAAATTCAAACATGTTATGGTCACTATGGCTTCTGTGATTGTGCAGCTAAACCGGAAAGTCTGTAGACATTGGTGTAGTGCAAGACACAAAGGTGCTAGAAAAGCACAACAGGCAACTCAGCATCTGTAGGAAGTAAAGAGTAACCAACATTTCAGGCCTGGGTCCTTCTTCAAGGTATGAGCAAAAAAATGGACAGGCTCCTGAATAAAAAGATTGGAGATGGTGGTGGAGGAGGAAGGAAGAAGGGGAATGGAGATGGTAGCTCTCTGGAGAGGGAAGGGAGGGGGAGGTGAGCTGGAGGATGGGTGACAAGAATAAGGGAAAGTTAGAGACTCAGGGGAGGTGTTTAATCAAAACTGGAGGTTAATATTAATGCTGTCTGGGTGGAGAGCACCCAGATGTATATGAGGTGCTGTTTATCCAGTTTGCAGGTAGCCTCTGTTTGGCAGAGCATGAGGCCATTGTGCAATCTTTTGTTGATCCTTTCTCATTACACACAAACAAAGGTAAAAATAGCTTGATTCCAAGTAGGTTCTGTAATTTGACACTGCTAAAATGAGAAGTTGGAGGGACTAAGTGGGTGAACCAGCTTTCATTGAGAGAAATAGTCAATGTTTCAGATCAGGAGACTTTTTCAAGACCAAAGTCAGAAGGATTGATGGGGGAAATACAGAGGTGGGCAAAGAGGTGATGGGATACTGGACAGAAGAAGGTGTGAGAGGTAGAGAGACAGTTGGGGAGGAGACCACAAGGTGAGGATACTTTGAGGGAAAAGTGAGAAAAGGTCCGGGTCGGAAACAGTGAAGCCAGATCAGATTGGGGGTTGCCTAAATTTGGAAAGTTCAATGTTCATGCTGTTGTGATCTAGACCACTTAAGCAGAGTGCAATATGTTGTTCCTCAAGTTTACACTTGGACTCACCTTGTCAATGGGTGAGGCTGAGGACAGACGTGTCTGTGTTGAAATGAGAGGAATTTAAATGGTTGGAGGCAGGAGTTTTGGATTGCACCCAAAAACACAGCTGGTTCTAGGTAGTGCTTGCCCAATCTGCAGACAATTAAAATAGCATTGTTCCTATCAGCAATCTAAAACGCAATGGCATGAAAATTGAATTTTACAAATTTAGGTATTCCCCATTCTGATCAGGATCCACTGTTTTTTTTAATCTCTTGCATCATTAATCATATCAATAACAACATTCACAAATGATCATCACTAATATATTCAAAGGATCCATTGTTTCCATGTCTTTTACCTGCTCACTCTTCTCTCAAACCTCTTCCCCCACCCACCCCTACCCACCTGTCGCTTCACCTCTCACCTTCATTTGTCCAGTATCCTATAATCTCTTTGCCCCTCCTCTGCCCTTCCCCTCCCTCCACTTTTATGCTTGCTAATTCCCTTTCCACTTTATTCTCTGAAAAGAGTCCCTGCCCGAAACATCTCCATGGATGTTGCCTGACTTGCTGAATATCTCCAGCTTCTTTTTTGCTCAAATGCCCAGTGTCTACAGTTCCTGTGTTTCTCCAGGTTCTACCATGTACTGCACAAATAAGTAATCCTTAATCATCTCCACAGAGTTTTGAGAACACTCTTGTCAGTATTGTTTGTCCAGACAAAATGCAGATTAAATTTTTCCCATGACACTTGTAGTTCCATAAATGCATGCATTTCTATTTCACCATTTATGCTTTGGTCTATTAGGACTTCTGAAGAAACTTCATAAATAAAACATCAATGCCGTTGGTATTTTCCAACTAATCTCTCTGTAACTCTGCACTCCACACTGTATTTTTACTGATGACATGTTGGACTGCATCTGTATTTTGGTACATGTGACAATAAACTTGTACTATTCAGTATTTCCTCCCATACTGATTCCACATCATTATTCGCTAAGTCTATCATAATGAAGTTTCTCATGTCCATCAATGTTTTTGTCTCACTGCTCAATGGTACCAAGGCCTAACTGATATTCAGGGTTTCATAGATTTCACTTTTAAATTTAATGAATTTTCAGTAAATTGTGAACTAAATTCTGATGTATACTGAGCACTGGGATGTGAATGGCTTTGTAATACTTGGATATTTGAACAAACCTGCATCTCTATACAAAGTGCAGTAAAGAACAATAAAATGATTGTAATTTAAAACTCTAATTTAAAAAAAAGACATGCAGCTGGACTGTCAACATCTTGAAGTTTAATATTTTGGGTTTGAAGCTCAGTGGCACAGAATTGCCCACAACATTTAAATTCAATGCAATACATTTCTCGTTTCAATGATGCAGCACAACTCTGATTATCCAAAATTGGATTCTCTGAAATCCTCAATTTATCTGAATCTTTATTTTAAAAAAAAATGGATAAATAAGGATATCTGAAACAAATCAGAAATCCTCATTTATCCGAAATTTTTTTTCTGAGGCAAACTGACCGGAGACCTGAGGAATGCAAACCTCAGGCTTCCAGCGGCAGTGGGGTCTTTGGGCTCCCGGCAGAAGCAGGGCCTCGGTAGGGAGGTGTTGGTGATCAACAGCGGCCAGTATTTTTTTTGGTGAGAATTAAACATTATTTTAATACTTAAAAAGCCTTCCCTTGTTGTTTGTTGTTGCTACTACTGGGCTGTTTTTTAAAAAAACTGTCGGCCAGGTCTGACCATTTTGGATAATCGGAGTTGTACTGGAGGTAAATAAAAGCATCCATATGATATAATACACTTCGATGTATTTTCGATCCCAAATTTAATAGCTGTTTTTGAGTTGCCTTAGAACAATGCTTCACAACCTTTCACTTTCCTCTCACATAACACTTTAAATATTCCCTATGCCATAATTGTTCTATGATTAATAAGGGATTGCTTAAGGTGGTATGTGGGTGAAAAGAAAAAGTTTGAAAACCACTGTTTTAATCATTCCAAATTGATTTGTTATGTGCACAGTTTCATAACTCCAAAGGAAATGGGCCAGTGGCAATTTTTTCTCAAGCAAAATATTTCAGTAACAATTAAGTCTAGAGCAGTGATTCTCAACCTTCCCTTCCTACTCACATACCACCTTAAGCAATCACTTAATAATCACAGAACACATGACATAGGGAGTACTTAAAGTGGTATGTGAGTGGAAAGTAAAAGGTTGGGAACCACTGCCTTAGAATATATTGTAAAAGCTTTTATTTAAAAAAAAAAGGACTTCAATCTTAAAATCAGTTATCTTTATGAAATTGTACTTGATGAGTTCAACAGCTTGCCTCAATAGAATCAGAATTTATTGTCATGAACCTGTTTTGAAATTTGTTGTTTTGCAGTAGCATCACAGAGGCAAATATTGCTATAAATTACATTTAATAATTAAATTTGTACAAAAGAAGAGAAAATGAGGTAGTGTCTGCGGTTCATTGTCCATTCAGAAATCTGATGGCAGAGAGGAAGAAGCTGTTTTAATGACACTGGGTGTTCATCTTCAGGCTTCAGTACCTCTTTCTTGATGGTAGCAGTGTGATGAATTCATGGCCTGGGTCCTTGAGGATAGAGGGTGCTTTCTTAAGACAACGTCTTTCACATATGGCCTCAATGAAGTGAAGACTGATGCTCATGATGGCGCTTGTCAAGTTCACATCTCTCTGTAGCCTTCTGTTCTGTGCATTGCATCTTTCATACCAGACAGTGATGCAATCGGTCAGAATGTTCTCCACAGTACTCCTGTAGAAATTTGCAGGTCTTTGATGACATATCAAATCTCCTCAAACTTCTCACGAAGTATAGCCATTGGTGAGCCTTCTTCGTGATTGCATCAACATGGAGGCCCTAGGACAGACCTTCAAAGATGTTGACACCCAGGAATTTTGAGTTTTTATTCCTTTCTATTGCAGATCCCTCTGAGGACTGGTATGTGTTCTGATTTTTCCCTTCCAAAGTCTACAGTCAGCTCCTCATTTCTTCTAAAGTTGAGTGCAAAGTTGTTGTGACACAGCTAGCTGATCTATCTTCCTCCTGAACACTTCCTCTTTGCCATTTGATTCTTCCAACTTCTGTGGTGTTATTGGCAAATTTGTAGATGTCATTTGAATTGGGCCTAGCCATACAGTCATGGGTGCAGAATGAGTAGAGCAGTGGGCTAAACATGCCTCCTTGAGGTGCACCTGTGTTGAATATCAGTGAGGAGAAAACATAATTCTGATTCATATTGACTGTGGATCCAGTTGCAGAGGTGGGTGCAGATGGGCAGATTTTTGAGTTTGTTGACCAATTCTGAGGGTATGAAGGTGCTGAAAGCTGAGCTATAATCAGTGAAGTGTAGCCTGATGTACATGAGACTGTTGTCCAGGTAATTCAGAGCTGAGTGAGGAACCAGTGATATTGCATCTGCTGTGGAGCAATTGTGACAGTAGGGGAGTTAATTCTGGTCATGACCAACCTCTCAAAGCATTTCATCACAGTAGATGTGAGTGCTAGTGGGCAATAGCCATTGAGGCAGCTCACTCTGCCCTTCTTGGATACCAGTAAGATTAATGTCCTTTGAAGCAGGTGGGAACCTCCGACTGCAGCAATGAGAGATTAAAAATGTCTGAACGCTGGCTAGTTGAGACAGATTTTTAGGTCATGCCAGATGGCCAACAGAGCCTGACACTTGCAATGGATCACCTTCTTGAAGGATGTTCTGATGTTGACCTCAGATAGATATCACAGGGTTGTCAGCTTCTGCTGGGGTTCACATTGGTACCATTGAGTTCTCCTTTTCAAAGCAAGCATAAGTGATGTTCACCTCATCAGGTAGTGAAGCATCACAGCCATTTATGGTGTTTGGCCTCACCGTACCTATAAATTACCTGTACTTATTTAACTGTACTTGATTGTAGTGTGAAGTTTACATATTTGTTCTTTCTAGTGCTTGAATGTCTTCCAGCTGCTCCAAAGCTATGGCATGAGCACAAATTCTGGGATTTCTGCATTGGAGTTTACATACCTATGTCCTGCCTTGCTGTACCAAATAGACAGCAAAGCTTGCATCCACCATCCCGAGGAGCTGAGGATGGAACCAGTAGATAATCAAGATTCTCTTCTGCCAGGTGAGACAGCAAACATAAATTTTCATTTTCATTCTTAATGTATTCCTGATTACATGTGAGCTTCCAAGAGTTTCATTAAGAACATTCAATTATTTTTGTATTATATACTTGAGGTTAATAATAACTAATTATGATGACTAATATTGTAATAATAGTTAATAACTTTTCTCCTTTCACCCTTAACCCATGTCCTCTGGTTTCAGTGGAAAAAGCCTACCTGCATTTACTCTGAATAGCCCCCTCATAATTTTAAATACCCCTATCAAATCTCCCCATCTCAGAACTATTGCAGTCAAATTTGTCTGAAGCAAGTATGGATTGAATAAAGGAAATTATAATTTAAAATGTTCAGGACTGAATACACACTCTGAAATGAAGAGGGCCTTAAAAATTTCAAAAGGCCTAGAAATTGAATGGGCAATTGTTGTTTTGTAATAAGCATCCAATGTTTTTTTTTTGGGGGGTGGGGTGCATCACTATATATTTGGATTAACAATGAAATCCAATGCTGAATTATACTAGTTCTAGATAAGGTTTACTTCACTAGTATTTGACATATAAACCAATGAAATATAGTTGCATGTCACATAGGAGGGGGCCCAGTGGGAAGGGGCAGGTTTAGCCCAATGCCAGATAATAGAATAAAAACCCAGAATAACTGGTATTTGCAGTGTATAAGTAGGTAGCACATTGAGGAAATAATGTGTTTTGAGGCATGAATCTTGCTTTGTTCAAATTTAACAAAATTAAACCAGGTAGAGCCATAACATTAACTTGCAGCTGCTGTGTGCATTCAGTTGCCAATTGAATGAAAATGTAATTGGACCATTTAAACATAATGATAAAATGAATTCAGCATTCACAGCACTAACAAATACTTACCAGTCACGCTTTCACTTTGTTATAATAAATTTTATGATTTCTTCTTTGTTAAATGTGGCTGACCAGTTTTTAAAAAAGTTATTTGATTGACAGTTGCAATTACTTTAATTACAGATTAAAAATTTTACACAGAGGAAAGGATTTTTCAGACTGCCAAATGACACAACGGCAAATGAGAACGTTTAACATTTGTCATAGAATTATAAGAGAAAGAGGATTTGGTTCAAGACCCATTGCTGTTATCGATATCAATGATTTAGATGAAAAAACATGGCATGATTAGCAAGTTGTGAATGATACCAAAGTGATTGGTATTGTAGAAAGTGATTGCAGCAGGATCTTGATTGGTTGGGCAGGTGGGCATGAAATTTAATAAAGATGAAATTTAACACAGGTGTTGTATTTTGGGAAGAATGGGTAGGACTTGAATAGTGAATGGGAGGGATCTGGGGAGTGCTGTGGAGCAGAGGGATCTAGGAGTATAGGTAAAAATGGGTCGCAGGTTGATCGGGTGATTTTTAAAAAAAGACTTTCATCAATCAAATACTTTCATCAGCCAAACTATTGAGTATTGAAGTTGGTAGATTGTGTTGTAGTTGTATAAGATGTTGGTGAGGCCCCATTTGGAGTATTTTTCCTTTTGATAGATGTTGTTAAGTTGGAGAGGGTGCCGAGACTATTTAAGAGGATGTTGCCTGAACTTGGGAGCCTGAGATATAGGAAGTGGTTGAGAAGACTAGGGATTTATTGCTTGGAGCATAAGAGGATGAGGAGTGATTTTATAGAGGTGTACAAAATCATTAGGAGAATAAGTCAGGTGAACACAGTCTTTTGCCCAAAATAAGGGAATCAGTAACCAGAGGAAAGGCTTAAGGTGAGGGGAGAGAGATTTAACAGGAACCTGAGGGGTTACCTTTTTACACAGAGGATTGTGAGTGTATGGAATAGTCTGTTGGAGGAGGAGGTTGAGGCAGGTACTATTGCAATGTTTTAATAAAAAATTGACCAGTGTTTTTCTGATTCAATGTAATGCTGCAGATATTAATTTCCCCCATATTGTTGCAAAAAAGCATTATGTAGTGAAATAAGTCAGTATGTTGCATAATCCCCATCTGAAATTAGCTGCCACAAGCCATCATAGCCCTTTGAGTTTATTTTCAATATAGAAAATGCTGGAAATACTAAGCAGGTCAAAAATTATTTTGTGGAGAATGCAACAACTATAATTTCATCTTCCACAATACTGGGAAGATTAGTATAAATTAGTCAAGGAAAAGGCCAGGTTCATTAAGCAGCCAACATCATGAAGGATCCCTATCAGTCTGGTCACATTCAGGCAGGAGGTTCAGAAACCTGAATTCTGGCACCTCTAGTTCCAGAACAATTTTATTCTCAACCGTTATTAGGAGGGTGGGTGGAGAATCGTGGTTGTGGAAGTAAGCATGGAGATGGACCAACAGAAGAGTTCAACATCATGGTGTGCACAGAACTCGTTAGGGTGTGGGCGAAGGGGACGAAGGTGAGGCCTCGACTGAGGACATTGTTCAGTCTCTGAGAGGGGAAGGTTGGAGGTGATGGTGAAGACCAGGCAGGGGTTGGGGGGAGTTTCAGAGGGGTGGAGGGAGTCAGGAAGGGGAAGAGGATGGGGTGGATCAGGGGGTGGAGGGTCCAAGGGAGGATGGAGAGGGTTGGGAAAGTCAGAGGTGGGGGAGAGAGAGAGTCCTATGCACTCTCGGAGCCAGGGTAGGAGTTCTTAACGGAGGCTCAGTTCTGTAGGTCGTAGGGGCCAAGGTGGAAACCTACATCTGAAGCTTGGTTCTGTTGGTCACCAAGTTCACGATGTAATCTCATGTTGGTGACTCGATCCTGCAGGTCATTAGGGCCAAAACAGAAACCCATGTGTGGTCAAGTCCTGTAGGCTGGTGGGTTCAGGGTTAAAGTTCATGTCAGAGCCTTGATCCTATAGGTCACTGGGGTCAGGGTAGAGACCTACGTCAGGTCCCATAAACTGCCAAGGCCAAAGTGGAGACCCATGTGGGGGGACCCTGAGGCACCAGTCTTCATGGACAAAGCTTCCAATCCTTGATGGATTCCAGGTGCACAGAATCGGGAGTTGAATGTTTGGATCCAATAGAGGATGAAATGTAGGAGAGGTCTGTGGCAGATCATGGAGAGTGAGATATGGAGCTGTGGTAGTGAGAGAAGGTCTACTGGTACCTGTACGTCGAGCTGAGGGTAGTCCATAGGATATAGTGGGAGAAGCGAAGAGAGCAGGAGTCAATGCAGCGCAGGTACCAGGATCATGGTGGGGTTAAAACTGGAAGGCTTGGAACTGGAGCTGAAATCCACGTGGCACCAGAAGGCAGTGGAGGAAAGTAGCCAGGAAAGACACATGGATGTGGAATTGAGTCCAGGTGAGAACATTGTTATAGAGCTTGAGAGCAGCAGGCAGTGCAGATGGGGAGCAGAGAAAGAGAGACCACTCACAGAACTCCCTTCAAAGAGAGGAGAACTTCTTCAGGGCAGGCATCCCTTGAAGAGACTTTGCAGTGGATCAACTGAACTGAGTAAAACATGATAGCCTGCAGATGCTGTGATTATTGTAAACACACCAAAATGCTGGAGGAACTTGGCTGGCCTTTTCAGCATCAAAAGGAGACGAATGTATATTGCTGATGTTTTGACCCTGAACCCCTTCAAAGGAAAATCAGCTAAGGCAGAAGCAGGATGTATCAGAAAGTCTCAGAATTCAAACAATGAGGGAGGAATCCAGACCAACAAAAGGTGTTAATTGAATATGATAAGGGACTATGTGAGAATTTATCACGTCTGAATGAAAGGAGTCAGGGAAAGGAGAGACAACTGGGGAAGAAGGGGGGGGGGGGTGGGGGGCAGTCTTTGGCCCAAACATTATGGAAGGCACTGTATATGCCATTATCATCTGCTAACAATCTTATTTTGATGTGTTTGTGTAACCTAATATATTCTTCTGAATCAGTTGTTTCTTACACAGTTTGGATTTGGGGACTCCTCTCAATCACCATTATAAGCTTGTTGTCAGTGCTGGGTGTCATCCTTGTGCCAATCATCAATCAAGTTTGTTTCAAGTATCTTCTAACATTCCTGGTGGCTCTGGCAGTGGGGACACTCAGTGGTGATGCATTACTGCATCTAATGCCTCATGTAAGTAAAGTTTGAATTGACAGATCTGTTGATTTTTTTTTTTGTTCTGGCGGTCCATATGAGACTAAGTTTTATTCTGTAATTTCAACCTTTGAGTATTCCTTGTGGTATATATGTTCGTTTAAAAATGAACTTTTTTGAGGTTGTTAAATCTAACTTGTGATTTTTTTTGAGTTCTTAGGATATTTCTACAAGGTACAATATTAAGGTATTCAGATTAGTATTTATTTTTGATTAAGTTCATTATCTGATTGAACATCTACAATCCGACAAAATAGTGTCTCTGCAGACCATGCTACATGCACAAAAACATAATACACAGTTCATAAAGATCACATAAATAATCAAAATAAATATATATAAATATTTGGGATGTAATCCAATCTCCTTTGTATAAATCAAGAGTATATTCACGTTTGCTCCAAAGCAGAGCGTGAACTTGTGTGGTATTAGAGGCCTGGACTATCCTCTAGGCACACGAGTTTGAATCCACCACAGTAGTTGGTGAACTTAAATTCAAGTAGTAACATCTGAAACAAAAAATTGTAATGGTGATCATAAAAATGATTAGATTTTCATTGAACACTATCCATTTATGCTCATGTATTCAGAGAAAAAAATAGCTGCTCATATTATCTGGCCTGGTCTTGTGATTCCAGGCTCACCATTGTGGAGAATTATAAATTTCCCTGTGAGCCACTGAGTTCAAAGGAAAATTATCATACAGATGGTGCATCTCTCCATTTGCCATTTTAACGTAATTGATCCCAACTTGGATTTTTTTAAGCAACCACCATGCGAGTGATTACCCCTCTTGCACAAAGCATTAATTTTGTGACTTCCTGGGAAACAGATAACACAACCTCAAGGCTTTCTGTAATTGACTCTCCATGTTGTTTTTTACTTTGATTGTGAAATCATTCTAATATTTCCAACAGGAAGACATCCTTGGTTATCTATAATTTAATAAAAGTATTCTAGATCATGGTTAATATTTGTTTAAGTGTAAGAAATAAAAACTCTGTTGGAAGTAATCTTTGTTTTATCATTATTTTGCATACTCAGTCACAGGGTAAACATGACCATGGTCACCATGACCACGACCACAATCGTACTCATGGAAATCATGAAAGTTCGGAAGATCTCCTTGTACTTTATAATGGATTGTGGAAAGGACTTACAGCTCTGGGTGGTATCTACCTACTTTTCATTGTTGAACATTGCATTGGACTCTTCAGAGATCACAGAGCCAGAATGGTAGGTTCAAAATCCAGCACTGGTACCACAAATTAATATTCTTTTTTTATCAAATCCTAGACTTGTTTTAAATCACAGTAGGACTCTTATCTAGTCGTCTTGACCATCTTTATTTAAAGTGCAGTTTAACAATTTAATAGAGATTAGGAGTTAACTACACCAGCTAATTGAACTCCATTTACTTGGGTTTGTTCTGGCATTTCTTGCACAATGAGGTGTGAACAAGTCAGCACCCATGTTTCTGGTCAAAATAAACAAAGCACTTATAATGAGAACCTTTGAAAATAATATTACTACAAAAGGGATTATGATTATCGTGTCTGGCAGCTTTTGGCACATAGAACTGATGTGGATACAACTATCTTGTTTTAGATGTTAATACTTGTGCTTTTTATTAATAAGCATGTTAAATGAAGTTCAGTTTTAATAGGATTATGTAAATTAGATATTAGTACACTAGTGAGTAATGGGTCAAAATTTCAATAGAACAATTTTTACACTGCAGAAAACGTTTTAAATCATTTTTTCTTTTATGCATAAAACAACCCAGTTATCTGCAAGGAAAATTTGATACCAGGCATAGAAGCAAATAACAAACTGCTGGAGTAACTCAGCAGGGCAGGCAACACCTGTGAAGTCAGGAGATTTGTCAGCATTTCAGGTTAAGGCCTGCATCAGGACTGAGAGTCTAGGGAGATAGTATGTCCTTCCTCAGTACCTGTCTCAATCCTGATGTAGGTTCTAAACCCAAATTGTCGACTATCCTTCTGCCTCCACTATGTCACTGAGTTCCTTGAATAGTTTTTTTGTTGTAGAATAGTTTCCTAGCTGGCTTTTGGACAGAAAAGACAGAAGTGCTGCAACAAATTGCAGATGGATATTAATAACCTTGCAGATTGGACGAATAGTTGACACAGGTAAATCAACATACAGTGGCCTCCATAATGTTTGGGACAAAGATTTTTTTTCCTTTATTTGCCTCTGTACTCCATTGTTTTAAATTTGTAATCAAATATTCACATGTAATTAAAGTGCACATTCCAGATTTTAATCAACACCATTTGTATACATTTTGGTTTGACCATGTGGAAATTACAGCACTTTTATACATAGTGCACATGATCGATAGACAGGCAAACCAGCTCCATGTATCACATGCTTGTCAGCAGAGCAGCTACATCAAGCATAGCACTGCGCATTAGCCTCCTCCAGAGGAGGTTCCGTGCCCGCATACGCACGGATTGCGTGGTGGCGTCACACAGACACAGCTTCCAGCGTTGGGGCAGGATTTCCAATGACCTTGAGGCGCAGTGCATGAAAGTAAAATAAACTTTCAAGTGAAGATGAGCCCACCGAAATCTGGTGTCTTTTGTTCACTTCGCTAGCATCTCACTACATTAGTGATGCTGACAAGTTTAGTCGTCTTTGAACGCCTCAGCAAGAATGTTGCAGCAGTTAGCACAGTGGTGCTAAACTATGTACTTTCTGGACACTCCGCCCCCGCATCTAGTTTGGACAGGCGGAGACACAGTTCCAGATAAAGCAAATCACCTTCACCAAATACTACCATGTCGTCAGCTCTTTGGACCAGGAAACTGCAGCCAGAGTAGACAACCTCATACAAAACCCACCGAAGAAAGGTAAATAAAACGTGCTTAAGTCATTGCTCATCAGAACATATGGGCTCTCCAGTCGTGAGAGGGTTCATGCACTTGGATGGCCTGGGAGACAGAACACCATCCACCCTCATGGATGAAATGCTCGTGCTGGCAGATGGCGTTCAAACAGGCGTTTTTAGCGCAACTGCCAGACAGCATCCAGTTACTGCTGGCCGACATGGAAAGGACCCCAGAAAGGTCGTGGCCAAAGTTGACATACTTTGGCAAACCAAGTGTGAGACCAAGTCCACCATCAGCCAGTTGACCTGCTCACAACTGGAGCTTCAAACGCAACCCACACCACACCAGGACCAACAATCTCCCTGCAGGCCACACAAGGGAACAAACACCAAATGGTGTTTCTACCACCAGAGGTGGGGGCTGACACCCCAAAATTTTGGCAGCCCTACGCATTTTTGGGAAATGCCCAGGCCAGCTAGTGTTGAATACTTCGGCGACTGGCCACATAGACAACCTCCTCCACATCACAGACAAGACAATGGGTTGAAGGTTCCTGGTAGACAGGCATGGAAATCATTGTTATCCTACTGACAGTGCTCGAGACCCACACAAGATCTCCCTGTGAATGGCCAACAATGCCTCTATTAAGACTTTTGGCAAACAGTGGGTGGCAGTCCAACTAGGAGACAATACCTTCTGCTGGGTCTTCACGCTTGCGTCAATACAAACACCTGTCCTGAGTGCTGACTTCGTGAGAGCAAACAGCCTGCTCGTCAACTTAAATGCCAAATGACCGGTGCATGCTCAAACCTTCCAGTCCTTCCCACTCGAGGAGGCAGTAACACAATCCCCACAACTTTCCTCTGTATCAAACCACACTGGTAAGTACAGCCGCATTTTGGCCGAGTTCCTGGCAATCCTCAAACCTAAATTCACATCCACCATGCCGAAGCATGGCGTTCAACACCACATCACCACCCAAAGACCCCCCCCCCCCCACATGCACATTCCCGACACCTGCCTCCAGACAAGCTGCAACTGGCAAAGGAAGAGTTCAAACCCATCGAGGAATTGGACATCGTTTGTCAGTCTGACAGCTCATGGGCCTCACCATTACATATGGTCCCCAAGGCCACCAGCAGTTGGCGAACGTGCGGAGACTACAGGTGCCTCAATGATGCCACCATCCCAGATTGCTACCCGGTGCCCCAGATCGACTTAACAGTCAATATACATGGTGCATGAATTTTCTCAAAGGTCAGCCTAGTCTGTGGCTATCATCAGGTCCCTGTGCATCCCAACAACATCAAGAAGATGGCAATTATCATGCATTTCGGCCTCTTCGTGTTCCTGCGCATACCCTTTGGGCTTAAGAACATAGCACAGACGTTCCAGTGCCTTATGGATGTAGTTGGCAGGGATTTGGATTTTGTCTTCATCTACCTAGTTGATGAGATCATTGCCAGCAAGGACTATCAGCAGCATGAATCCCACCTGTGCCAGCTGTACTCCCACCTCAATACTTTCCGCTTCACCGACAATCCAGCCAATTGCCAGTTCTGACTGGAGGTCATCAATTTCTGGGCCACAGGATCACTAGGGATGGCACAACACCCCTACCAGCCAAAATGAAAGCCATACGCCATTTCCCCAGGTCGGCCATAGTGAAAGGCCTGCAGCAATTTATGCATATGGTCAATTTTTACAAACTCTCCATTCCAGCCACCGCTAAGATCATGCGACCACTTTTCGCCATGTTGGCCATGACAAAGACCTAATATGGGATGATGAAACCTCATGCCCTGGTCAATGCCACGTTACTCATACACCCAAGGACGGGTGTTCCCACCACCCTCACAGTCGATGCATCCTCCACTGCCATCAGTGGGATACTTGAGCAGCTAGTAGATGGGCATTGGAAACCTCTAGCTTTCTTCAGCTGACACTTGAGGCCATGAGAACTCAAATATGCTTTCAAAAGAGAGCTGCTGGTACTTTACCTCGTGGTGTGCCACTTCAAATACTTTCTCAAGGGGAGGCCATTCACAGTATTCACTGACCGCAAACCCTTAACATTCACCTTTTCAAAAGTTTAGGAGCCCTGGTCAGCCCGGAAGGAGCACCACGTGACTTGCATCTCTGAATTCACCACGGACATCTGACACCTGTCCGGCAGAGAAAACCTCATGACGGATGCCCTATCCAGGCCCACTGTTCAAACTTTGGCGCCAGGCCTAGACTATACAGAACTTTCATGAGCACAGGAAGCGGATGCCGAGACTTGCACTCTCTGCAGCGCCATCACTGGCTTGCAGTTACGGAACGTCCAACTGTTGAAGAATGGAAGGACATGACTCTGCCACATGCCCATGGGCAATCCCTGCCTGGTGATCCTCACTCCATGGAGGTGCAGGGCTTTTGACTCAATTCAAGGCCTTTCCCACCCCTCCATCAAGACAACAGTACATGTGGTTTCTGCTTTTTTTTGGTCTGGGATGGCTTGTGCAAGCAGGTCAGTGAGTGGGCACAAACGTGCACACTGTCAAGACCATAAGCCCACTCAGGCACCCATTCAACAGTTTGAGACGCTGAGTGGCAGGTTCAAGCATATACATGTCGACTTCGTAGGCCCCCTTCCAGTCTCCAGGGTTTACTGCTACCTCCTCACCATTATCGACCATTTCACCAGATGGCAAGAGGCAGCCCCCATCAGTGAGACCACAGCAGACACCTGTGCCAGAGCAATGATGTCCACATGAATATCCCGCTTTTGAATCCCTGCACATTTATCCATGGACCAGGGTGTGCATTCACTTCATGGTGCTTGAATGGCTCCACGACAGGTTAGGCAAGCTCACACCACCCCCACCTTCCCACCACGGTCAGAGCCTGTAATGGAAGATTCTAACCTGTTTTTTTAAACTTGCAGCTCTGGGTTCTGCAAGGCTGAGAACCTGCTTGTATTTTAGAATCAGCAGACATAAGCTAAATTCCACCAAGGGGCCAGAGATGCTGTTATCTGATGAAAGGACATCTGTGTACCAAGAACATTTAATCTTCCTGCTTGTTTTAGTCACAGACTGTCAGAGGCCTAGCCTTGATGCAAAATAAACCATTGTATTCAAAGTGATAAGCTGAAAATTATGTTATTCGTTAGAAGCCTAGCATGCTAGCTTGCTTGCTTATCTTTCTTGCTGCACTGGGAATAGGTGCTTGGGTAAGCAGTTTTTGGGTAATATAAGCCATGGTCCCACTGCTGAAGTTTGAGACTCTCCAAGAGGTGGCAATATCTCTCAGCAAGAAGAAGAACTAATGGAGTCCAGCCAACATCCCGGTCAGGGGAGGTGGAGAAGCTGCTACCGGCGCCCTGACAACCTACTATAAGTAGGTTGCCTCGCTTCGGCAGTTGGGACCAGTCCAAGCATTGATAAGTATAGTTGGGAAGGGCTTGCATCTTGTAGTGAGAAATCAGCTTCGGCAGTTGGGACCAGTCCAAGCATTGATAAGTATAGTTGGGAAGGGCTTGCATCTTGTAGTGTGAAATCAGTTTTTGAATTTGTAATAAACATTTGCATAAACTGAACTGCTCTCGGTGTGTGTGTCTATTTTCTTTCGGTAGCTCAAACACTGTGACCAATTTAAAACGAACAAAATGAGAGGTGTAAGTTTACCTAAGACAGAGCCCCTCCTCCATACCCAAAGTCTTAAAACACTCTGAATTTGTGTTCATCCACAGGGGTGTCCATCTCCCACCCCTACAACTACTCTTGAGGGCCTTTACAAGGTAATCTGCAACAACGACTCTACATTCACTTTGGACATCATTGGTAGGGAAGAACTTTTGAAACCAGCCCACCTGGTTTCACCCGAACCGTCCACCCCCCCCCCCACCCTGCCCATTAATGGCCCCTCACCACATGATTGATGGACAGGTGAACAGGCTCCATGTATCACGCGCTCGTCAGTGGAGCAGCCGCATCAAGCATGGCTCTGCGCATTCATCTCCGGTCGAGGCTCCAGACCCGCATACGCATGGACTGCGCAGTCGCATCACATGGACGCAGCTTCTGGTGTAGGGGACAGGACTTGCGGTGTCCTTTAAGCGCAGCGCGCAAAAGTAAAACAAGCCCACTGACTGCTGGTCTCTTTTGTTCACTTCGCTCGTACCCTTCTGCAGCCCACTCATTTCAGGGTGCCATAATATTTGGGATATTTGGTTTCACAGGTATTTGTGATTACTCGGGATGTTTAATTGCTTCATTGATATAAGAAAGTGAGGCTTGCTTCTAAGTTTTTGATCACCTTTGGGTCCTATAGTTGCCATTTTTCAACATGAAGATACCAGAGTTGTGTCAATGAAAGTCAAAGAAGCTATTATGAGGCTGAAAAACCAGAAGAAAACATCAAGCCTTAAGATTACCAAAATAAGCTGTTTTGGAACATCAGTAAGAAGAAAGAGCGTACTGGTGAGCTCAGTAATCGCAAAGGGACTGGTCCGCTGCTGATTACTGAAGAATTCTCATCATAATGAAGAAAAATCCCCAACTGAATGTCCAACAGATCAGAAACACTCTTCAGGAGGCAGATTATGCCAATGACAATTGTCCACAGAAGACTTTATGAAAAGATATATAGAGGCTACACTGCAAACTGCAAATCATAGGTATGCTTTGGATCTTGGGTAAATCCTTTATACCTCCATACTTTCCTCTTGCCATCACCCTGATACAGGTTAATCTTTGTCTCATCTGTCTACAAGACATTTTCACAGACTTCTGCAGGTTCTTTTAAATACTTCCGGGAAAACTCTATTTCTTCTGCAGATAGTAGCCATTGGCACGTCCAGACGCCACATGAAGAGTGTTTCTGGTCTGACGGACAAGTGGGGATTTTTCTTTTATCAGTTGAGGAAGTCTTCCCTGGAATACCAGTCCCTTTGTGATTCTTTGGCTTGGCTTCGCGGACGAAGATTTATGGAGGGGGTAAAAGTCCACGTCAGCTGCAGGCTCGTTTGTGGCTGACAAGTCCGATGCGGGACAGGCAGACACGGTTGCAGCGATTGCAGGGGAAAATTGGTTGGTTGGGGTTGGGTGTTGGGTTTTTCCTCCTTTGCCTTTTGTCAGTGAGGTGGGCTCTGCGGTCTTCTTCAAAGGAGGTTGCTGCCCACCAAACTGTGAGGCGCCAAGATGCACGGTTTGAGGCGATATCAGCCTACTGGCGGTGGTCAATGTGGCAGGCACCAAGAGATTTCTTTAGGCAGTCCTTGTACCTTTTCTTTGGTGCACCTCTGTCACGGTGGCCAGTGGAGAGCTCGCCATATAACACGATCTTGGGAAGGCAATGGTCCTCCATTCTGGAGACGTGACCCACCCAGCGCAGCTGGATCTTCAGCAGCGTGGACTCGATGCTGTCGACCTCTGCCATCTCGAGTACTTCGACATTAGGGATGAAAGCGCTCCAATGAATGTTGAGGATGGAGCGGAGACAACGCTGGTGGAAGCGTTCTAGGATCCGTAGGTGATGCCGGTAGAGGACCCGTGTTTCGGAGCCGAACAGGAGTGTGGGTATGACAATGGCTCTGTATACGCTTATCTTTGTGAGGTTTTTCAGTTGGTTGTTTTTCCAGACTCTTTTGTGTAGTCTTCCAAAGGCGCTATTTGCCTTGGCGAGTCTGTTGTCTATCTCATTGTCGATCCTTGCATCTGATGAAATGGTGCAGCCGAGATAGGTAAACTGGTTGACCGTTTTGAGTTTTGTGTGCCCGATGGAGATATGGGGGGGCTGGTAGTCATGGTGGGGAGCTGGCTGATGGAGGACCTCAGTTTTCTTCAGGCTGACTTCCAGGCCAAACATTTTGGCAGTTTCCGCAAAGCAGGACGTCAAGCGCTGAAGAGCTGGCTCTGAATGGGCAACTAAAGCGGCATCGTCTGCAAAGAGTAGTTCACGGACAAGTTTCTCTTGTGTCTTGGTGTGAGCTTGCAGGCGCCTCAGATTGAAGAGACTGCCATCCGTGCGGTACCGGATGTAAACAGCGTCTTCATTGTTGAGGTCTTTCATGGCTTGGTTCAGCATCATGCTGAAGAAGATTGAGAAGAGGGTTGGTGCGAGAACACAGCCTTACTTCACGCCATTGTTAATGGAGAAGGGTTCAGAGAGCTCATTGCTGTATCTTACCCGACCTTGTTGGTTTTTGTGCAGTTGGATAATCATGTTGAGGAACTTTGGGCAAAACTGCATGCCAAACTGCATGAGTTTTTCAAGCTTTGTTGGGACCAAGGAAAACTGCCTCAGGACCTTCGTGATGCCACCATCATCACCCGGTACAAAAACAAAGGCGAGAAATCAGACTGCTCAAACTACAGGGGAATCACGCTGCTCTCCATTGCAGGCAAAATCTTCGCTAGGATTCTCCTAAATAGAATAATACCTAGTGTCGCCGAGAATATTCTCCCAGAATCACAGTGCGGCTTTCGCGCAAACAGAGGAACTACTGACATGGTCTTTGCCCTCAGACAGCTCCAAGAAAAGTGCAGAGAACAAAACAAAGGACTCTACATCACCTTTGTTGACCTCACCAAAGCCTTCGACACCGTGAGCAGGAAAGGGCTTTGGCAAATACTAGAGCGCATCGGATGTCCCCCTTTGTGATTACTGATCTTACTAATATGCTATTTTTTAATGGTGTTCCAAACTGTTGATTTTGCTAATCCTAAGGTTTGGACAATGTCTCTTATTGTTTTATTCTTGTTTTCCAGCCTTATAATGGCTTCTTTAACTTTCTTTTGGCTCAACTCGAGTCTTCATGTTGAACAAAAGCAATTTTAGACTCCAAAAGTGATTAAAAGCTTAGAATCAAGGTTCGCTCTCTTATACCTGCACCAATGAAACAATTAAATATTACTGAGTGCTCAAACACCAGTGAAGTCAAATGTCCCAAACATTATGGTGCCCTGAGATGAGGGGTTTATGTATTAAAAATTGCTGTAATTTCTACATGGTCAAACCAAAATGTTGTAGTAAAATCTGGAATGTGCACTTTAATTGCATGGGAATTGTTTGATTACAAATTTAAAACTGTAGAGCACAGGGCAAATAAAGGAGAAAAAAATGTCTTTGTCCCAATTATTACGGAGGGCACTGTAGATAATTGTGACGAAGCATCTTTTCAGTAGGCGTTTGCTCAAATGTCCAAGTCTAGGTAGGGGAAAGGAACAAAAAGAAATCAAGTATGCAATCACTAAAATTTGTGCTGCAGCTTAGTAATGCCATATAATGAGGAACCAAACATTTGAGTTTATTTCTGGAGAGATGGAATTAAAGATAGTGATAGTTGTACATAAGCCTGGATCAGACCGTACATGGAATACTAAAGGTCTGTTCCCTATAGAAGCACTGTACCAAGGGTCTAGAGTTTACCAGAATGACACTAGAAATACAAAAGTATAAGGATTAGGAAAATGAAGACACATTGAAAACTCCTTCTCTTGAAAATAAAATACTGTGGGATGACCTAATATAAGCCTTCAAAATTGTAAAGGCATTGAGAGAACATTTTTACTTGATGAAGAGTATAACTAGAAACTTGTCAATGTAAGGAAGTACCAAAAACAAACTGATGAAGCTACTTTGCATAGTGAGAGTATGACTTGCTTCTGAAAGGAGTAGTTGAAATGGCTAGTATAGTTTCAGGGGGAGCTGAACAAGGGATCTATTTAAATAAGGAGAGATCAGAAATTGAGTGGAGTATAAATACCAGCACAAATGCTTTACAAGTGGGCCTGAATCTATGCTGCGTGTCCAATGTAATCCTGAATTATTGAGAAAATCCAATACTTTGTAAAATAAAGGATTATCATGAGTAAACTGCAAGTCTTTATTATTGGCTGAATAGAAAATCGAATTTTGACTTTTCAAACACAACTGCTTTTTCTATGCTTTTCTCTATTTTAATTTGCAGGGCAAAAAGAAGTGGCAAAAGCAGAAAGTTTTGAGTGGAGAGGCAGCAGTTGGGCGAAAGCTGTCAGACCATAAATTGAACCGTAGATCAGAAAGTGAATGGCTTGACCTTAAGCCCTTGTCTGGTATGAGAATTTCTTAAATGCTCAATGCAGCAAACCTGACAAAGCTGAGATGTAACATCGACTCTGTGTAAATAGGAAGTACAAAATTAGTTTTCATATTCGTGAGACCATGATTTGAGCAAACTTGTAAATCGGCTTCATCTAAGATCTGAGGAATTAAAATGTGATGCTTTATTGTAATGTGATAGTAATCAACTTTTGAAATAGTTTTCTTTTTCTTTCTGCTGCTTTAAAGCTGATGATCCATTAAGTGTGAACAATACCAATTTTAGAATAGTAGTCATGCAGTATGGAAACCGGTTTTTTTTTTGTTTTTTTGGTTTTTTTTCCCCCAATTTTCCCACTCTGACCAATATGCTCATCCACCCTGGTCCCACCTGCTTGCATTTGGCCCATATCCCTCTAAAAAATCTTATCCATGTATCCATCCAATTTTTTTCTTAAATGTTGTAATAGTGCCTGCTTCAACTACCTCATCCGGCAGCCCATTCCATATACCCAGAGTGAAAAAAATTGCCCCTTATGTTCCTCTTAAATTGTTCCACCCTCACCTTGAACCTATGGTTACTGGTTCCCTTACTCTGGGCAAAATGCACTCAGCATTCATCTGATCTATTCCTCTCATAATTTTGTACACCTCTGAGATCCCTCTCATCCTCCTGTGCTCCAAGTAATAAGGCTCCAGTCGGCTCAACCACTCCCTATAGCTCAGACCTCCTGAGTCTCAGCAACAACCTCGTAAATCTTCTCTTCTCCCTCTCCAGCTTGACAATATTTTTCTTGCATCACTACGAGAGAAACTGACCACAATACAATACTCTAAATGGGAGTATTATCTTGAACAACTCCAAATTCTACACTCATTACTCTGACTGATGGAGGCCAATGTGCTGTGAAACCACTTTCAAGGTACTATGTACCTGTACTCCTCAATCCCTCTGCTCTACAACACTCCCCAGATCCCTACCCTTCACTGTGTAGATCCTACTCATGCAAGACTTCCCAAAATAAAACACCATGTTTCTCTGTATTAAATTCCATCAACCATTCCTCTGCTCATCTGCCCAACTGATCAAGATCCTGCAGTAATTTTTTTTGCAACTGTCCTCACTGTCTACACTACCAAAGTTTAGTGTTATTGCAAACTTGCTAATCGTGTCATTGATTTTGATGAGAGAGAGCAATGGGCCCAGCATCAAACCCACTGGCACACCACTCATCACAGGCCTCCAGTTCGAATAATAATCTTTGACCATCACCCTTCCATGAAGCTATTGTTCTATCCATTCTTCTATCTCACTTTGGATCCCATGTGATCTAACCTTCCAGAGCAGCCTACTAAGCAGAACCTTATCAAATGCCTTGCTGAAATCCACATACACGACTCTAGCTTTGCCCTTGTCAACCTTCTTGGTCACATCTTCAAAAAAACTCAAATCAGGTTTGTGAGACATGACATATCCTCTAACAAAATTGTGCTGACTAACCCTTATTAGCTCTTGTCCATCCAAGTACATCTGTATCTTCTTCGTCATAATACCACAGATGTTAGGCTCACTGGCATGTAGATCCCACAGCTCTTGATCAGAGGCACAACATTTGACAAATTTCAATCTTCCGGCACATTACCTGTACTCAGTTAGGGATTTTAATAGATAGTGTTCAAATCCTGCACAACAAATACAGGTATACAATCCTTTATCTGGAACCCTTGTAGGACACTGTGTTCCGAATTTCAGAAAGCCAGATTTAAGCCCACCCGAATTGTGCTGCTGTATCCACCCCACCACTTTCCAATTGCCTTGCTGTCTCCCCCCACACCCCTTGGCCGCCCCACACCCCTCAGCCGCCCGGCCGCCTGCGGCCGCCAGGCTCGCTGGATTTTGGAGCTTTCCAGATTTTAGATGTCCAGATAAAGGATCGTGTACCTGCATCTCTGAACTCCAATAGTTTCCTAACCACACATTAAAATTCCTGTTAGGATGTGATACAAGGTTCAGTACTGATGATTTGCTCCAAAGATCTGGGTGAGCGTCTTTCATTTTTGTCGGACAAAAGATGTAAATTTTCTTTCAGTTCTGTTGGTACCAGCAGTAGGTCTGCGATACAGGAAAAGGCACTTGGGTGAATTATTTTGCTGTGTCATCATTAATACGAGAACATTCTTCTTTTCTCCAATGATCCTGCTACATCTCCAGGACTTTATTTCACTGTGCACCTCTTCCCAAGCCTTTCTCATCTATTCCTCCATTCTGTCCTCTACCATTCTCTTCCTTCTCCAATTTAAGTCTCCTCATAACTCCTCAGTTTTAACCCCATTAACCTTTATCCACCTACCTCTACCCCTTCCCCCACATGACTACTTGCTCGAAGCTAACAATATATGAGCACTGAAATCAAATGCTGCATACTTTTCTCAAAGTAAACATCATGGATAACAACTGGAGGGGAAAAACAAAAATTTCAGGTCCAACATCACATTAAAGCAGTAAATAATGTTCTCTCCCTCTCCCGCTATATCTATTTCACATTTGCTCCACTTTCTTTAATTAGTTTATTGAGGTTGGAATTACTTTAGTTCTTGTACTCTCTCCTCCCTTCTTTCCTGCTGCTAACTTGGTCAGTACTGGCAGCAGTGGATTCTCTGCCTTCAGAGCTGTTGTGTTGGAGCTGGGATGAAAGTTGAGCCTTATTTATAGATATTAAGCTGAAGTAACTTGATTTGGCTGAATTGACTGTGATTGTACAAAAGCAAATTTAAAGGTGTTTTGTCTGACAGCTTAGTTTTACAGGGGACTTCCATTGATTCAAAGTATTTAAAGTTCTTTGTGAGGGAAGTTTCACACAGAATAATTTTTGCATGAAATATTAATTTATTAGTTTAAGTTTCAAGAACTACCAGTTTGACTGCAGCAAGTAATAATTCTGGTTCATATGTGCATTGTACAATGTGTATGACAATTGACCAGTTGTCATTATCAATTGTCTGCTTTAGTGTCTGAAATTACTTTGTTTCAGGAACAGACCAGCCGGATGGATTCAGTGAGCAACACAACGTAACCCAGCTTACAGATCTAGATGGCACCTTGGGATCCCCTTCAAAGGCATCTGTAACTCCCGACTTGAAGTCTGTTTACATTCATGATTCACATAGTGAAATCGATAGTTTAACTCCAAACCATGAAACTAAAACCATGTCCAAAAAGCATCACTCAAATCCTGCACATCATTCTCATGGTCACTGCCATTCTAATAAAGAGATGCAAGATGCTGGCATAACAAATATTGCTTGGATGGTTATCATGGGAGATGGTATGCACAACTTCAGTGATGGGCTTGCAATAGGTAAGGGAAAAATCAGGTTATATTACCCAAAATCATTGCTTTAGCGTTGTCCTAGAAGTACTCCACTGCACCCTCTGGTACTAATATCAGAAAGCCTATCAATTATGGTGTAGTAATGTCCAGAACTTCCTGATATTTTGAGACTTTAAAAGGCTATTTAATATCAAAATTTTGAAAAAGTTACAGATCTGTGAAATATTTCAAAAAGATTTTTGTTTTATATGCTAATCCCCTCTACTGGGCATTTACAAGTAAGCAGATGGACATTATGATGTGCAAATATTTGTTATTAATAATATAATTGTAGGCTTGATATTCTGAAATACCGAGTAGAGTTCTTGGCTCAGTTTAGAAGTGTAGAAATTCTCCAGTCAGTGCAGATGAATCTGATTTTCATATCTGAGATAAATTTGATTTAAAAGCCTTACATTCATTTTCACACTCACTAAAATTAACAAACTTTCTGGTAAATTTGTGTTCAATTTAAGAAAATATTTTGGAGGATGACAGAATTTTGAAGTATTTATTTTGTATATTATCTCAATAAATAAAAGATGGCTTTGTTTAAAAACCCAACGGTAATCTTTATATGCTCCAACATGGAAGATTCATGGATTTATGTACAAATACTGCATTTTGTAAAATAGGTTTGCACTAAAGAGGCATACTTGTGGCTAAAATGAGCTGCACATCCATCTAAATAATCTCTTTCATTCTGACTGTAACCTTAAAGCTCATTTAATGGAGCATCTGCTCTTAATTGTGCTGCAAATGTTATATTCAAACATATATAAAAGGACATGTTATATTCTCACAACCTCCTGATTCCCCTCCAGTGCATTTCAGGTCTTAAAGAATACAAAGTTAGTCATTTTAAAGGTTCGGGTGTTAAATATTAATTGTGTATTTGCCTACAATTTGTCTATTGATTCTTGCTAAATAATGCAAATGCGTGAAGCATATCATCTTTATGGCTGAACTTTGACCCCTTTCTTCCTTCTAGGAGCTGCGTTTAGTGCTTCCATCACAGGGGGACTGAGTACTTCCATTGCCGTGTTTTGTCATGAGCTTCCTCATGAGCTAGGTATTCTGCTTTAATCGTATCAGAATAACTTGTCTTGCAATTTCAAATGTTTTGAAAGGGAGGAGAAAGCAATTTTGCCAAAATTTGCTCTTAATAATAGGAGCAAAACCAAAAATTCCAAATCCAAACCATTAAAAGCTCGTATTATACAGCTCAGTTTGGGTAGCCTATTTTAGGAAGGATGTGAGATGCATTGAGCATACATTATGGATGATGCCACAGATGAAAATGAGATGTAATGAGAGAGATTAATTAATTCCACCAGCAACGAGGAAGCCTGCGATGACAGTCAGTGGAGGGTTTTAGTAGTAATGATTGCTTGTTTCAATGGGAAATCAGTATCAAGTTGTCAACAAATTTCTCACATGCATTTCATCGGTTCCACACTCAAGCTTTAAAATGACAAATACCAATTCCACTGCAAACTCTAAACCAGTGGTTTCTATCTAGCACAGCTGAGCTTCATATGCATGGTTGTAAATGATGTATCATGCCAGTTACCACACTAAGCTGTAAGTACGTTCATCTCACTTAACCAAGAAGAAAATTGTATTCTTCTACATACCTTTGATTCTCATTGTGTCTAAGTGTTGAATTCAGCACGTACATAGACATCAGACTGATAACAACCTGTCACCTTTCAGCGTTTCTTTTGGAATCCAGTATTTTGCTGCTCCCCACCCTCTGTCCAAGTTGAATGACTTTAAAAAGCTTGCAGTATGGAGTGCTTGATTCAAGTGTACCATAAACTTTATTTTTCCTTGAGCCACTTTTATACAGGATTGGCAGCTGTTTGAGAGAAATGTCCATCCTTTAGGAATCTGGCACTTACGTCATCTACTTTTGGCACTGAAGGGATGAAAAATGGCCCTGGAGAAATGACCTGCCCCCCTGCAGTTAATTCCAGCAGAATATTTTGTGTGCATACGTTCCAACGTCTTAGTGGAGGCATCACTGCCCATTAAACATTTTCTCTTTGACTGAACTCCACATTTGCTGTAGATTTGAGCCCAAGCCAGCTCTGGCTGATAGAGCTATCAAACCTGGGAAGCTGACATTGCTCAATATTCTATCAAGGCAAAATGTTGAGGTACAATTCTGCTGACAGCACTTGCTTGAAATAAATCAAGTGTTTGGTTATCCTCATTTAGTCATTTGGGAGTTATATAAGCAAAATGCTGTTCTGTATACTTTCATTTCCTGTAATTTCAGTAATGAGAATGTTTGGTAAAGCCACAGATTCAGTCCAAAACTTGTCCATCTGCTTGTTTCTATATTTGGTTTCTGCATGTTCTGTCAGTTTTTGCTTCTTATTCTTGTCAACACATAGTTGCAAAAACACTGAACATTTCAATACTTTTGGTGGCAATTAAATGGAACAAATTATTTTTTATTATATTGAAACAAATATTCTTTTACGTAATGGAATCACTAATCTGCTGATATCCTCAAAAACCATTTGACCCACGACTTGGATCTCTGCAATAGGCTTCCTTTGCCATTTTTCCAGCAAAGGTGCAACATTTTTGACAAAAGTCACACAGTAGAACTTGTAGTTCAGGTGCTTCTGCCCTGTTTCCTCTTGGCAGTTAATATAAAAAGTTTCAAGGTCCTTGGTTAATTTCCACACTACAAATGTGGAATGTAGCAGAATAGCACCAGTTTGACAGAGTATTTAAGCAGATCCTTCTCTTGCCCATTTAAAAAATAATTGACACTGACTTTTCTATCCTCCCAAACTTTCTGTAATTTTCAAGTCAAGTTTATTGTCATCTGATTGTCCAAGTACAACCCAACGAAACAAACGTGAAGACAACACACATACAGAAATAATACATATGCAGGACAAGTATTATTTTTATTAAAGTAAGTAAGTAAATATTGTATTGTACAAATGAGAGTCTTGGATATTTAGTGTGAGCAGTTCCTTTGGTTGTTCAGCGTTCACTGCCTGTGGGACGAAGTTGTTTCTCAGCCTGGTGGTGCTGGCTCTGATGCTCCTGTACCACTGTTGCACCTTCCTGACAAGTGAGGAGATGTTGAGTGTCCACAATAGGTCACTTGTTAAAGTGAACTCCAAGGAACTTGGTGCTCTCCGCTCTCTACTACAGAGTGTTGTGTAGTGGAATGTGGTCATTCGTGGTGCTCCTGAAGTTCACGATCATTTCCTTCGTCTCGACTACGTTGAATCTCTGGTTGTCACTCTCACACCATTTCACAAGATTCTCCATCTCTTTGTAGCGTGACTCATTGTTGCTGATGAAGCCGACGACTGTTGTTTCATCTGCAAACTTGATGATGCTATTGGAGCTGGATCTGGTGATGCATTTGTGGGTCAGTAGCGGAAAACAGGAGCGGGCTGAGCACACAGCCCTGAGGTGCGCCAGTGCTCAACATGATGGTGCTCAATATTCTGCTACCCACCCGGACTGACTGTGGCCTTTTCATTAGGAAGTCCAGGATCCAGTTACAGAGAGGTGTTGAGTCCCAGTGAGGACAGCTTGTCCCAGGCTCTAGGGAATTATCCTATTAAACGTCAAGCTGAAGTTAGTGAACAGCAGCCTGGTGTATGAGGCGTCATTCTCCAGGTGTGCCAGGATGGAATGAAGTGAAAAGTGTATAGCATCGTCTGTGGAATGGTTTCTTCTATAGGCACATTGAAATAGGTTCAGCATCTCTGGGAGGTGTGCTTTGATGCGTTCCATCACCAGACGCTCCAAACATTACAATGGTGGAGGTCAATGCTACAGGGCGGTAGTCATTGAGGCCTGTTATTGTTGCCCTTTTGGGTACCAGGCTTATGGTGGCTATCTTGAACCCTGTGGGAACGATTTAACTTTTAAGAAACCATTTCTTTTTTTTAAGATTTAAATTTAGACATACAGCACAGTAACTGGCCATTTCAGCCCACTAACCTGTGCTACCCTATTTTTTCTTTGGCTTGGCTTCGCGGACGAAGATTTATGGAGGGGGTAAAAAGTCCACGTCAGCTGCAGGCTCGTTTGTGGCTGACAAGACCGACGCGGGACAGGCAGACACAATTGCAGCGGTTGCAGGGGAAAATTGGTTGGTTGGGGTTGGGTGTTGGGTTTTTCCTCCTTTGCCTTTTGTCAGTGAGGTGGGCTCTGCAGTCTTCTTCAAAGGAGGTTGCTGCCCGCCAAACTGTGAGGCGCCAAGATGCACGGTTTGAGGCGTTATCAGCCCACTGGCGGTGGTCAATGTGGCAGGCACCAAGAGATTTCTTTAGGCAGTCCTTGTACCTTTTCTTTGGTGCACCTCTGTCACGGTGGCCAGTGGAGAGCTCGCCATATAACACGATCTTGGGAAGGCGATGGTCCTCCATTCTGGAGACGTGACCCATCCAGCGCAGCTGGATCTTCAGCAGCGTGGACTCGATGCTGTCGACCTCTGCCATCTCGAGTACTTCGACGTTAGGGATGTAAGCGCTCCAATGGATGTTGAGGATGGAGCGGAGACAACGCTGGTGGAAGCGTTCTAGGAGCCGTAGGTGGTGCCGGTAGAGGACCCATGATTCGGAGCCGAACAGGAGTGTGGGTATGACAACGGCTCTGTATACGCTTATCTTTGTGAGGTTTTTCAGTTGGTTGTTTTTCCAGACTCTTTTGTGTAGTCTTCCAAAGGCGCTATTTGCCTTGGCGAGTCTGTTGTCTACACCCCCGATACATTTCGAAAGGTGGGAGGAAACTGGAGCCCCTGGGGAAAACCCACACAGACATGGGGAAAACATATAAACTCCCTATAGATATTGTGGTATTTGAACCCTGGTCCCGATTGCTGGTGCTGTAACAGCATCATTTTAACCTCCACATTAACTGTACGTTTCAGACCAGTATGAATTTTGAGGATAGAACCAGCCTATTTATTTAAAGGCAAAGATTTGGCTGTTATTTAAAATGCCAGTAATATTGGAAATCTGCAAAATTAAGCATGAGAATTTGCTTAATTACAGATGTTACAGTGAGAGAATAAAATAGAGGCTCTGTTTGCTGAGACAAATCTTGTGGGAGGCAAAGCATTAATGATTTTATCTTACTAAAAATACCTTTCTTGTCAGCCGTGGAAAGTGATGCATTGATCCTAAAATAAATACTTTGGTTGCCATATAAATAAATAACACCTGTGTTATTTCCCAGGCATCAGAGGTGTTGTGAAATGTATCTGCCATTTGCTTTGTGCTGAACGCTAATTTAGTGTTTAGTTTGAGTTACTGAAATTAATGTCTCAGAGTTGTATTAGAATCCAACCATAATGTAAGTTTGAGACAAAATAAATGTTGAATTTGCTTGACATAAGTGAAGGAAACTCCCTACACCTTTCTGTTGCTTTGTCAAAAAAACAACCATCAACTGAAAACCATCAGCTGAAAAGATGTGTTCAACTAGTGTCAATATTGGTGACTCTAAAAAATGGTTTAAGAAAATACTTCAAAACCAAGTTCTTACCATTCAACCAGGTCAATGTTCGAGAAATCTGGAAGTGGCTTTGCAATTGTATGAATATAACTAAATTTAGAACATTTTAATGGATAATAATTGTTCTACTGATACAATCTCAAACATTAATTTGGGGTTGAATTTCAGTTACAGTATTTTTCTACCATCTTCTGCATTCTGTAAAATTCACCTATATATCTTGTCTATTAGGCTACCAAACTTGGGGCGGCTCAGTTGGCATAGTGGTTAGCGCAACACCTTTAGAGCATCAGTGATCAGGACTTGATTTGAATCCCGTGCTGTCTGTAAGGAGTTTGTACACTCTCCCCGTGTCTGCGTGGGATTTCCCCAGCTTCCTCCTACCATGCTAAACGTACTGGGGCTGTAGGTTAATTTGGTGTAAGTTGGGCAGCACGGACTCGTGGGCCGAAATGGCCTGTTAGCATGCTGTATGTCTACATTTAAAAATTAAAAACCGGAGTTGTTGAGTCTTTATTTTTTAATGCTTTCTATTTCATTTCCTTTTAAGTCTGTGCAATGGCATGCAATGCTGCCCACTCAGCAAGTTATTCTTTAGCTTCTGGACTCCTGCATCCTCTCCTCACTTCATATTTGGTATTAATCCTTTTTCTGCAGACTGTTACATTGTAGTCAGTTTTAAACTTTGCAACGTTGCAGCTGGCTTTTGGGAAAGTTTGACATATCAAACTTATGTATGCATTTTATTGTACTCTGCACCTGATCTTGGTGTAAGTCGAAGGCACAATGGGCTGACTATATTTTAATCAGCGTGTGGAATATCCCTACCATGACATTGCATCATATTATGAAGTTAATGCAGCATGTCTGTCCATTAAATTTTGATGCTGTATCAGAGCATTACCAAGGGAAAATGCTGCAATATACTTTAGTCTAGAGTCCTAGTGAAAACCTGGTTTTCTTTGCTGCAGGTCTGACTGACAGATTATTATTGGCATGATGTGGACTTGAGGCTGATTAATGAACATTTTAGGCCAAATTCAAAAAGTCCTCCTGTTTAAGAATCTGTCGTTTGAAAGTGGGGGATTTTTATATTTGTCATTTTATCCCACAAAGATAAGCTGGAAGGATTCAGTGGGTCAGGCTGTATCCTTTTGGAACAATGGACAGTCAATGTGTCAGGTCGGAGCCCTTTCTCGAAACTAAGGAGAGATGGCAAGCCATGGAAAAGAGGAGATCTGGGAGGGACCTAGAGGTAATAAGCTACTGGACAAATGAACTAAAGGTCAGGATCGTGAAGTGGGGAGACCTTGGAGGGGTGGGAGTTGATTGAGTAATGGAATAGGTTGAGAAAGTAGAAAAACTTTGCTCAGTATTACTGCTCCTGCAGATTCTTGTACATCTAGTTTGCTGAGATGCAGGTACCTTCATTTAAAAAAAAAATTAGTTTAGATGAAGAGCATATAGAAATATACTATGGGAGGCATTAAAGCTTCTTTCTCAGTCCAATATGTTCCTGCAGCACATGCTGGGAAGTTGCATACATTCCAAAACTTGAAGATCTCTATAGTGAGTGGTAAACACATCTTTCTTTCTCTCAGTCTATGTGATTTGATCGTGCACAGCAATGGGAAATTAAAAGAATTCTGTAAAGGTAATGATGAAGGAAGTTGAATCGTTAGTGGTTTATAATCAGTTGCATAGTTAAATTTTAAAAAGTCTTATCTAACCGAGATAGAATTGAAAATAATTAATTGTAAGAGAACTTGCACCTTTGTAATTGTATTTTTTTTCCTCACCAGGTGATTTTGCCGTTTTGATTAACGCAGGGATGTCTGTGAAACAAGCTATTGTTTACAACCTCATGTCAGCTCTGCTTGCATATGTTGGTGTAGTAATAGGTATAGCTGTGGGACAATATACTCATAATTTAACCCAGTGGATTTTTGCCATCACTGCAGGCATGTTCCTATATGTGGCGTTGGTGGATATGGTGAGTAATATTGCACAATACACTTTGCATAATTGTGCTTTTAAAAAAGGATGCTCTTAAGTTATCACATTTAACTTTATTTTAACTTTGTGTAGTTTTAATATTCATTGAAATAATGCATGGCACTTGTTTATACTATTAAAGATAAAACATGTCGCTAGAAGTTTTGATTACAGTACATTTCATGGGACAGGAATGGCAAGCACTGGGGAACAAATGGGGGGAGGGAAGTTTAGGGGAGACATCAGAGGTAAATTTTTTTTTGCACGGAGTGTAATTTTTGTGGGTGTCTGGGATGCCTTGCTGGGGGTGGTTGTGGAGGCTGGAGTATTTGGGAGACATGGACAGGCACGTGGATGGGAGAAAAATAAAGGGTTATGCAGTAGGAAGGGTTTAGTATTTTTTTTGGTAGAAATATATATAGGTCAGCACAACAGCAAAGGCTGAAGGGCCTGTTCTGTGTTGTAATGTTCTATAAACCAGATCAATTAAATGTGTGCTTTATTAGCAGTTTATGTAAATTGTTATGTAAATGTAAATTGTAAACATTTACAATTCACATTCCAATTTGCTCCAGATCCCAGCTATGAGTAATGAAGAATGGACTGCTTTGGTTCTTGCCTGAATGATGTTACTACTTGGTTAAATTACATTTGAGGATTTTTTTTACTTGACTAAAAATGTTCAACTTGTTTTTCTTTACTTTTCACACTAAATGTACCAAGTAATTTGACAGGTATTTTAATGACCAATTTTGAAATACATCAGAAAATTAAGAGTGCAATTAAAATTTTTCAAATGTCTTCTTTATTCAAGATATCCCTTCTTTCTCTGTCATTCACAAAGTTCTCTCTCATTATGTACATGCTGATTTGGTTGATTGCAAAATAGGAATACATTGGAAGAAATCGATTTGATGATCCTTGAAAATCCAGTTCCACCAACAAATTTGCTAGAAAATTAAATATAAAATTAGTCTTCCAAGATAGAAACTAAATGCAAAAGATTTATAGGTCTGCACTGTTTTATCTTCCTGAAAGGTTATTTCTTGCTTTAAATATATTTTTATTTTTCACACTGTGAACTATATCAACCAAAATATTTACAAACCTATCTCATTAAATTTACACAGTGGTCTTTTCTCTCCTTTTTTTCCCCCTCTACCCACCCCCCTCCAATACCCGTAAATATTCAACATGTACAATGCAATAAAACCATAAAACAATATCTTCACATAAAAGAAAATAAACAAGAAAAATGCGTCATCTATTTATTACACACTGAATCCAGTCGTTTTGTCTTATCATTTTCATTTTAGGGGATGGAGGTCGTAGCAAGCTCTCTCTGATATGTTCCACGTATGGTTCCCAAATTTGTTCAAACATTGTGACTTTATTTTTTAAATTGTTATTTTTTTCCACTGGAATACATTTATTCATTTCCATGTACCATTGCTGTATTCTCAGGCTCTCTTCCATTTTCCAACTTGACATACATTTTTTTGCTATCGCTAAGGCTATCATAATGAATTTTGTTTTGCATTTTATCAAATTTGAGGCCTAATTCTCCTTGTGTTACTTAAAAGAAATATCTTTGTTTTTTTGGGTGTGTTATTTTTTGTAATTTTATTTAGTATCTGATTTAATTCTTCCCAAAACGTTCTTGGATACTTCACTTTTCCACCTCCATCCCCCTTTTCCCCATTTTCATCTTAGGTTTCTCTTATTACACTTAATATACGACAACACATTTAAGACATAAAGTACCCCCGCAGTTCCCACATCCATTAATACCTTAACCCCAAAAGTCCCCTCCCCCCTCTCTGAGTTGCCCCATATCCCTTGCCGGGCGACCACAACTCCCTTTTTCATTTGGGTTGCGATCTTGTTCACAGCGTCAACTGATTTTGCAGTGACGGTTATTCCCCCTCTACCCAGCCTTCTCCAGAAAACACTTCACAAAGCTCTCTTTTTTCCCCCTTACTCCCTTCCTTCCCTTCTCTTTTCTCTCTTTAGTTCTTTACATATACATTGTTTTTACATCTTTATATATACTTTATCACTGATCTTCATTCTTGTTACATCTCTTCTCCTGTTCTGCAAACGTTCTGCGAATTCTTGCACTTTTTCTCGATCCGAGAACGGTCTGTTTTGCTCCCCGGGTATAAATATTGTAAGCACGGCTGAATGTCTTAATATGAATTTGTAACCTTTTTACCAAAAAGTTGATTTCGCTGTAATAAATTCCTTCCTCCTCTTTAAGAGTTCAAAACTTAAGTCTGGGTTAAAAAAAAATAATTTTTGACCCTTGTATTCCAATGGTTTATTATCTCCTCTAATCTTATTCCTTGCCCAGTCCAGTATATTTTCTCTTGTCTTATATCTCAAAAATTTTACTAAGATGGATCTTGGTTTTTGATGTGGCTGTGGTTTCGGAGCTAATGCTCTGTGTGCCCTTTCTATTTCCATTTCTGTCATTCCCAGGACCTTCGGGATCCATCCTTTTATAAATTTTCATGTCTGTGCCTTCTTTACCCTCCTTCAGGCCAACTATTTTTATGTTGTTTCGCCTACTATAATTTTCCAACTTATCAATTTTCTGAGATGACAACTCTTGTCTCTTTAATTTTTCTCGTCATTCACTTTCATTTCTACAGCTGTTTCCTGCTCTTCCATACTTTCTACTCTTTTCCCTATTTCTGTCATTACCAGTTCTAACCTTTGCATTTTATCTTCTGTTCTTTTCATTTTTCTTTCAATTGCATTAAATTCTAATGAAGACCCTTCTTTTAGTGATCTCATTTGTTCTTCAAAAGACTATTTATATTCTGTTCATCAGTTTTACCTTTTATTTCTTTGTCCATCAGTTTTACCTTCTATTTCTCTATGAATATCTTGATCTTCTTCCTCTTCTTCGTCTGTATCTGTGTTTGTGTCTTCTTCTCTTCTTTGTGTCTGTATCTCTTCTGTTTTTCCCAATGAGCTTGCTTGTATCTCTTTGTCGGGCCTCTTCTTGCTGTTCCTCCCCTCTTGGTCTGCTCGTCTGTTGTCTTTCTTGACGTTGGTCTTTGTGTCGATCTTTCCTCCGTCTGTCTTCCACATCTGTTTCATCACACCCTCTTCTGCTCTTTCTTATCCTCCAGCTGAGAGCCCTGGTGTCAGGTGTCTCTCAGCTGCTCGGTCTGTGACAGCCTGCTCCTCTGCTGAGCCCCCCTCCCAGTGTCTTCTTTCTCCTCTGATTGCACTCTGCACCTGCGCGACTCCTCGCGCATGTGCCATTGTGCACTTTTGTTTGGCTCTGAGAGCCATTTTTGTAGTGTACTGGCTGGTGGGTCTCAACTCTGCAGGGCAAGTACTGACCTTGAGGGTCCGCGTGCTCCTCGTCACCACAGCGTCCTGTTCTTTCCTGCAGGTAAGGCCACCTTCTCCGGCGCCTTTTTTAACTTTTTTTCTAGCTGTTCTTACTTTCTCCTTCTTGGAAACCATCTTCTTTCTTTTCTCTGTATCTTTATCTTCTATTTCTTGTACTTCCGTTATGCTTTGCTTTTTCCTGACTTTTTTTTCTATTTTCCTGGAGAGTGCTTGTTTTTCCCGACCGGCCACTACCCCACTGCGGGGGTACTTCCAAACCCCACCTCCTGCACTGAAGTTTGGAGTGAGATTGGAAGGTAGAGCCCAGCATTTCCTTTCATTTAATTTCCAGTCCATGCTGCATCTTGAGAAGGAGTAATGCAAGATCCTAATGTCAGTTGAAATCCTTTGTGCAAGGAATTGAAATCCACAGTAATAGGCTCTCTTGATGCCCAACACTGTTAGGTCTCGACTTGAAGCTGCACTGGGGGTCTTTAATGTAAGCTTTCCTTTCAAGTCCACAGCTTCTGACAGCAGTTGGTTTTATACATTCAGTCCATTACTATCACACCATTTGTGTTTTATTTTCTGGCAGATGATGAGGTAGAGAGTGTGGATCGGAAAAGAGGTTAAGTAGAAGTCCTAGCTTGACAGCTTCCAGTGAGCAAAGATTCTGTTCCACAGTAAATTCATCTTGGAATTCACTGTTGCAAATTAGGGCTTTTTAAAAACTTTTTGAAAAGATCATTAATTAGAAAACAGAATCAATTTTGAGGTAGTAATGAAGAGCTCATGAAAAATGACAGCTACTTCTAATATTTGAAGATGATTGCAAAATATCATTTGTGTTTTCTGTGATGTTCCAGATATGTTATAGTCATGCAGCATGGAAACAGGTTCAACTTGCCCATACCAACTAAAATGTCCCATCCACACAGATCCCACCTGCCTGCATTTAGCCCCTAATTCCTGTAAACCTATCATAGCCATGTATCTGTCCAATTTTTTCTTAAAGATTACAAATTTTGCCCCACCCCACAATAAACCTGTCCTCTAGTTACTGAATCCCCTACTCTGGCCAAAAGGCTCTCTGAGATCAATAAAACAGCTGTGCATGATTTCACTTTTTAGAAAATATTACAACCCAACAGTTAATTTTGTATCTTTGTCTTCTGAATAAGTCTTTAATTCTATTTTCTGCTTTTTTTTCTTCTGATAGATAAATGTAATTGGGGGGGGCACGGAGAGTAATCAAGGGATATGGGGGAAAAGGCTGGAAATTGGAACTAGGTGTGAGCATAATTCTGCTTAGTGTAGAGTCACGGAATAGATTCGATGGACCTAATGGCCTGCTTCTGCTCATTTAACTTGTGAACTTGTGTGCTTAGACTTCTAATTTTACTTTTACTTAGAACCATAGAACAATTTTAGCACAGAAACGGGCCTCTTTGACCCTTCTAGTGTGTGACATCATTTTTTGCCTCTTCCCACTGACCTGCACCTATTCATATGACTACCTGTCTAATTTTCCCTTAAATTTTAAAAACTAGCCCGCATCTACTACTTCAACTGGAAGCTCATTCCACATTCCCACCAGTCTGAGTGAAGAAGTTCCCATTAAAATTTTCTTTCACCTTTAACCCATGTCCTCTTGTTTGATTCTCACCCACACTCAATGAAAAAGCCTATCTACATTTATTCTGACTATCCCCCTCATAATTTTAAATACTTTTGTCAAATCGCCCCTCATTCTTCGACACCCCAGGGAATAAAGTCCTAACCTGTTTGACCTTCCCCTATAACTCAGTCCCTGAAGTGTGGGCAACATCCTCGTAAATCTTCTTTGCACTCTCTCTGTCTTATTGATATCCTTCCTGTACTCAATACTTTGATGTATGAAGGCCAATATACCAAAAGCTTTCTTTATAACCCTATCCACATTTGACGGCACTTTCAGGGAATTATGTATCTGTATTCCCAGATCCATCTGTTCTACCTCACTCCTCAGTTCCCTACCATTTACCATGTATGTCCTTTCTTGGCTTGTCCTTCCAAAATGCAACATCTTACACATGTCTGCATTAAATTCCATCTGCTATTCTCTGGCCCATTTTTCTATCTGGTCCAGATCCCTTTGCAAACTTGGAAAACCTTCTTCACTGTCCACCACACATCCAATCTTAATGTCATCTACAAATTTACCACACCATCATTCAGATTATTGATATAGATGGCAAACAACAATGGACTCAAAACCGATCCTTGAGCCACACCACTAATCACAGACCTCCATTCTGATAAGCAGTCATCCATACTACTCTCTGCCTTCTCCTATCCAGCCATTGACAAATCCAGGTCACTACTTTATCATGAAAACCTAGCGTTTGAACCTTCCTGACTAACTTCCCATGTGGGACCTTATCAAAAGCCTTACTAAAGTCCATGTAGACAACATCAATAGCCTTTCCTCCATCAACTTTCCTGGTAACCTTGGAAAAACTCTGTAAGACTGGTTAAACGTGATTTACCAAGCATAAAGCCATGTTGACCATTCCTAATCAGTCCTTGGCGATCCAAATGATTGTATATCTGATCTCTTTCAAAACCTTCTAAAAATGTACCTACTATTGACATCAGGCTCACCGACCCTGATGTTTCCAGGATAACTTTTAGTGCCTTTTTTTAAACAATGGAACAATATGAGATACCCTCCAATCCTCTGACACCTCACCTTTGGCTAAGGACATTTTGAATATATTTGACAGAGCCCCTGCGATTTCTACATTAACCTCCTTCAAGGGCAGATGCAATATCTTGTCAGAACCTGGGGATTTATCTACCTCTTATTCGCTTTAAGACAGCAAACACTTCCTCCTCTTTAATCTGCATAGGTTCCATGACCTCACTGCTTGTCTTCCTTCCTTCCCTCCAATGAATATATGCCCTTTTCGTTAGTGAATCCTTTATCCAGATATCTAAAATCCGGGGAGAGAGGCAACAGTGCGAGTTGGGCGGGTGAGGGGGAGAGACCGGCAGCGCGAGTCAGGTGGGTAAGGGGGGGGGGGGGAGACTGCCAGCGAGTTGGGCGGTCGGTGGGAAGAGGACTGGCAGTGCGGGAAGACTGGCAGTGTGAGTCGGGCGGGCGGGAGACCGGCAGCGCGAGTCAGGCGGGCAAGGGGGGGCAGACCAGCAGCACAAGTCAGATGGGTGAGAGGGGGTGGGGGAAAGGGGTGGGAAAAATTATGATTGTTGAAAAAACGTCAGATGATATCAGTTATTACTATTGACATGGAATGAATGTCAAGGATCGGTGTGCTGCAATTAATGACTTATTAACTCTGAAAGATTATTTGTGCAATATTCAAGCAGCAATGATTCATTGTTTTGCAATATACACTAAGACACGTTGAATGTAGTTATATCAAAATGTTTGTTACTGTATTGAAAACCCACTGATTTTTCTAGGGACTGAATTACAAATGCAGAATTTAGATTAACCACCAACTGTCTGTCATGGTTCTTTTTTCTTTGGCTTGGCTTCGCGGTCAAAGATTTATGGAGGGGTATGTCCATGTCTGCTGCAGGCTCGTTGGTGACTGACAAGTCCGATGCGGGACAGGCAGGCACGGTTGCAGCGGTTGCAAGGGAAAATTGGTTGGTTGGGGTTGGGTGTTGGGTTTTCCCTCCTTTGTATTTTGTCAGTGAGGTGGGCTCTGCGGTCTTCTTCAAAGGAGGTTGCTGCCTGCTGAACTGTGAGGCGCCAAGATGCATGGTTGGAGGCGATATCAACCCACTGGCGGTGGTCAATGTGGCTGGCACCAAGAAATTTCTTTAAGCAGTCCTTATACCTCTTCTTTGGTGCACCTCTGTTTCGGTGGCCAGTGGAGAGCTCGCCATATAACACCATCTTGGGAAGGCGATGGTCCTCCATTCTGGAGACGTTACCCATCCAGCACAGTTGGGTCTTCAGCAGCGTGGATTCGATGCTTGCGGACTCTGCCAGCACGAGTACTTGGATGTTGGTGATGAAGTCACTCCAATGAATGTTGAGGATGGAGCAGAGACAGCGCTGATGGAAGCGTTCTAGGAGCCGTAGGTGATGCCGGTAGAGGACCGATGATTCGGAGCTGAACAGGAGCGTGGGTATGACAACGGCTCTGTACACGCTGATCTTTGTGTGTTTCTTCAGGTGTTTGTTTTTCCAGACTCTTTTGTGTAGTCTTCCAAAGGTGCTATTTGCCTTGGCGAGTCTGTTGTCTATCTTGTCGATCCTTGCATCAGATGAAATGGTGCAGCCGGGGTAGGTAAACTGGTTGACAGTTTTGAGTTCTGTGTGCCCAATGGAGATATGGGGGTCCTGGTAGTCATGATGGGGAGCTGGCTGATGGAGGACCTCAGTTTTCTTCAGGCTGACTTCCAGGCCAAACATTTTGGCAGTTTCTGCAAAGCAGGACGTCATGCGCTGGAGAGCTGGCTCTGAATGGGCAACTAAAGCTGCATTTTCTGCAAAGAGTAGTTCACGGACAAGTTGCTCTTGTGTCTTGGTGTGAGCTTGCAGGAGCCTCAGATTGAAGAGACTGCCATCCGTGCGGTACCGGATGTAAACACAGTCTTCATTGTTGAGGTCTTTCATGGCTTGTTTCAGCATCATGCTGCAGAAGATAGTAAAGAGGGTTGGTGCGAGGAAGCAGGCTTGCTTTACGCCGTTGTCAATGGAGAAGGGTTCGGAGAGCTCATTGCTGAATCTGACCCGAACTTGTTGGTTTTCGTGCAGTTGGATAACCATGTTGAGGAAGTTGGGGGGGCATCCGAGGCGCTCTAGTATTTGCCAAAGCCCTTTCCTGCTCACGGTGTCGAAAACTTTAGTGAGGTTAACAAAGGTGATGTAGAGTCTTTTGTTTTGTTCTTTGCACTTTTCTTGGAGCTCTCTGAGGGCAAAGACCATGTCAGTAGTTCCTCTGTTTGCGCGAAAGCCACACTGTGATTCTGGGAGGACATTTACGGTGACGCTAGGTATTAGTCTATTAAGGAGAATCCTAGTGAAGATTTTGCCTGCAATGGAGAGCAGCGTGATTCCCCTGTCATGGTTCTTAGTGGAGCATTAATTGTAAGAGTTGAAAGAAGATATATTATTACCTTCCCTGAAATTAATACCATCCTGCCTCTGCTAAACATTTTTTGAAACCAGGACCAGAAGTGAAGAATCTTTTTGATCTAATCCTTAACAGATTCTCTACAGCATTCATGATCCAACATCAGTACAAACTCCATCTGAAATTCAGTTGGTTTAGCTCTTTAACGTACTTAATTGCTCAAAATGACCCAGGCAGTCATCTACCTAGGAATTCCTAATACAGTGCATGCATTTGCCAAGTGCAAATACACAAAATACTGTTTTCTTGTGGTGAAATTTGTATGAAACTCTCAAAACCAAATTGATGAAGTATAATGCAGTTAATTGGGTTGGAATATTATCAGTTCTATCCTAGTTAACCTTCCGCTTTTAGTATCTCATCCATTTTACTGACATTGCTCTTTTTGATGAAAATTCCAGTTATAGAGACAGCACTTGTCATCTGGTCTGTTTTCTAAGAGCTGAAAAATGTAGCATCTGGAAACTATATTAGCCAATTCTATTTTTATAACATTCTAATGAAAATATTCTCAATAGATTGTTAAATATGTGATGAATTTAATTTTAATATCCTCACGTGCCCATTAGTTATGGCTGAAATACCTAATGAATTGTTCATCTTTCAAGTTGAATATATTTATTGACAGTGAGTCAACTTAGTTAAAATTCTGGATAAATTGAATATTTTAATAGAGGTGCTCAAATCTGGCTCCGATGGGTCACATCCGATCTTGCTGAAGGAAGGACAGTAGTTTGAAAAAATCCAGGTTTAATTTCTGATCAACTGTTGCCCCAAAAATGAGGAATTGTAAATGGTACATCCTTGTTCATCAAGAGGAGCTGTCATGTAGTTTTTTTCTTTCAATCTTTTTATTGAATTTTATGGAACAAGATCACATTGTGTAGAGAACTTGTCACTTAGTTTTTAATTGTAGAATTATTGGAATAATATGAATGATTGTAAATCATTGTTAGATCTGCTAAAGGTAAATCATCTTTGATCAGTGACAAAGCTTTAGTTATTTTTAACAGAAAGATGAAAATGGACTTCCAAAAGCAGTTTGACATGACACATCATAAACTTGTCAATAAAGCCAGTGTTGACAATGAGGAGAAATTAACTTAGCTTTGAAAAGGAGCCTCAGTGGGGATGGTTTTTTTTATATTGGAGCAAGATAGACTGTTTTGCTGTTGGGGAATCAGTGCAAAGACCATTAACTTGATCTGTATCATGAGTTGGATGTAAAGGCAACATTTGCAGATGACAAAAACTTGTAAGTATAATATTCAGAGAATATACACAGATGGTGGGCTGGGCAGAATATGACAGGTAATTGAATTGATGTGTTTTTTAGTAAGATGAATCAAGGACACTAAGTTTTTAAAAAAAGCCTTGTGTTGTAAATGAAAGCCCTCGATATTCCGTAATCTTTGGAATTGCCAGAGCAGGTTAGGAAGTAAATTAAGGATTATAAGAATCTGTACTTCATATAGAAGCTTGCCATACAAAACTAAGAAACATGGGATACTGATTAGGTTATATCTGGAATGTAATGGTGTTAAATGATTATGGAATACAATGAGTATGTAATGGGGAAGTTGGGAGGAATGTGATTGAATTCTTCAAGTAATGAGTTCAGACAGAAGGTAGAAAGACAGTTCTCTGTGGGGAAAGAGAGCAAAATGATAAAGATTGAAAAATAACCAAAGCAGATGCACACAAGGTTTGTACAGAAAATGGTTTGCATCTGAAGTGATTGCCTTAGAATGAATGAGGGAAAATTCAGATAAGGTTTTCAAAAACATTTTTTTTAATTGGGCTTCTTTGGAAAGATGTGGATTATTGATTTCTAATTACCTTCCAACTTTATAGGTGGCTAGGTAATTTCCAAAGCTAGTCAAGAATCACAGTGGTAGTTTTGAAGTTGTATATAGACCAAAGCAGGATTTTTACCATAATTTCTTGAGCTTGAAGGACCAAGTAGCCTTGACCTATCCTGTCACTATTCTATAATTCATACACTGACTTAACGAAGCACCCTATTTCTTAAGGTTTGTTCATTTCCCATATGAACTGTTATTTATATTGTTTGGATTGGAGAGAAAGGTGGAGGAGCTTTGAATTAATTCAATATGGCAGATCAAATGCATTATTTACAAGTTGTGTATAGATTCAGGCCTAACTATTTTTCTTCTCGTGTATGCAGTTACCGGAAATGCTCCACCGTCCGACGGATAATCGTAGCCAGACAAAGATTGGACACTTTGCTCTGCAGAATGCTGGGATGCTCTGTGGGTTTACCATCATGCTGCTAATTGCCATTTTTGAGGATAAAATTGTAATCCACTTCTAACATCTTTGATGACAAATAATGTCTGGTCTTATTTGCCTTGTAAGTAACAATTCAGTGGTACATGTATTTTAGCAAAATGGATTACTTTCCACAGCAGCTGCTGTTTGTCAGTTGATTTGATGCACGGTTCAGTATGGAAACTTAAATAAGCAACTTTTAAAATGTCTCTGGAGAAGACAATCAATGCTTGAAAATAAATATTTAGCACAGTTAGATCAGGAAAAATGATGTTTGTGTAACAGCTGTTTGAAGAACTTGCTTTCGCATGCCTTGTGTTAGATGTTTGTTTATGGGTGGCAGTCACCAGCTGTAATGCCATCTGGACTCGTGGTGCTGTTTTATAAGATCTTATGCACATAACACTTTCTGGTTTTGGTTGGAAAATGGTGTACATTATTGCCTAATTGCTGATAGTCAATTGGATTCACTTTTAACATTCCTCCTCCCATTGTAATACCTCAGAACTATGTTTACTACCCTAAGTGATCAGCTAGATTGCTTGCTGTATGTATTAGTTTGGAGTTAATTTTTGTATGCCCATTTTAGCCTGTCACTGTGTGACATTTCCCTTTGTCGCTGTATAAATCAATGTCTAATCAATCGTATGTGATCAAGTGCAACTGGCCAAAATATGATTAATGTAAGTTGTGGAACCTGTGATTCTTGTGGATATTGATTATTCAAGTTAATTCATTGTTAAAGCCAAAGATTATGGAACCTGATAAGTTAATTTGAAATTTGTGGAAAATGTTCAGTGTTAAGGTACCATAGACTTTGTATTTGTTACAAGTGAAATCAAGCATTTTGCTCATCACTAAACAGGTTTTGATGTTCTAAATCTGTATTATATGAATATGTATGAATGAAATGGGTTATTTGAAATTTTACTTAATAAATTCCTGACAATGCAAACCAGTTTTATTGTTGCATATTCAATTACAGATGAGGATTTAAAACAGTTACCAAAATATACCAACAAAAGTTATTTGAAAGATTTATAGGGTTGAAAAATAAACTACCTTGAAATCCTGATTGTTAAACATGAGGCAAATTTTTTAAATTTCACCAACTTCTATGCCAAATACAAACGAATGAGTGTTACATTAACAGCAGAGAAAATCATCATTAAGAATTAAGCTGACAGAGTAAAGCGACACCACGACCAATCCAGTGCGCAGAGGGCTGATCAGTAGGGATTCGCATTGCAATGACGAAATTGGTGGAATGTCCAGTTGTGGACAATGTGCCCCTCCTCTCACTGGTCTTGTAAAGTGGGGCAATGTAAACTGGGTGTGGAGCAATTTCAGTCTTCTTGCAAGGCTTCAGCCACATCTGTCAAAGGAAAGCAGATCATAAGTAAACATTTGGAGTTTACTTCTAGGACTTCTTCACAAGCTAGGTGATTTTTCAGTTTTGATTAACTCAAGGATGTCTGTGAAACAGACTTATTGTTTATGACCTCATGACAGCTCTGCTTGCATATGTTGGTGTAGCAATAGGTATAGCATTGGCACAATATACTCATAATTTGCCATCACTGCAGACATGTTCCTATATGTGGTGTTGGTAGATATGGTGAGTAACATTGCACAATACACTTTGCATAATTATGCTTTAAAAAAGGATGCTCTTGTCATTAAATTTAACTTTTAACATTGTGTAGTTTTCATAGATTAGCATGCTGCAAATATTCATAAAATGCATGGCACTTGTATACTGTAAGGATGAAACATGTCACTAGAAGTTTTGATTACAGTACATTTCCTGGGACAGGAATGGTGGGGGGGGGGGGGGGGGGGGGAGAGTTTGGCAAGACATCAGGGCTAATTTTTTTTGCATGGAGCATTGTGGGTGGTGGTGATGGAGCCTGGGGCTGTGGTGGCATTTGTGAGATTCTTGGACAGGCACGTGGATGGGAGAAAAATAGAGGGTTATGGGGTAGGAATATGTAGGTCAGCACAACATTAAGGCCGTGTACTGTGTTGTAATGTTCTGTTCTACAGCGTGTTGCAAAATGTGAAGGTAATCAAACTCACCCTCTAAGGCATTATATATCTCATATTCCCTTCCTTTCTCCATCTCACACCCACATCATTCTGTTCTCCCCTCCCCCCGTGCACCCTTTACTCCTATCCCCTTCTCTCCTATGCTCCATTCCTTATCCACCCATGTCATGTTCCCACTACTCCCCAAACTTACCACAGGCATTGCATCGTACAAAATTTTGGGATATGATTCGGCCAGTTTTTTTTTATTCCTGTCCCAACGTGCTCCATCTAGAAAGAGGCCTCTTATGTAGACACCTACAGACAAAATAGTTTATTTTAAAGTTTGCTGAACAAATGCACAAAGCTTGTTATTTTGTTACCTCGAGGTAGTTCACTCAGCTTCATTCCATCTCTGGCTTCCTTTTTGGCATCATGCATTTTCCATAGCCAACCCAATCATCTTTGAAAAATAGCAAATATAAAGCCGGATATTTGCTGTCTTTACATTGTTTCACTTACCTTCATAAAAGCTCCAAGGGAAGATTCAGCAGGCGAACTATGATCCATCTAGAGGGTACACTCAGGGGTGGAACAACTCTGCATCCTCCATAAAGGCAATGCCACTGAAACCGGCTGCAAAGGGATGGGTTGATAGCATCACAATGATGTTGTCAGCCCATGACCCAAACACAAATTTGCTCAGATACAGGGCAATAGCAACCACAATTTGTCTCTAAAGGATCATTGCTCTATTCATATGAGTGATGATTAAAGTTTTCTTGGATGGGAGGGAATGTCTATATTAATTTTTCACTTGCCGGCGTGTATGTTTGACATCACAATGACGGGCAGCTGTAGAATATTTGCTATAGAATATCTAGTTATGGGAATTACGATGAAGAAACCATTTCACAGACTTTGCCAGTAAGATGGGAGAGAGAGAAAGTAACCAAGGATATTCCAGACAGGAATCAATTCTCATCTCGTCTACTGAGCCACATCCTAATGCCTGCCTGATCTCTTTAACACAATAGTGCTAACTGACTACTACCTGTTAGATGTTATCTAAAGGCTGCAATAAGCGTCCAGGACCACTCAGTCCCTGAATGGCATTGTTTCTGCTTTGAAGTGTTGGACACCATTGTCAACTTCAAGAATCTAAGATTACTATGAAACTAGTACATATTACACATGTATATTTACATGTGTAAATTGGACCAGAAATCAGGCAGTCAGAGAATAGATACTGATGTGAGTGACCCTTCCAGACTTCTGTTGATTTTTTGTATACCAGAAGGATTTTCATGGGATTAAATGACCACATCATTTAATCATTTCCCTATCTTTAGGAAGAGGATATGCAAAATGTGAAACAAGCTGTAGCAATACCTTGAAAGAAATGTTATTCAAAATGCCTTAAGTATTGTACCCTGTGATGTTCTTTGAATGACACCAGTCTTAGTGAGGTAACCATGTCTACCCATCACTACAGACTGCTCATTCCTGCTAGCATTATTTGAATAAAATCGTTTGAATTGTACTGGGTGGCTTGGTTGTACTTTTTGAATCTCGACAGAGCTCGACTTTAACATTGACAATCTCTCACTGGGAAGATCAAGACATATGTTGGAAGAGGACACTGGGATATCGGGTGGAGCAGCAGTGCACCTTCAGGATCCTTGAGCCCAAACTCCTTCACTGACCCAGGGTAACATTGTGGTCCTTCATCAAGGTTGATCTGGTTCCCTGCGGAAGAAAAGACCACACACATTGCCCAAGACACACTGGTGAGTTCATTGTGATTTGTGAGCAAACTGTTCTGCTGGTTGCGAGTATATGTGCAAGATTATCACCCACACGCAGGTATCATTTTTGAGCAATTGCTTGTAGCATCAACTATTTGAACTAGTTGAACAGGAGAGGTTCCTGAATTACGATACCTGACCATGGACTACGGGGTTGACTGCAGGGATAGTCTGTCCTGCCAACTGAAATTGTCTGTTTGCAGATGAATAAGATACCTTACAACCGCTGGGGAAAGAGGCTGGTAGTGGATGGGGGAAAGAGGCTGGTAGTGGGAAGGTTACGTTCTGACATTTGAGTATCGTTTTGGGCAGCTGATTACATAGCCAACCTGGTCTATTCAACCTATTTGGAAACAGTGTTTCACCCCATTCAATTACGATGCTTGACTATAAATTTTTCCTGCTAAGTGAAAGGGTCAGTTGGCAGATGATTTAGTCAGTACAGTACACCTTGCCACAAGGAAAAACAGTCTGAGATAAATTGGAACTAAGGCTGGGAAATGGGTCAGGCTATCGATTAAAGCTGGGATGGGTACCCAAGGACACACAATGTGCACATCAATCCTAACCATGGTAAACAATACCGTATCCTGTCAGCGGCATTAACTAAGAAACTAGGAAAAAAACATGGCAACTACTGTGGCAAAAAGATGCCTGGAAGAAATGAAAAAAAAATTAGAGAATGGAAGGAGGAGGCTCACAAAAAGTGGGATAATACACCCCTATAAGTGTGCCTACCTCTTTCCCATTCCTCAATTCCTCCAATACAGCCTCCCTGGACAAGCCCTCTAATCTATCTTGCCTAAACATCACTGAAAATATTTTCCCTGTAAATCAATGTTAAATCACTCCTGGCCCCTCCAATTCTATCACACCTAAAGGAATGAAATCCAAGAATGAGTTGCCAATCACCTCCCTCCACCCCCCCCCCCTTCCCCACCTACATTGCGTCTAAACCAATGGAAACTCTTCTTGTTCTGTACTCACAGTAGAATTACAAGAATTCTTTAGTGAGCTATCAGGAAAGGATTTGAGCTCAATTTTCTCCCATTGAAAACTGTAACCTCATAGCATCAGAACTTTTGAGACACGGAGTCCATTTGAGTGCACACCAATATAGTATGCAGAACTTTACCTCACTGCCACACAAAACTGCCACACAATACACAAGCGGTGAAAAATACTTCTGGATTTACAAAAATTGGATTCACTTGAGAAGCTAGGGGAAGATAAACCATTTGTCTAAATTTATCTCAAGAAACAAATATAGAGTACAAGTCTCCTGTTGTACTCTTCTCCAAACATTGGAATTCAGTCAAAAGAAGACAATGGACATCTAATACCTAGCATTATTTTAGTGGCAGAGAACACATTTTCACCCACTGCCTTCAACTCAGAGCTTTGTGCAAATCTGTGAAATGAAATAAGTAAACAAAAAACAATTAACAAACATCAGCAATATTTTGATCATGATCTAGCATTTACTTTGCAATATCTTTACCAGATAGAGTAACTTTAGGATTGTGTCTGCAGTTATTACATGTTCCCCTTCAGCAGGCAAAAGTCCCAATTGCAAGATCAGATACATAAAATTGTGTCCAATCTTTCTGGTGTAACAAGCAAGATTGTTGTACTAGAAATGACAAGATTAAAATCAGAGCATTTGGAAACTGATCCACAGACAATTCAATTGGCCTGACCCTCCACACAGTCCTGACCCACTAAGAGAACGATGCCCTGTTGTTCATTCACTTCAGCTCAGCATTGAACACAATCTTACCTCAGAGGCTGGTGGAAAAACCGGACAATGGGACTCAGTACCTCTCTCTGCAACTGCATCCGGCAGTCCTTAACTGAAAGACCACAGGCCATTCAGGTTGGTAACAAAACGTCTAGACCCATGAAATTTAGGACTAATGTGCTCAGGGCTATATGCTGAGCCCATTACTATTCACTCTACTAACTCATGACTATACTGCCAGGTACAGTTCCATCAAGTTTGCAAATGAGTTAGCCTGCAGAGAGGTTGAAAGGCTTGTACAGTGGAGCAAGAGGAACAATCTGAGTCTCAACATGGACAAGACTAAAGAGATAATTGTGGATTTCTGGTGGATGAAGGATCATTGCCCACTATACTCCATCATTGAGAGAGAGAGAGAATAGGGATCCATTGATAGGATGGCCTCTCCTGGACCCACAACATCCCATTAGTCAGGAAGGTGCTGACGTACTACACTTCATAAGAAGGTTAAGGAGGCCAAAGCAACCGGCCACCATCCTAACAAGGTTCTACAGGACCACAATAGAGAGTGTCCTGGCTGGTTGCATCATAGTGTCATGTGATAGCTGCAAAGCAATAGATTGGAAGTCAGTATGGAGGGTGATTAAAACCGTTAAGACGATTACTGGGGGCTTCCTTCTATTAATAATATCTACCGAGAGATGTGCTTAAAGATGGCCTCCTCATCATCCAGCCCACAGTATCTTTGAGGCTCTACCTTCAAGGAGCAATACAAAGTAGGACTGCCAGGCTGGCAAACAGCTTCTTCCTGCAGGTGATGAGAGTTCAACAATCCTAGAAATCTGTAAATTATAAAAATATAATAATTTGGATCATTATGTAAATATGCTTATGTGTAGGGTGTCCTGTGTTGCATATGTACAAATAGGTGGCAATAAATGAACTTGAATTAATGGATTCAGCATATACTCATGGTTTGAGAAATCAAATTAAACAAAATACAACTATATAATTTGGAATTGAGGATATGTGCAATACAACTTGGTAGCATGACATTTTGGTCAACACCTCAGTGACAAATCTTATGTTTCTCTTACCATCTTCAGGTTGATGTGTGTATGCGTTATCTTCAAGAACTTCATAATCAAAGGTGAGCAGGTCAATAGGAATGGTATATTTTCTGGCATAATTTTGCTGTCCCCCTGTCAAAAAAGCTTGAGTGAAGAAAAACCCTGACAACCAGAAGACTGGAGGTGCTCCGACTTCAAACCAATCCTGGCACATAGAAAATGAAAGACAAAATAATCAAATGGAGAACATTCAGCCCAACAATTCCATTCAATGTAATAGTTTAATTATGATTTATGCTTTCATTCAAGAGCATCCAATTTTGTTGTTATACCGAGGCCAGCATATTCTACAATCATTCTATTGTTCAGCTAATCAAATTAGTTGTCTAAAATATTTCACTGTACCTAGGAAAAAAAGTGTATGTACAGCCACCAGGAAGATCACAAACAAATGGAAGGATATTTAAGAAAAAACTAAAATCCAGGATCTCGCTTCTTGGAACTGATCCCCTTTGATCACCAAGGACCCCGATAAGCAGCCTACTATTTGCTTATTCACATGGCTACCCAATCACTGTAGACAGAATATATGTTTGTACCAATAGATTCAAGTGAGTGCTCACATAAAGGAAGTGCCAGAAGACACCATCACTGCTCTCTGAAAATTATCCTCTGACAATAAGCAGGGCTCTACAAGATGGCAGAAAGAATGGCCAATAAATTTGCTAATATATCTAGAATATTTTTAAAAATCTATCTATTAAAAGTATATTTGATGATGAACCAAATACCATCTGCATGAAGGAAGGCCAGAGATGTAGCTCAGGTCAATCTAGACAATGATTCATCATAAAACCATCTATTCATTCACATTGCCTTCGGACCATATTATCACTTCCACTGAAAAGCTGACAACCACCACGTCAGTGTGGCAATGGTGAAGCATGGGGGAGCTGGCTTAGATGGAGCAGCTGGCCAGACTCTCAGTTGCTCTGGCTATCAGTGTGGCCACGCAGTTCACGCTATTGACCCACGACTGCATCACCTGATCCAGCTCCAAGTTTGCAGATGACACACAGTAGGTGGCCTCATTAGAAACAACGGTGAATCACACGACAGAGGTGGAAAATCTCATGAAATGGTGCGAGAGTAACAAACCTGAGTCTCAACGTTGACAAGATGAAGATGATCATGAACTTCAGGAGGACCAGGAATGACCACCCTCCACTACACATCAACAACTCTAGTAGAGAGAGTGGAGAGTAGCAAACTCCTTGGAGTTCACTTAACTAGTGACCTATCATGAACACTCAACATCTCTTCACTTGTCAGGAAGGCACAACACCAACTGCACTTCTTGAGAAGACTGAAGCGGCAACTGGCCACCATTATGCCAAACTTCTCTAGGAGCCCCATTGAGAGTGTCCTGGCTGGCTGCATCACAGTGTGGTATAGTTGCTGCAGAGATATGGATCAGAGGTCAATCCACAGGACCATAAGAGTGGGAGAGAGGATCACTGGAGTCTACCTTCCTTCCATCGATGAGATCTACCAGGGTTGTTTCTGAAGAGGGCATGCATAATCATTGAGGACTCCTTCCATCTTGCACACAGCATGTTTCAGCTACTACCATTGGGGAAAAGATATAGGAGAATCAGAGCCAGTGCCACCTGGCTGAGGAACAGCTTCTTCCTATGGGCAGTGAGAATGCTGAATGACCAAAGAAACTACTGACACTAACTATCTAAGACTCTCATTTGTACAAAACAATATTTATTTTAGTACTTGTATAGATAAAATACTTGTCCTGCATATTGTATTGTTTGTCTGTGTGTGCTATATCTGGTTGTGTGTCTGCATTTTTTGCACTGAGGACTGGAGAACGCTGTTTCATCCGGTTGTACTTGTACAATCAGATGACAATAAACTTGACCTGACTTGATCCACTCTGCAGCCTCACTAGCCAACAAAGTTGTTGCTGTTATTGAATGGTTATGAATTATGTTAATGTACACAAACATTCAAAATCACCCAGGATCTGTGGAAAAAATAGGATTTAAAATTATTAATTCTTCCTTTTAATGGTAAAGGACTTAAAATTGCAAGCACTTCCATATCCACTTAAATGTAATTGCTGTCAAACATTTAAGCTAATTTAATTAAATCTAAAAGTTCAATTTTGCTTCATCAGCCAAATTTCTCCTGTTCTTTTTAATGATGTTGCTGTACAAAGCTAAGCAGGTAGACATCCCAATAGGAGAGTTAGCAATATGCACAAGCTGGTACTTTGTTTAGTGGAGACACTGTACAACTGCCATGTGGCTGTTGTTCTGTGATAGAGCAGTTTGAAGGAGGCTGCATTACAAACTGCAATTGAGAACAGCCTAAAGATGGTCTTATCTCCTACCTTATTAGCAAATCAGGCCAAATACTTGCAGAGTAAAAACAAGTTGTCAGCAAGCCAATCCAGTTCCCTGCCTTGCACAGTAACCTCCCGCTATCAGGAGAAAGGTAACTAGAGATAGTGGTCAAGATTCAGACAAGCATCATTTTTCATAGGCATATCAGCCAATGCACCATCTGCTCTCACTGAGAAACAGTTCCTTGTCCTCTATACTTGACTACTACCTCACTGGAATTAGCCAAGGATGAAGTAGAAGATCAATGAATAAAGAAATCGTGGAATTACCACAAGAAGAATCTGGCCTTGGTTATAAATTGAGTATGGGTATGTCTGAAAAACTCAACCAGGATTCCACAAATTCAGTGGTGAAAAAATATGATCATAACAAAGCATTTTATGAGGACTGGAAACAGTAAATGAAGCACTGTGAATAAAAAGTTATGGTTCTTTTTGCGACATACTAAGCTCAAATATCTCAAGTATTTCCCTGGTGTGAGAACAACAACCTGAGTCTCAGATAATTGTGGAGTTCAGGAGGACGAAGGTAGACCATTCTCTATTACACATCAATGGTTCCACCACTGAGAGTGTGATGAGCATGAAGTTCCTTGGTGTGCATATAAAGTACGACCTATCCTGGACCCACAGCATGAGTCAGGAAGATGCAGCAGCACCTACTATTCCTAAGGAGGTTGAGGAGGGCCAGGATGCAGGCCTCCATCTTATGACTTTTCACAAGTGCACAACTGAGTGTGCACTGTCTGGGTTGCATCGTTGTGTGGTGTGGCACCTGCAAAGTATTAGACCCAAAGTCAATACAGATGATTATCAAAATGGCTGAGAAGATTACTGGGGTCTCCTTTTCCTCATTCACAATATTTATCGGGAGCGTTGCTTAAATAAGGCCCAAAGAATTATACAGACCGATTTCCATCCAGCACACTGAATCTTTCACCAAGTACCATCAAGGAGGAGGTACAGGAGCATCAAAAAAAAAATTCAAATGACATTATGTGCTGATGCAGAGCCAGGTGAACAGAGAGTGGAGGCATTACGCTGCTCTGAAGGGTTCAACCACCCAGTCCTAGTGTCGGTAGCTCCATGCAGGCTTAAACAGCCTGTTAAAGGAGGTAACAATGTTTTTTAATTAAAATCCTGCCACTTTGGGGTTAATGCCCAAGACAGGAGGGATGTGGATGGTTATGGGCCAATTGTAGGTCAGTGGAACTTGGTGGGAGAAAATGTTTGGCATGGACTAGTAGGGCCAAACTGGCCTGTTTTTGAGCTGTAAATGGTTATATGCCAGTGCCTGTGCTCAGCAACATTCCATGAAAGGTTGCAGACTCCAGGGAGCAGTCAACTGGTGCAGGGAACCAGAAAAGGGAAGAGCATTCCCCATGGAGAAAGAGCAAAGGGATGACCCTGCAGGGCAGTGACCACAGCAGACGACCAGCGAGGGACTCAGTGGCTGAAGGATCCACACAGACTGCGAGCTGTTGGCGACTGGCTCTTGAGAATCAGGTATCAGAACCAGGATTTGAGAGGGTGCTGAGGGCTCCCGAAGGGGCCTCAGATGCTGAAAGCTTTCTTATCATATTGAAGGATTGGATCTGGAGCTCAGGTTGATGATGGATTGAACTAGAGTCTAGGTGGCGGCAGAGGCTGCGGGAGCACTGGAGGCAAATCCACGGACACTTAGTGACTCTGAAGGGACTCACTTTTGCTTTCCTTTCTCCTATTGTTAGGAGCATCAAGCAATGCTCATTCAACTCTTTGCCTTACGCCAGACAAAAGTTGAAGCAAACCATGTATATTACACTTTTAATGTGTGTTACGTGACAAGAAAAGGAACCTTTGAAAATCAGGACTGCCAGACTCGGAAATAGCTTCTTTCTGCAGGCTGTGAGATCGATGAAGAGTATCCTGTATCCAAGTAAATTATCCCAAAATATTTATTGTCTATATTTATTCTAAATTATAGCTTTATGAATATATGTGCTGTGTATTATCTGTGCTGAAAGTATTTGATAACATAATCAGTTCCTATTGGAGAAAATGTGTCTAAAAGTAACCATCTGTGTGGAAATCTTATGTGCAATACAGCGACACTGCCCAAGCTGCTTTCCTTGTGCACAAATAAATGAAGTGTGGTTGGGAAAGAGGGCTATTTCTCAGAGTTATTTCAGTGACTACAACATCAGTACATACAAGAATTAAAGAGGCTGATTTGTAAATGCTACACCTGTACCAATATTAATACAATAGTGCTATATAATAAATGCATTAATTTTAATATTTTTAACTTGTATTTGCACCACATTCTGTCTGTTGCTTATTCTTGATAATATCTGAATCTGATCAGCTCAGCAAAAATGCATGGATAAACAAAATCAAAAATGGAATGCCTTGTGAGAAGTACAAGCTGTCAAATGTATTAAAATATCATTTTTCCAAATGGCAAAGAATGATCTTATTTCAACTCTGACTTTAAATACCCAATGAATTTCACACCTCTATAAATTCATTAATTGGCTTTGTCAAATTCGTAAAACACTCCATGGAGAAAATAATTAATGAAGAGATCATGTCCAAAAGGTATCTTGCATTTTAGTTTCTCATAAAATAGCTTCAACAAGTGATCATTATTTAATCATTGATTTAGCAATTCATAAAGTCAAATTTAGAAGTTCTCAACATCATCTTTAATTCAAAGAAGCCCTGAAGAGCACCATCATAGCAACCGGCTTAATCTGGTTTCTGTTATTCAGCCGCCTTGAAAGCATTATGCAATATTGGTTTCTCTCCCATTGGAAATGGATCTTAAACAAAACCGTCCCATTATACACCACTGGGGAATTGTCAGTTTTATTTTAAAATTCTGCAGTCAGCAATTCTAAAACACCCAAGAGATCAGCCCATATCAGACATTTATTTATTTTCAGCATTGCCCAGTAATTGCATTCCACAAAGATAATTGAGTCCTGGAATTCAAGAAATCAAAAATCTTTCACGGTATTACAGTAATATCCATTGTTTAATAGTTTACAATATATTCTTATTTGTATTAGAAAACCTAGCTGTTTTTGTTTTCAAGGTCAGTCAAGCAAGTGACTCAAATGCAAATATGTAAGTCAGTATTCCGAATGCAATTTTATCACAGTTGCTGTTCTACTTTAATTCACAAGAGACCATAGAATGGTTGACCTGACATAAATTGACAGGAAATCAAATATGATCTGGAAAAGCCAATATGGTTTTATGGAAGAGAAATGGTGCTCGACAATTCTAAGTGTGTTCTTTGAAAATCCGACAATTAGGGTAGAGCAAAAGATGCATAATACAGTAAAACCATTGGCATCCGAAATTCAAGCAACCAGAAGCCTCAAGCAACCGGCAAAAAAAAAATCAAGAAAAATACATTTTAAAGAATTAAAATAAATTAGTATAGTGTGTGCACTACATGAAATGTGGAGTAAGAACGACACAAACGCATAGTTGAGTCGAGGTTGAAAACCGATTTATTGCTGCTTATATTCACTCGTGCCTCTGACGACAGGAGTGACATCATCACAGTGCCAGCCTCTGACTGGCCGGTGTTCCCACCATTGCCCACCGTTTCCCAGTTGTTGGTCCCTGCAAGGCCCTCGCGATTGCCGTGTTCGCTGGCCATTTTGTAAGCTGGGTTACGATTTGCTTTGTGGGCCATTTTGTAAGCCGGGTTACAACTTGGTTTGTGGGCCCCCAGAATTGGTGATTGGCGTGTCTATTGCCACTTTGGGCAGCCAACCTCTGTGGCACAGGAGCTGAGTCTCGACTGGTTGGCTAATGTCTATATGGACCTGTTTCAGGTGGCTGAGGGTGAAGGCTTCCTTTTTGCTGGCAATGTCCAATACACACATTGACCCATTATGCCTGACAACTCTGTACAGCCCCTTGTATGGCTGTTGGAGGGGTGCCCAGTGCACTCCCCTGCATACAAAAACATATTCGCAGTGTGCAAATCTTTGGGAATGAAAGATTTTGGCTGGCTTTGCGGTGGGGGCTGTTGAGGGGGTGTGGCGTGGGATACGGTGTGGACAGACTCGATGGTGAGACGGGAGAGTGCATCAGCCACCACGTTGCTCTTGCCGGCAATGTGTTGGATGTTCATGGTGAATTCGGACACGTAGGGAAAGTGCCTCTGCTGCCTGGCTGACCATGGATCAGACACTTTATGGAAGGTGAAAGTCAGTGGTTTGTGGTCTGTGTCGACCTTGAATTGGCTACCTTCCAGAAAGTATCGGAAGTGCCTGACCTCCAGGTACAGCGCCAATAGCTCCCAGTCAAAGGTGCTATATTTAAGTTCAGGTGGCCAGAGTTGCCTGCTAAAAATGGCCAGGGGGTGACATTGCCCTTCGATCAGCTGTTCGAGGACCTCTCCGCCTGCTGTGCTGGAGGCGTCCACCATGAGGGAGGTCCGCACCTCCAGCCTGGGGTGAACCAGAGGGTGGCATTGGCCAGAGCATCCTTTGCTTTCTGGAATGCCTCCGAGGCCTCCCTGTCCCAGGCAAAGTCTTTACTTTTCCCCACCGGGGGCGCATGATCTGAGCTGCTGTCAGTATGAATCAATGGTAGAAGTTAATCATACACGTACCCCCTTCACAATGCAAGGTTTTGTGAACTGCCAAAAGTCTCCACCCTCTTGGGTAGTGGTTTCACCCCGTATCTGTCAATCTGATGCCTCAGGAAATCAACTGACACTTGGCGAGGTTGATGGTCAGTCCAAACTCCTGGAGGCAGGTGAATAGTTTTCTGAAATGGGTCATGTGCTCTTAATGGTTGTGGCTGACAATAAGGAGATCATCCAGGTAGATGAAAGCGAATGGGAGGTCCTGGCCCACTGCATCCATCAGCAGCTGAAAAGTCTGAGCAGCATTCTTTAAAAAGACATCCTCATGAATTCAAACAAGCCCAAAGGGGTGATTATGGGAGTTTTGGGTATGTGCACTGGGATTTGATGATAACCTCTGATTAAATTGACCTTTGAAAACACCCGTCCGTGCCTCTTGCAGGTTGGCGGTAAAGTCTTGGATATGGGGCATGGAGTATCTGTCTGGTGTGGTGGCCTTGTTGAGATGTCAGTAATCACCACACACCCTCCATCCGCCTGCTGCCTTCAGGGCAAAGTGCAGGGGGGAAGTCTAGGGGCTGTCCGACCGCCACACAATCCCTAACTACTCTATTTTCTTAAATTCCTCTTTGGCAAGGGCAAGTTTTTCAAGGGAAGGTGGCACGGCCTGGCATAAAGCGGGGGGAGCCATCACTGAGAATGTGGTTCTGTACCACTAGGTTAAGTTGTGTAGGAGAATTGTGGGGCCATGACTGCAGGGAATTCCGCCAGGATGCGTGTGTAGGTGTGTTACGAACCCAGAGGACCCCAAAACCCAGCAGCAATAGATATTCACCAAGGCAAATGATTACTTCAACAAAAGTTGCTTTTAATTATCTTTAAACATGAAAACAGAATCATACTAACTTAACTGACCTAACTTACCCCCTTCTAATTCTAAACGCACGTGTTTGTAATTTGTGTAAGTTCAGGAAAGGTCTTTAGTTCATAGTCCAATCTCACTTCTCATTCTTCCAAGTTCACTGGTTGCAGGCAATTCTTAGACTGCACAGAATTTAACATTTATAAAGTTCACTAGGCTTTGGTGCTTGAAAGGTAAATGGTTACTGCTCAGGAGGGTTCTTGTCAGTTTTCAGAGAGAGATTTGTTGTTCCAGGACATCCAGACCAGTGTATTGCTGACCAAAATTGCCCTTTCAGGGTACTCCAAGTGATGACCTTTTTCTTTCAGGTCACCATTGAGTGCCTTTTTGTTTCTCTTATTCCAAGTGAAACATTAGACAGTCAGTCCTCTCCTCTTGCATGAACCACAAGGGCTTTGACCTGGCCGTCTTCCAAATGGGGCTTTTCACAAGCTTGCCAGTTTGTCTTGTTCCAGTCCCAGCTGCTGTTACTAACTGTAACACTGTCTGTCTGTCTCTCTCTCTGTCTCTCTCTGTGAGAGAAAGCCTGTTTGACTCTCTCTGCTTGCAAAACCACATAACCCTCTTAGAACAGTTCCAGACAGAAGCGGCTCTGACAAGCTCTTTCATCTGTTGCCTTTTTGTAAACAACAATCTATTATTGAAGTCTCTGGGCACTCTCCAAAGCTCTTGCAAAAGCCGTGGAGCCAATATGTCTAGCATTAGCAGAGCTCCAGTATTTTAAATAAGATCTGTTTTAAAGTGTTTGTATGTGAACCACTCTAATAAACCTTTCCCAATTTATCTCCCAAAAACATATCTATATACTCTGTCACACATGGAAATTGTTGCAGGCTAACATTCTAACCAAACTGTCAGTGGTCACCTGCTCATTTAGTTGATTGTTATTTAGTTGCCCATTCAGAGCCAGCCCTTCAGCGCTTGACGTTCTGTTTTGCGGAAACTGCCAAAATGTTTGGCCTGGAAGTCAGTCTGAAGAAAACTGAGGTCCTCCATCAGCCAGCTCCCCACCATGACTACCAGCCCCCCCACATCTCCATCGGGCACACAAAACTCAAAACGGTCAACCAGTTTACCTATCTCGGCTGCACCATTTCATCAGATGCAAGGATCGACAACGAGATAGACAACAGACTCGGCAAGGCAAATAGCGCCTTTGGAAGACTACACAAAAGAGTCTGGAAAAACAACCAACTGAAAAACCTCACAAAGATAAGCGTATACAGAGCCGTTGTCATACCCACACTCCTGTTCGGCTCCGAATCATGGGTCCTCTACCGGCATCACCTACGGCTCCTAGAACGCTTCCACCAGCGTTGTCTCCGCTCCATCCTCAACATTCATTGGAGCGACTTCATCCCTAACATCGAAGTACTCGAGATGGCAGAGGCCGACAGCATCGAATCCACACTGTTGAAGATCCAACTGCGCTGGGTAGGTCACGTCTCCAGAATGGAGGACCATCGCCTTCCCAAGATCGTGTTATATGCTGAGCTCTCCACTGGCCATCGTGTCAGAGGTGCACCAAAGAAGAGGTACAAGGACTGCCTAAAGAAATCTCTTGGTGCCTGCCACATTGACCACCGCCAGTGGGCTGATCTCGCCTCAAACCGTGCATCTTGGCACCTCACAGTTCGGCGGGCAGCAACCTCCTTGGAAGAAGACCGCAGAGCCCACCTCACTGACAAAAGACAAAGGAGGAAAAACCCAACACCCAACCCCAACCAACAAATTTTCCCCTGCAACCGTGTCAGCCTGTCCCGCATCGGACTTGTCAGCCACAAATGAGCCTGCAGCTGACGTGGACATTTACCCCTCCATAAATCTTCGTCCGCGAAGCCAAGCCAAAGAAGAAGTGAATTATTTTGAAAATCCTAAACAATTATTTATTTTATGAACATTGTAAATATTTGTATAGCTGCACTGAATAAGAAATTATAACCTTACTAATATATTGGGGTACTGCAGGTGAGATTATTTATTAATAATTCACATTAAAAATTCATACTAGAAAATGTATTTTTTGTAATACTAAAATATCTAATATAGATTTTATCATGATTAAAATAAATTATATATCCAACATATGAGCATATAAATCATTTGCTCACCGTTTTGCATATATTAATACTTGAATAGTTCATTATATATTTTTAGATGCAATATTTATTCAGGAATAAATGATTTGGTTCAGCAAGTCAACTAAATCTGAAGTTGAATGCAAAATATCTGAACAAAATAGTCCAATGATATCATCACTTTTAAATGGTTTTATATTTTAATATCAAATAGAAGGGAAATGGAGGTGAATAATGCTACAAATATTAAACTTATTGGTTCCAAAAATAAGCAGCCTTGCATAATGAGCTTGGGATTTAATAAGAAAAAGAAAGTTGGGGTACATATCGTTTGATCAAAATACATTGGATTTTGAGTTAAAATACAATTTTAAAAACCCTTCATACAATCTAATTGTCATGGTTTCTTGGGCTATCTTATGTGTGTTGGTCTCAACTTGCCACCCATGTTTACACATAACCCCTTAATATTGATGAAATAAACTACCTCAACTTTAAAGATAAAACAAATTTAGCTGATTTCATTAATCATCAGAAAATAAATTAGGGTTTCCATCATCATTTTCACTGTTTGACTGAGCTACATTTCGACAATATTTTAATTGGGTAAATATATTTATCATTTTACAGACCTTATTGAATTTTGTGTTCATGTTTATGATGTACTGTCTGATGTAAATTAAATTGAAATGCATCAACCTGAATCACATAGTTGTGTTGTGAGATCGGTCTAAAAAATATATTATTTAAATAAAATATTTTTTTAAATATAAATATTATGCAAATTAATGGGCAGAATACTGGGCAGAACAGATGCAGAACTGAACTGTTAATACTGCTACATCTAAAATTAAGCCATAAAAGCTAATATCTTTTACTACAGTGTCAATTTTGAAATGGTTGGTATCACAAGGGATTATGTGATGAATGGCAGTTTACTAAAATACAAGCCACTGAAAAGTGAAAAATTCTGAATGCACTCACCTGTAAGAATCTCAGTCTGTCTAAGAAGTCACGTATGTAGCTACCAAGTGGCTTGAGACTTGGATATGATTTACTCATCCACATTGCTGGAATCTTTCCTGTCAACATGCGTTTCACCACCTCCTCTAATTCATCCGACATCACCACCAGTCCCTAAACAATCGTAGAATATGAAGTATAAATTGACAAGATTTTGAACAAGCACATAACAAAAAAAGGGAAGACACCTCTTTTTAGATAGTTGTCCACAGATGTGATTCATTGTAAATAGTAAAGAACAACCACCAAAACAAGGAATTGGAATAAGTCATTTACTTCTTTAGTTCTTTCATCATAGAATTAGATCATGGTTGTTCTTAACTCTGTAATGGGTCAAGAGGACCCCAAAATCCAGCAGCAATATAAATTCACCAAGACAAATGGTTTACTTAATTAAAAGTTACTTTTAATTTTCTTTAAACATAAAAACAGGATCAAACTTTAACTTATTGCTATTAACTTATCCCCCTTCTAATTCTAAGCTCACAAGTTCAGAAAAGTTCTTTAATTCACAGTCCAATCTCACTTCTCATTCCTCCAAGTTCACTAGTATCAGGCAATTCCTGTTCCGTGCACACAATGTAACATTTATGAATCTTCAGCAGGCTCTGGTGCTTAAAGGTAATTGGTTATTGCTCAGGAAGGTTCTTGATGGCTTCAGAGAGAGATTTGTTGCTCATTGGACACACACAAACTGATTCTCTCTGATCAGCCTCTTCAGTGTCTTGCCAAAGAAACTTGCCCATCATGGGTTTTCCAAATTATAACCTCTTCTTCCAGGTCACCACAGAGTTCCTTTTGTTTCCCCTATTTCAGGAGAAACACTCTAGCCAGCCATTTCCTCTTGTATGGGCCACAAGGGTTTTCAACAGGCTGAACTCAGAACTCACAACCCGTCCTCAAATGGGGTTTATACAAGCTGCCAGCTTGTTGTTGCAGCCTCCAAAAGCCACTCTCTCTTAGAGAAAGCCTGTTTGGTCTTCTCTCGATATTTCTCTCTCTGCTTGCAAATCCACATGACCTTTTTAGAAAAGCAAACTCCAACCAGACAGATAGTGGCAGCAAGCCTGTTCACCTGTTGCTTTCAAAACAATAATCCATTTATGCCTGCTTTTGAAATTCTTTAGCAAAGCAGTCTCATTGTTTTATTGTCTTTGCAAAGGCTGACAGCTAAGCTCTTGCATTTTAAATGAGATCTGTTTTGTGAAGTGTTTGTGTGAAGTGGCCTACACTCTAAATCTATCTTGTTTAAAAATTTATATATATATATATGTATATATATATATATATATATATAAAATACAATATATGTGTCATAAGTCTACTTTCTTTACATGACATTTGTATTCTTGCATCTTGATCTATCACTCTTAGAGTTAAGAGATTCTAGACATTGGAAAACAAAGATAACATTAAAAATAAATTACACTAATTACAAATAATTAAAACTATTGTACAAGTTTAATGCAACCTCGCTGCAGGCACATGTACAACCTTGGTTTCTTTAAAAGTGGAATTTTCTTGCAACGGATTGTTACTGCTACCACAACTACACTTTAATCATTATCATGAAGGATAAGAGAAATGTTCAAATCATGGCTGAAGCACTGAGAAGGGCAACTTAATGATTATCCAGGAGAGACCAGAGGTATTTGGATTATGAAGAGTGGATCCAAGGACTGATTTTCAATGAGTGTAAATGGGAGAAAGCTGTAAGAGCAAAGTAATTCCACAGTGCTACCTCAAAATAAATAGTGAGTAGAAAATACAGATCCATGCCCAAATTAACAAAATATAACATTAGGATTGATATCAGGAGGTGCTTTTGATATAAAAAAAAATCAACACACAGGAAGCTAAATAGAACAGAGTGATAAATAGAACAAAAGCAAATTAATTTCACATGTTTGAAAAATATAAATAGTACGCTGGACCAAACAATGTACATAAATATAAGATGTTGGAAGGACGAGGGTAGAAACAGCCTTCTGTGTAAGTGACCAACTACTAAATATGGAATGTAAACTACATTATTTTCTCACTGATAGATCAGAATTCACCTTTTAATTTAGCATTTAATTCAGATCAATTATTCACTTCATTCAAGTTCAAAAGCTCAAGGACTTTTTCATTGTTTTCAAATGCTTCTAATGACGAGTCATTTGGAAACAGATGGGGGAAAATTAAGAATATCGAACAAATAAACATTTTTTATAGATGATAAATTTTTAAAACTATGTTAATTGATTTAAAACACTGAATTCAATAAACAAAGAAGAATAAATGGGCACAGGCCCAAAAACACTGGCTGTCTTTTACTTCTTGTGGACCCTGCGTGGCCTGCCGAGTTCCTCCAACCCTTTTGTGTACCATCCTAGATCCCAGCATCAGGAGATTTTCTTATTTTACAGAAAAATAACCAGCTTATCTACTGAATGTTGATCAGTGACTCCGTTCTTCTAAGGCTGCTGCATAACATGGGAAAGCTAGCCGAACCCACTGCACATGCCCCAACCTAAGACTTGCACATGCGCACAGGAATCAAGATGGTGGCACCCAGCTGATGGACCCCGGGACACTGATTAACAAAGTAAGTATGCATCTTTTAGCTCTTGCATGCCTTGTATCCCTGTTATAGTTTGTCAAATCCAACATTTGATTAAAAAGTTTGCTTTAAGACTTCGGTTCTCCATGTGTGTGGACAAAATTCTGACTTACGCCCTTTTCAAGATACGACCGATCCTTCGGTCCCAATTACAGTTGTAAGTCGGGAAGTACCTGTATTTGGAAATAGCAATTTGAAAACAACAAAAGTTCTGGGACCCTCCAAATTTCCTCAATAGCAAAGCAATATTTGATGAGGTCTAGAATTAGGCTGCAGTAGTTCAATTTGTCAGGCAAGAGATTTATTCTAACTCATTCCAGGGACATAAAAATTATTCCAAAATTAGCCGATGAACTCATAATCTAGTACTCTTTAGTCCATATGATTTTTCACCATCTTTATGGAAATTAAAGATTATTGTCATATCTTTTGAACAAACTACCACTTTTTTTTTCTTTGTATACTCTACTGTTAAAATGTCTGAACACAGCTCTCATAAATTACTTCATGTCTCCATTACTTCTCATCTCCATCCACATGGCTTCTGTGTTCTGGTCTCCTAAACTCTCTTAATGAAAGAGCATCACAGAGCTATTCCTCCACCTTTTATTAGCTTCCAAAATAAGACATTCTGTTCAAGGACACTCTCGGTCATCCTGCAGTCATATCCATATCCATACCCGGTTATACTTATTTAGTTCAACGTGGTTTAGTTTCATTGATTTAGTTTCAACTGTTTCATGCTCTAGTTTTGTCTTTTCATTATTTTTGTGACCCTTTGCTTTATCTTCCAATATACTCTTACACTTTCACTTTTATCCCTTCCTGTGCAGTTTCCCTCAATATTCACTCAAATCAATTTCCTTGAAGATAGATTCAGAGTGAAACTATATTGCTGTTACAGTCATTCTTTTTGAAAACTACCTTTATCAAATATGGTAGTAACATTTAAAACTTACATAAAGAGAATTTTTTGCAGAATACAGGACAATTTCAGTTCTACAATTGCATATCCGTTGCATTATGAAACTCTAAAAATTATGTTCACCATGATAATGAAAACTAACCTGAATAGCTTTTTGGATGTTGATGCAAGATTCTCTAATTGTTCTGAGTAATATATTAAAACGACCCATTTCTTGCACCAGCACAGTGTTCATGCTCTGGTTATATGTAGTTGGGTATTTTCTCATAGCTGCTTCGATGTCAAAGTTAGAAGGCAGCCTACTAAGGACATCCACTGACACCTCAAAAACAACCTCATCCGTTGACTTTCCAGCTCCACCAGTGGTTCGAGACTGTAAAAATGAAAATTTTATGGGCCATCAAACATGGATTCACTTTTGAATGATCATCCATGACATCACAATCAATAACTCTCAAAATCTCCACAAATTTTTCATCTTCAGCAGAAAGAAACTGAACAAAATCAAGCCATGGGAGCAGAGCTTCAATAATTTCAGTATTCTTTTTTTGATTACTTGTGCATCTTTAATTGACATCAATGTTGAGGTATACATAAACACTTATTCCATTGTAACTGTTGACATAAGAATTTGTAATGGAAATCTATAGAGGAGTTGAACATGTGTTTTTAAAACAGAGAATGAATATAGAGATTGTACTTAAAATATTCTATTTGCAGCCATTTGCACATATTACATTAGTAAAATTAGGGTATCCGTTTTGTCCTCAAACCTCATTTTTGGATATAATAATTTTTAATCTATTATCATTGATATTTGTGTATATAGTGTATTAATATTTTGCTTTACACTATAATTATTGCCACGTGCAGTTGTAACTTCATGTGAAAAGCACCTTGGAACCATGCTGCAAATTGTCTGCCAGCATTTAGTACCTAAAAAATTATAAATAACAATAATTGTGGGTAATAGTAATACAGTCACTAAAATTAAACATTGTTCTTAAAAGATTTTCAACAATTATGTCAGATGCATTTTAGTCTGAGTTGTGACTATTTCTGAGGTTATAGTGATAGATTACATAAATTAGTATTTGGCAAAACTTTGAATTATTACAGATCATTGAATAAAATGCACAAAAATTCTTGGTCCTTGAGGTCCATGTTAACAGTGTAATGTGCTTTTATGCTCCAACCTATTTGGTTTTCACAGTTAACAAAAATGAGAAGATGCAAAAATAATTAATACAAAGTAAAATATTAGAAATCTGAAATAAAATCGGTGTTTGTTGAACATATTCTGCAAGTCAGGGATCAGAATGCTTCTGGCAATAGAATAGCAACCAAAATTCTTCAGAATGCTTCTGGCAATAGAATAGCAACCAAAATTCTTCAGAATGCTTCTGGCAATAGAATAGCAACCAAAATTCAAAACATGTTTCTCCACAGATTCTCCCAGTCCTGCTGAATACTTTTAGAAATTTGTTTTGAACTAAAATACTCTAATTTTAACTGAGTATTGCATGCAAAGTAGCCATGTTAGTCTTAAAGATAGCAACCTTTCATTTATGTGCCTTTTGAAAATGTTGCCTCAGAGGCCAAAATCTCCAAAAAATCTTGAGGTTAATAAACCAACTTTAATCTGGGATTTTTTTTAAACCTACTCTATTGTGTTTTGTTGTATAAGAACTGGCAGATAGTAAATGCAAGCAGGCTTTTTCCACTGATGTGAGGTGAGGTTAAAAACTAGAAGACATAGGTTAAGGGTGAAAGGGGAAAAGATTAAAGGGTACATTAGGGGCAATTTCACATAGAGAGAGAGGTGGGAATGTGGAATGAGCTGCCAGATGAATTGTAAAATGCAGGCTCAATTTTGACATTTAATTAAATAGACGCTGTTTACATCCGGTACCGCACGGATGGCAGTCTCTTCAATCTGAGGCGCCTGCAAGCTCACACCAAGACACAAGAGAAACTTGTCCGTGAACTACTCTTTGCAGACGATGCCGCTTTAGTTGCCCATTCAGAGCCAGCTCTTCAGTGCTTGACGTCCTGCTTTGCGGAAACTGCCAAAATGTTTGGCCTGGAAGTCAGCCTGAAGAAAACTGAGGTCCTCCATCAGCCAGCTCCCCACCATGATTACCAGCCCCCCCACATCTCCATCGGGCACACAAAACTCAAAACGGTCAACCAGTTTACCTATCTCGGCTGCACCATTTCATCAGATGCAAGGATCGACAATGAGATAGACAACAGACTCGCCAAGGCAAATAGCGCCTTTGGAAGACTACACAAAAGAGTCTGGAAAAACAACCAACTGAAAAACCTCACAAAGATAAGCGTATACAGAGCCGTTGTCATACCCACACTCCTGTTCGGCTCTGAATCACGGGTCCTCTACCGGCACCACCTACGGCTCCTAGAACACTTCCACCAGCGTTGTCTCCGCTCCATCCTCAACATCCATTGGAGCGCTTTCATCCCTAACGTCGAAGTACTCGAGATGGCAGAGGTCGACAGCATCGAGTCCACGCTGCTGAAGATCCAGCTGCGCTGGATGGGTCACGTCTCCAGAATGGAGGACCATCGCCTTCCCAAGATCGTGTTATATGGCGAGCTCTCCACTGGCCACCGTGACAGAGGTGCACCAAAGAAAAGGTACAAGGACTGCCTAAAGAAATCTCTTGGTGCCTGCCACATTGACCACCGCCAGTGGGCTGATAACGCCTCAAACCGTGTATCTTGGCGACTCACAGTTTGGCGGGCAGCAACCTCCTTTGAAGAAGACCGCAGAGCCCACCTCACTGACAAAAGGCAAAGGAGGAAAAACCCAACACCCAACCCCAACCAACCAATTTTCCCCTGCAACCGCTGCAATCGTGTCTGCCTGTCCCGCATCGGACTTGTCAGCCACAAACGAGCCTGCAGCTGACGTGGACTTTTTACCCCCTCCATAAATCTTCGTCCGCGAAGCCAAGCCAAAGAAAAGGATAGGTACATAGATGGGAGGGGATATAGTCTGGGTGCAGGTCAATGAGACAAGGCAGACTAATAGTTTAGGATAAATTAGAAGGGCCAAAAGGTCTATTTCTGTGCTGCAGTGTCCTATGGTTCTGTGGTTATAACTTTACTCCACTTTCTGTTTATTATCTTTGCAAAGCAAGGTGACAGAAAATTAATGTTCCATATAATCAATGAATCATAACTGATTAGCTCAAATGGAGATACACAGGAGACTGAAGATGCTCGAATCTGAAGTTAAGCACAATCTGCTGCAGGAACTCAATGGGCTGAGCAGCATCAAAGGGGAAAAAAGAATGCCTGACATTTTGGGCCAAAACCCTTCAACTCGTCTGAATCTTTTTGTTTCCGTCTGGTCTCTCTTTACACCATCATCATTATCTCTTATCAGATTCTAGCATTTACAAAGTACTAAGTTCAGATTTATTGTCAGAGTAAATGTCTGACATCATATACATCCCTGAGATTCTTTTTCCTGCGGGCCAGGCAGAATTTCTTCTCATCAGAAGTGCAAAAAAACTGGACTCAAGAAAAGATATGTATACAAAAGAGAGGTAGACAGACTGACTGTGCAATACGGAACAAAAAGTAAATATTCAGTCATAAATAATGTGCAAAGTAAGAATCCTTAAATGAGTCTCTGATTGAGTTTGTCCTTTAGGAGATTGATGGTGAAGGGGTAGCAACTGTTCCTCAACCTAGTGGTACAGATTTTATGGCACCTATAACACATGCTGGATGGTGTGGATTCTTGATGATTATTGCTGCCCTCTGATGGCAGCATTCCATATAGATTTTATTGATGGTGGGGAGAGTTTTGTCTGTGATGTACTCAGCTGTGTCCACCACCTTTAGCAGGGCTTACTGCTCAGGGGTTTTGGTGCCTCCACACAAGGCTGCGTTGCAGCCAGTCAGGAATCCTTCCACTAGAAATAGGTAGGAGTTTGCCAAGATTTTCAATGTCATGCCTTCGCAAAATCCTGAGGAAGTAGAAGCACTGATGTGCTTTCTTCATAATGACATTAGTGTGTTGGATCCAGAAAAGGTCCTCTGAGAAAGTAACTCCAAGGAATCTAAATTTGCTAACCCTCTCCACCTCTGACCCCAGTGATCACTGGATTATACACCTTTGGTTTTCCCTGTGGGCTAAACTCTGAACTTCTGTAAATAGATAGTAACTTGACATATTCCATTTTTATTCAACAAAGTTGCCTCTATTTGAATATTCATGATTCATCAATTGTTGAGTTCAATGTGGGTCAAGGTAGGTAGAAATTTAAATTTAACATACAAGTTAGTGATGTCAAAATTTTCTGATGTATTGCTTCAATGCGCCAGTTATCTTCCTGTGGATGAGAAATCAGAAAATCTACTCTATGTTGCCACATATGCCCATAATAAAAGATGGAATAATTGAGGAACTGCACCGTACTGTAAACCTTTAACAGAAAATATTATGGGGTTTTTTACTTTCTTCAGTCCCTTGTGGCAGTCTCTTTACATTTTTGCTGTCTTTTAGCAACATATTTTATGGTTTTCAAAGAACATAAAATACTAAAAGCATCAATATGCATGTATAAAAGTAGAACATACAAGAAATATAATTTTCAAAGATAGTTACTCTCATGTAACTGGAAGGTTAATTGCTGTATAAAAATAATTGAAAACAGAAGGCAGAGGAGGAAACATAAATGTAGTCAGTTGATGGGTCTGAAATATGACCATTTCAATGCAAGGAGATGAACTTAGAGTATGCATCTGTACACAGAATTACGATGCTCTGGCTATTACAGAGACTTAGCTGGCAGAAGGACAGGATTGGCTGATGCACCTACCAGGGTTTAGGCGTTTTAAAAGGAACAAGATGGAAGGGAAGAGAGAGGGAATAGCATTATTGGTCAGGGATAATATCATCACTGGAGAAATGGAAGATGCTATAGAGAAAGAATCTACTGAGTTAGTGTGGGTGGAAGTCATAAATAGGAAGGGAGCAATCGCTGTACTGGGAGTAGACCATCAGCCCCCAAATAGCCCTCAGGGCACCAAGGAAAAGATAAATAGGCACACTTTGGAATCGTGCAGAAATGACAGGATTGTTGTTTTGGGAAACTTCAACTTCCCTAATAATGACTGGCACCATCAGATTGCTCATCTGACTTCAAGAGGCAGAATTTGTCAGGGATGTCCAAAAATTCCTGACATGGTATGTGGAGCAGCTGACGAGAGAGGCCACACAGGGTAATGAAATTGGTCAGGTGACAGACCTCGCAGTAGGGGAGCATTTTGTTGATAGTGACCACAACTCCCTGAGCTTTAGCACAGCTATGGGCAAAGATAAAAGTAAACAAAATGGCAAAATGTTTAATGGGGAAGGGCTAATTACGATGGGATGAAACAAGAATTTGGGAGAGTAAATTAGGAACAGATGTTCCTAAGCACATTAAGCACATTAGTAATGTGGAGGATGTTTAGGGCTATTTAAGAAGAAGAAGGAAGCCTGATAGATTTAGGAAGCAGGAAACAGGAAGGCCTCATAAGAATTATATGGCAGCCAAGAAGGACAGGAGAGCTCGTAGGAGGCTTGAGAAGGCCTTGGCATGTAGGATTAAGGATGACCCCAAGGCATTCTATGCTTTTGTAAAGAACAACAAGAGTGAAGATGGAGCTGCTTAAGGATAAAGGATGCAAAATGTGCCTGGAGGCAGAAGAGATTGGAGAGTTCCTAAATAAATACTTTGCTTCAGTATTCACCAGAAAAAAGGACCTTGATCAGGGTGAGGTCAGAATAGAACAAGCTTGTGCGCTGGACAATGTTGAAATGAGGGAAGAGGAAGTTTGGATCTTCTTAAAACCAATAAGATTGATAAATCCCTGGGGCCGAATGTGATAATCTCCAGGTTGCTGTGGGAAGAGAGGGAGGAGATAGCTGGGGCATTGGCTATGATCTTTGAGTCCTCCTTAACCACAGTGGAGGTGCTAAAGGATTGGAGAATGGCAAATGTGGTCCCCTTGATTTTAAAAAAAAGGTAATAGGGAGATTCCTGGAAATTATAGACCAGAGAGTCTTATGTTAGTGGTGCGCAAACTATTGGAGATGATTCTTAAGGATAGGATTTATGAGTATTTGGAGAAGTATAGTCTACTCAGGGTTAGTCAACGTGGCTTTGTGAGGGGAAGGTCATGCCTCGTGAGCCTAATTGAGTTTTTTCCACAATTTAATTAAAATTTGCATAACAATTCATTTTTATTCAAGCAAGCACACACCAAATAAAGCAAAAAAGTAAATAAAACAACATAAATAATTCCTCAAAAACAATTAAATTGAAATGATCTATATGACCATGTTAAACTTGTTTGTTAAAATAAGTTGTACAAAACAAAAAACCCAAAGACTAAAACTAGATCTAATCAACCCTCTTCCTCTTATCAAGGTTACATTGTATAATTTAAAAATATATGATAACGTGGAACCACTGGCGACTCTACCCCACCCCGCCCCCCAAGAAGAGGCAATGAATGAGCAGAATATACTGCAAATTGTTAATTCTTCCAAATATTAAAAAATTCTAAGAATAGGCTTCACAATTTCATAAATTGAAACTTTCCATCTTTATTAATGCATCTAATTTCTTCTAAACTTAACTAGGACATTACATCATAGAACCACTGTGTATGAGTAGAGGATGAACCATTTCTTTCCATTTCAATTAGATTGCTCATCTGGCTATCAACGTGATAAAAGTTAAAACTTTTTCCTGAGATGCTGACAATGGTTTATCTGGATCACGAGAAAAACCAGATACAGCAATTAATGGACAAGGTTCAAAATTGATCTTAAAAATTGATGATAAAGTTTGATCCTTCCAGAATCAGTATCTATGTCTAAGATTAAGAGCAAATGGGAACGAGATTTGAACATAACATTTTCAGATGACTCCACTGTCAGTTTGATGTATGACACTTCATTTTGTACAAGGCATTGTTTTATTACAATTTAAGGTGGAACATAGACTTGTATGTCCAAACTTAAATTATCATGCTTTTATGCAGATGTTGATCCACACTGTGAGAAATGTAACATTTTTGAAGCTTCTCTGATCCATATGTTTTGAGAATGTCCAAATTTAGAGAGATTCTGCAGACATTTTCCAAACGAATTAAGATTTTTGAGGTTAACAAAAGAAATTGATGAAGGTGGAGAGTTGATGTGGTCTATCTGGACTTTTGTAAGGTATTTGACAAGGTGCCCCATGAGAGACTCGTTCTGAAAGTCATGAGTCATGGGATCCATGAAACCTTTGCTGTGTGGATTGAAAATCAACTTGCATGTAGAAAGCAGAGAATAGTAGTGGATGGAAAGTATTCTGCCTGGAGATCAGTGACTAGTGGAGTTCTGCAGGGATCTGTTCTGGAACTCCTCTGTAATTTTTGTAAATGACCTAGATGAAGGTTCTGTAAGTAAGGTACGAAGGTTGGTCAAGTTGTGGATACTGTTGAAGGTTGTCGTAGGTTACTAAAAAATATAGACATGATGCAGAGTTGGGCAGAAAAGCAGAGATCAATCTTGGTAAGTGTGAGGTGATGCATTTTGGAAGGTCAAATCAGAAGGCTTACAGGGTTAATGGTTAGATCCTTAACAGTGTGAAGGAACAGAGAGATCTTGGGGTCCAAATCCATACATCCTTCAAGGTCGCTGTGCAGGTTGATAGGATAATTAAGGTGGCCAATGGGATGCAGGGCTTCATTAATAGGGAGATTTTGCTCAAGAGTCATGTTGCAACTCTACAAATCTCCGGTGAGACTATAAGTATTGTGTTCATTTCTGGTCACCTCATTATAGGAAGGATGTGGAAACTATGGAGAGGGTGCAGAGAAGCTTTACCAGGAAGTATGTCTGGATTTGAAAAATGTCTTATAAGGGAAGGTTAGCAGAGCTGGGACTTTTCTCTTTGGAGTGAAGAAGGATGAGAGGAGACTTCATAGAAGTCTGCAAGATTCTGAGAGGTATGGTTAAGGTGGACAGCCAGCATCTTTCTCCCAGGGCAGGAAAAGCAAACACCAGAGGACATCTGTACATCGTGAAAGGAGTAAAGTTTAGGGGAGATATCAGGAGTATTTATTTTTACATACAGAGTTGTGGATGCCTGGAATGCCTTGCCAAGAGTGGTGGTGGAGGCTGAAAAAGTAGGGGCATTAAGTAGACAGGCACATAGATGAAAGAAAATTAGAGGGTTACAAGGTAGGAAAGATTTCATATTTTTTGGTAGGAATATATAGGTAGGCACAACATCGAGAGCCAAAGGGCCTGTACAGAAACTGTCCCAAAAGCTCACATCAGCTTTTAATATTCCATACTGAAGGATCATTGAAACCAAAGAAATAAAGACTTTCATTTTACAGGACAACTTGAAGAATTTTACAGCCAGGAGTAAAATTTTTGAAGCATCATCAATGTGGGCTGCGACATTAGAAATGCGGCAGCCCACTCTGCATAGCAATCACCAACAAATATCAATATGATTATAACTTGATATTTTAGTACCATTAGTTGAGGAATCTTCTTTGGCTTGGCTTCGTGGACGAAGATTTATGGAGGGGTAATGTCCACGTCAGCTGCAGGCTTGTTTGTGGCTGACAAGTCCGATGCGGGACAGGCAGACACGGTTGCAGCGGTTGCAAGGGAAAATTGGTGGGTTGGGGTTGGGTGTTGGGTTTTTCCTCCTTTGTCTTTTGTCAGTGAGGTGGGCTCTGCGGTCTTCTTCAAAGGAGGTTGCTGCCCGCCGAACTGTGAGGCGCCAAGATGCACGGTTTGAGGCGATATCAGCCCACTGGCGGTGGTCAATGTGGCAGGCACCAAGAGCTTTCTTTAGGCAGTCCTTGTACCTCTTCTTTGGTGCACCTCTGTCTCGGTGGCCAGTGGAGAGCTTGCCATAGAACACAATCTTGGGAATATTGCCTAAAATAGCAAGGATAGCTACCCTCCTTTTGTCTGAATATGTGCCAATAAGGATTCTTCATTCACTTGAGAGAGCCAATGGAACTACCATTTATCATCTGACTTGAAAGATGACACCTTTGACAACGCAACAGTCTCACCTTATTACATTGGAGTATTAGCCACAAATATTATGCTTGAGCCTCTGGAATACTTCTTGATCTGCAATCTTTTGACTCAGAGCACCAAATTAAATTGACATACTACTTTAAATATGACCTGAGCTGGATTTACTGCTCAAATTGGGGAAGCAGAAACCAGATAGGGGTGACAGATTGAATTACATGTTTAATTCTGAATCTGATCAGCTCAACTGCAATTTTAAATTGCAGATGACAAGGACACCCAAGCTGATCTAGTGGGATCATCTATAAAATACAAGATGATGATATAATTGGAGCTCAATGTTCTATTTTAATGTCTGGTCTGAATGGAGGGGGTGTGCCCCTGACACAACCTGCTGAGACCAGTAAAGTCAGTAAACCATTATTTCTGAAACAAGAAAGTCTGCAAACTCTGTGATTGTAGTAGCTACACAAAGTGCTGATGAAACTCTGCAGGCCCCACAGCAGCCACAGGAGGCAAAGGAGTGACCCCTTCGACAAGTATGATTATTTCAAGGAATCATTATTTTTAGTGTTTTCTTTTGACACTGATGAGAGACCACATCAACTCCCTACTTGTCTATGCAATTACAGAATCTTAGGCTTCACCTGTCTTAAATATATTCCCTTCCAGTGTAGTATGCAAGTCTTAAAATTTTACAGGTCTTTGAAGGTCCATATACTGCCAGTATAAAGAGATGATTGGCTGTTCATGTCCATGTTTTTAACAGATAGTTTTTCTGGGTAATTTAAAGAGATTCATGCCACTGCTTGCCCATCACCCAATTTCTTTCCTTGTTTCAAATTTCTAGAGCAAATATTAATTTTGTGGAGAGGACACAAAGTTTTAAATGCCAGACTCTTTGGACGTGATTAGGCATACTAAGAAACTGAAATATTAAAAGCTCTGAACAGATAGGATGTTTACTACATTCAACATGCATAATTTTCTGTTAGTACAAGAGTCTTTTATCAACTTTATTTTTTGTTTCGCACTTATCATCCACCTTTCAGTTTTTTAAGATTCTTGGTCCCTGACTGTTTATCAAACATTTCAGTAATGAATTGCTGCATGTCCTTGTCCAAATTCACTGTATTTCTTTGTTTACCTCAGAGTTCAATGGTAAATTGAACTGCCTTTTAGAAATCATTCTCTTTTAAAGTATAGAGGGTAATATCAATCCTATCTCACAAGAAATCTCTGGCATTGGTCTAACTACCAGGCTAATTTAACTTACTAGTGCAAAGTTACCAAGTGATCAATGAGTGGCCTTTGAACATAATATAAACCAAGTAATGAAAAAGACAAGAGCACACCCACTGCCTCAGAATCAACCAGCAGCTCCATGTTTATCAAGCCAGGGTACAAAGAGCCTTGAGTAAAACAAAAAGGTCTGCAAACACCGTGATTGAAGTAAAATCACAAAGCTGGAGAAGCGCAGAAAGTCAAACAGGGTACTTTATACGGCAAAGATAAAGATACATAATCATGTTTTGGGCTTAAGTCCCTCATCAAGATATGAGCAAAATGTGGGCAGGCACCTGAACAAAATAGTGGGAGGGGAAGAGCATAGACCCACAAGGTGGGAGAGTACTCCTGCAAATAAGGGGAGGGGGAATAGCTCCGTAAATGGAGAGGGATGGAGAAGAGAGAGAGAGAGAGAGAGAGGAAGAACAAAGAGCCTTTATCTGCATTTTCTGATCCAAGAGTCTAGAAATGCCCAAACAATGATTGAGCCTCTGGTAAAGAATCTCTTCCCTTGAACCATCAGGCAAAAATGAAGGTAAAACACTGGCCACTGACAAAGCTGTAATTGATAGTGAATTTCTGAAGGTCTCCTCACTGATTGTAAGGTAAAAACATCATGAGCTGGGAATGTAGAAGGAGTCACTCAGTGCTGGGCCGTAACAAGATGCAGTTGTGACCTTGTACTCTCAAGATAAGAGTGGGGATGACAAATTGATGCGCAGGAAACTTGCAGAGAAGGATAGCAACAGTTTATTCATTGGACAATGTCATGGTATGATAATTTACTAAGTACGTATCCTAAGGTATATAAAAAACACCACTTGCTGATAACGGCAGAATGCGCCTTCTCCAACTAACACTGTTAGTTGCAAGTGTTACAATCTGGTAATAAAGAACAAAGAACCTTGATTTCAACTCAGTCTGGTGTCTGACTCACTCATTCATGAACAAAGCAGACCTAACATGATTGCTAGGGCCACAGAATCTATTCACCATTCAAAGATTTACTTCAGAGTGAAAGGATTAAGCCTAGCAGTATTCCCATAATCTTGGTGAAGACCAGCTCTGTTGAAGACGTTTAGGGCAGGAGATTTAGAAACAGTTAGAAAGATCAGGTACAATACCTAGAAGTTCATTTCCAATATGAAGAGACAATAACAGACCAAGCTGGAGTCTCACATCTATTGTAGGGGTTGCACATCACATAAGGTGAAACAAGGCAGTATCATCAACTGTAATACTTCTCTTCCAGATGAGCTCATGGGTTTCTATGCTCACTTTGAAAAAGTAAACAATAAAGAACTCTCACAAATCTCCACAGACTCCAACCTGTGTTCCGCAACTCTGTTCTCCCAGAATCTTAGGTTGACATGAACAGAACCTTTCAAAAAGGTGAATCCTAAGAAGTGGTTCCAGCCCAAATATGGAACCTGGTTATGTCCTTAAAACCTATGAGAACCACTGGCTGAAGATTTTTATGGACATTTTCAACCTCTTGCCGCAATGGTCAAAGGACCCACCTGCTTCAAAAGGACATCCATCATTCAAGTGTCTAAGAGGAGCAAGGTCACATGCCTCAAAGAGCATCATCTGACACCTACTGTAACATCTACTCTCAGACACCTCCTCTAACTTACCTTTCAAACAGGACCCCACCAAGAAACATCAAGCCATTGTCTCTCACACCATCAATGACCTCATGGTTTCAGGTCATTTTCCTCACCCAGGCTCTAACCTCACTGTTTCCCAACCTTGCACTGTCTGAATCTATCTCCTACCCAAGATCCACAAACCGAATTGTGTCAGTAGGCCTATTATTTCCATGAGCCCCTATCCCACCAAACTAGTATTATCTTCTCTCGACTCAATTCCACTCTTCCCACATCCACCCCCCCCCCAAAAAAAAAGCAGTCCAGATGCTGCCTACCTACATCCATGATACCTCATCGGCTCTCCTCCTCTTTAACAATTTCCAGTGTTCCTGGGACTCAACCACCACATTTTCACCATAGATTTCCAATCTCTTTTTATCCCCATTCCCCCTTATAAGAGGTCCCAAAGCCCTTTCTTTCTCAAAAACAGACCCAACCAGTCCCCCACCCCACCGATAGCACTCTCCTTTACCTCGCAAAATTTGTTCATCCCACTTTCTCCAAGTCAAAGGGTTAGCCATAGGACTCAAATATGCTTGGCTTTTTGTTGGCTAAGTGGAGCAATCCATACTACAAACCTACACATGCTAGACCCTTTACGCTTTCTCTGCTACCTTGATGACTACATTGGTGCTGCCTCCTGCACCCACGTTGAGCTCTTCAACTTTATCCACATTGTGGATAACTTCCACCCTGACATCAAATTCACTTGGTCCATCTCTGGCAACACTTTTCCCTTTTGTCAATCTCTTTGGCCCCTCTCCACCCCTAGACACAACTACAGGATTCTTAATTATTCTTTCCTACCATCCCACAAGCCTCTGCAATTTCTACCACCAGACACATCCTCCCCTTCCCCTCCCTCCTTTCCACCCCCTTGCTATTTACTCCTGTGACTGCATGAAATGCCACATTTGTGCCTATATCTTCTTCCTCACCACCACTTGGCACCCAAAACTGTCCTTCTAAGAGAAGCAGCACTTCATCTGTGAATCTGCAGCGGACATCTACTGCACCTGGTGCTCCCATTGTGGCCTCCTCTACATCGAAGAGACTAGTTGGAGGCTGGAGGAATATTTGTTGAGTATTTTTGCTCAATCCACTGTAATAACAGGGATCTTCCAGTGACCAACCATTTTAATTCCACATACCATTCCCATACTGACATGTCTATCCATGATCTCATGCACTAACAAACCGAGGCGACCCACAAATTGGACAAACAGCACCTAATATTCTACCTGGACACACTATAACCAAGTGGCATTCTCCTTTCTCCAGATTCCATTAAATCCCCTCCTCCAAATCTCTCTCTTCCAGCTTCCCACCCTTTTCCCTCTCCATTCAGAGAGCAACCCTCTCTCCCATTTCTTCAGCCTTTTTTGCTCTTCTACCCTCGCACCTATATCCATCTGTGATCTCTTACCTGTTAGCCTGTACTTCCCCCTGCTCCTTTCTCCTTCCTCTCCTCCCCACCATTTTATTTTGGCACCTGCCTACTTTGGGCTCACACCTGATGAAGGACTCAGGCCTGAAATGTTGGTTACCCTTTACTTCCTATAGACACTGAGCGACCTGCTGAGTATTGCACTACAATCACAGTGTCTGCTGACTTTCCTGTTTCACAACAGTCTACTGTGATGAAGTGCATCAAGAGATTGGTTATGGAGCAAATCAACTCCTCACACTGAAAAGACGTCCCACTAAATTTCACTGATCATCACAGCCGGTCAATGACAAATCTATCTCACTGGCCTTCTACTCTGCTTTAGGTCACCTAGACTACAGAAGCACTAATGTCAGATGTTGTTAATTGACTATAGCTTAGTGCCTGAGAAACATGACCAAGGTGAAGGATCTGGCTCTCTGTTCATCCATCTGCAATAGATCTTTGACTTCCTCGTGAACAGACCTCAATTAGTGCACATTGGCAACATCGCCTCCTCCACGCTGACCATTAACATAGGGGCATCCCAAGGCTGAGGGCTTCGTCCTTTACTCCATTCCATGTAGAACCATGACTGTGCAACCAAAATCAGCTCAATTTACAAATTCATGGATGACACCACCACCACTGGCCAAATAACTAGAAATAATGACACAAAATACAGGATGGAAATCACAAACCAAGATGGATGGTCCCAGAACAATAATCTTGCTCTCAACATCAACAAGAGATGATTTTAGGAAACGGAGGCCAAGGGACCATACAGGTGTCTGGATTCACGCTAGGGTCAGAACCTTCAGGTTCCTGGGAGTCCATATTCCAGAAGACTTTCTGTAGCAGCATTGTGGAATGTTTACTGACTGGTTGCTTCACAGCATGGTAATGATCATTCAGGTGCCCAGGAATACAGAAGGCTGCAGAACATAGCCAGATCCTTTACAGGTTTCGACCTTCCATCAATTGCAGACATCAATGTGAGATGCTGCCTCAAGAGGGCAGGAAACATCATAAAAGACCCCCATCATTCTGGTTACAATCTATTCTCATGGTTACCTTCAAGCAGAAAGTACAAACATCTAGAAACTAACACTTCAAGGTCCAAAAACAGTTTCTTTCCAGCACCTCCCCTTGTTACACTAATCAAGGACTGCTCTGACAGCACAAAAGGACTGTTTGCATGATTACAAGACACTTTGTTTTGCATGAGGATTACTGTGAATATATACATCTAATGTATTTATTGTTTTTTTATGTAGCTTTTTGGCTTCGGCAAGTAAAATTTCAATGCCTATGTACACTATATAGTGAGTATGGCAATAATCCCATTTTATCTCAACCCTTTTTGCTGCTAAAATCAGGAAGAAGATACATAAGCAGCAAGTCCAGCATCTTGAGGTTCAAGAGCATTTTTCCCAAACAACTATAAGGCTCTTGGGTTGCCCTTGCTACCCTAACAATAAGCTACTCTGTGACCACAAAATGACCTGTCTGCACTATTTCATTTACTGAACTCTTTTCTTGCAGTAACTGTAAATGTGAATATGTATTATCTATCATTTATATGAATTATTTCTTTTTGTACTGGGGTAATTTAATACATACTATTGTCTTTTTCTGAAAAAAAATGCCTGTTTGACTGCAGTAAGTAAGAATTTCAGTGCATATGTACATTCTACTTATGACAATAAACTCATGAGCTTTCTTTTAGAATCAGCTGCCACAACCAGGATGTACACACTTGGTTGCTCAATCTTCATAAATAAACCACTATTTTTGACATTTATTATTCCATGTTTTTCTAAGATTGAGATAACAAATAGTATGAGATCATTAGCACAAATTAGGATAAATGACATTTTATAAATTTAATTACAAGCACCTATAGACTGAGTTAAAAGTATCCATTAGTTGAACTGAATGATGAATTTTTCTGCTGCGTACAAGTTGTATCCAGGAAGCAGCTATTCTATATATTTCCAACAACATTGAATATTTAATATAGCTAATGAATATCTAAATTGAAAGATAATCTCAAGGAAATTACAAAATAGATCGATAAGTAAAACAAAGCAATATATAGTATCTTAATGCAATATCTGTTAAGCTCCTTTAAAAAAAAGGTAAAAGCTTTGACTATACGAAGCAATTTGCCAAGTTAATCTTGCATCATTACCAGAAATGGGATGAAGAGACCAGAAAATGTGAAGGTCAAGACCTTAAAAGGAATCACTAGGATGCACATGCACAGAATATTCACACCGTTTAGCAATGAGATCAGACCTGATGCAACTACCAGCAGAAAGCCACATCCACAGTCAGTGTATAATAGGGAAGGACATCATGAGTCTAGACCAGTAGGCTACTGCCAACCCCTACCCCTACCATCACCTCTATCAACAACAAACAAAAACATTTTCAGGGCTGTATGGCTCATTCCTTTGGTGAAATGAGTTGGATAGTATTCACCACACTTTCCAAATGTTTCCTTTTCAAAATGGTGATCAGATCAATTATATGCATTTGGTTATCAAGCAGCTACGTACAGATGCCAATGGAGCAGGCAGTGAGTTACCAACTATGTTTTAATTTATTTTTAAAACTTAGACATACAGCATGGTCACAGGCCCTTTTGGCTCACGAGCCCTGATGCACCATCAATTACTCAAACGACTGTTGTTGAAAAAGTAATCGGACTTTATTCACTGAAAAACACACATCCATACTGACCTGCACTAAGAAGGGGACTATGGAACAGTCACCTTTATACAGGGGTCTGTGGGAGGGGCCACAGGTACAGCTGGCCAATGGGTATGCCCGACCAGACAATTATATGCAAACAGTGATTTATCACAAGCTCATGCCACTCAATTACATTTAATTGACCTATAACCCTTGGTACATGTTGAGGAAGTTACCATAATATTACAGACAAGTCAATGCAGTAGCAGATTATTCATTAGGCTGAGTAGGCTGAAGCCTAGGGGCCCGGAAGGTAAATAGGCCCATCTGTGATTTGATTGATCACTCGACAGGCCAATGAAAAGCTGGCATCCATATGGAGAGCATGACGTACAGCTAATAAGAGTTGACATCAGGGATGCGGGGGTGGGAACATCATGCAGCCAATGTTGTGAATAGAGATCGGTAACAACTGTTGCCTTGAGAATAAACACCCCATAGTCACAGTAACCATGGAAACTGTTACCCATCAACAACTTAGACCCAGAGCAAGGTACCACCACGCCATCAGAATCAGGCCACAGCGGTCGTTGACACGTGCTGACGAAGGGCTCAATAGGCCTTAGTGTTCGCCAGCTGCTGCTCCGTTGAAGTCATTGTGTGGTTGGGTGTTGAAGCTTCGCTCATTCCCTGCACCCAAGGGAGCCATAGCATGACTTAAAAGCCCGACTATAGCACAGTGACTGTGCGTATTGCGTGACTTGACGCTGCTTGATGTCATGGGCTGCGTGGTTTGGTCCAGATTGGCACCATTTTGTGCATAGGCATGAAGCCTCTAATGATCAGTAATCGGTCCCCGGGGCACTGATGGAGCCGGGGCCCAGGGGCGTTGAGGCGCTCTTGGATGCTGCCGCTGATGCTCTTGGAAAGATTTCATTGGAAGATAATACAGGATTATCACAAGAACTTCAAGAATGGCATGTTACATCAATCTGCCAGAAAAATGAAAAATGTACATGGAGGCCTAGATTAAATGATGATGGGTCTATGGAACGAGCTGCTCAAGGAAATGTGAAAGGTTGGATTTCCTTCCAAGTTTATGAATTAAAAGATCAGGCAATGAAGGAACAAGATGGTACTCTTGATTCTGATTCACCATATTTTGAAAAACAGTATCTCTCCCTCCAGGGGAGAAGATGATCATTCAGATGATGACCCAAGTGACTATGAAGTTTCTTCACCTCCAGATATGACACAACTGTCTGGAATGGATGTTGAACTATTTTCTGAGAAAGAGGACTGGGAGAAAGAACTTAATGAAGCTTGTCCCTATGATGAAGATGACCTGGAAATAATCAAGCAAAAAAGTTATTATGAAGGGATACTTGTTTGGCAGGGAAGTGAAATTTACAACCCAAGCCTTGTTCATGCTCCCTCATTCAGAGCTAACACTGTAGATATTCCCATCGTGAAAGGACAGTTTGATGATGCCGATGAATGAAGTTGAGAAATTGCATCCAATGGGAAGAAAGACACAAATTTGTAAACTTAAGTTGCTTTCATTCAAACTTCTTAATCTAACTGCACTCTGTAATAAGAAAATGTCCTTCTCCTGCTGTTTATTTTGTTTATTATGTTTCTTCAGAATTTTCATTAATATTGTTTGGAAAATCGTTAAAGTTTCAGAAGCCTGAATACTTAGATGTTTTTGCTCAGAAGGGATTTGAAATTAGTAAAATGAATCAATAGTGCAAATGTTTCATTTGCCAAGCTTTTAATGGCAACCTTAAAATAGTTTGAATACTTACATAGTTTTTATTGTAACTTGAGCAATAAATGTTTCATTCCATGCAAACCTACATTGTCATTTAATTGAACAGGTGGAAATATTACTTCAATATGTTCTGAAGTTTACTATGCACAATAAACGTTCAAATATTTGTTAGAAAAAAAAAGAATCAGGCCACAGCCACATCCCGGAGTGGGTACCTCCACGGTGGATGGGGATGGTGGCAACCTCTGCAGTCCCTCGGGAGCCATGTGCCACCCTGGTCTATGTTTACCATGTCCGCAGGTGATTCTGGCTTGGGCTCATCGGCCCAGTTGGAGGCCTGACACACAGCAGCAATCTCTCTATATTACCAGCTGCTGCTTGTGCCCAGAGGCTGCGGATCAAAATGCAGGGATGGTGTGTAATAATGGGGAAGAGGGAGGAGGGAGCCAGCCTGCCCGACCACATGTTGATTGCATCAGAATCTGGTAGCCAAATACTTCCAGAGCAGAGAACAAAGCCAGCTCGGTGGCAGAGGGACAGATGACCCTTTGAATCGAGACCCTTAACCAGGAATCAGAATTCTCCTCCTCCTCTACACTGTATTCTATTCAACAAAGGATGGGGGCTGTGAGGCAGGGGGGCGGGGGGGGGGGCGGCTGACTAAAGCTCTAGGGTCTAGGTGGTAGTTAATCCGCCACTGAGTCAATATCAATCTCTGGACACAATCCTCTGGAAGAACTCAGCAAGTCAAACAGCATCTGTGGGAGAGAAATAACAGACAATGCTTTGTGCTGGAACCCTTCATCAAGAGTGGAAATGAAGAGAGGCCAGTAAAAAGAGAATAGGGAGGGAGGAGCAGGTCAATCCATGTGTCATTGGTGGTCCAGGGAGAGGTGAAGTATAATGAACTTAGGCTGAAGATTGGCAGACTTCACCCAAAGGCTCCCTGTCTTGATCAGAGGCTCCCACTGATGCTGCTTGACCTGTTGAGTTCCTCCAGCAGATTGTGTTTCGCTTCAGATTCCAGTTATTCTTGTGTGTTTTAAAATATCAACCTCTGCTTTTCTGTCAAAAAAATCTTTTGTTTGACTGCACAAATATGACAAAAGACTATTTTTATATAGCATTTAATATAAATGAGCCCACCTCACTGACAAAAGACAAAGGAGGAAAAACCCAACACCCAACCCCAACCAACCAATTTTCCCTTGCAACCGCTGCAATCGTGTCTGCCTGTCCCGCATCGGACTTGTCAGCCACAAACGAGCCTGCAGCTGACGTGGACTTTTTACCCCCTCCATAAATCTTCGTCCGCGAAGCCAAGCCAAAGAAGAATATAAATGGTTTTAAAATGTAGAGCTAATGTATGCTTATTATTTCTCAGCTACATTCATTGAGCACATGCAGGATTTAATCTGGATGGTTATGTGTAAGACCAAGAAATCAAATTCCAATAAATCTCCTCTACTCAGCTCTATAAACAGAATCTGAAATACCTGAGTAAGCAGAATGCTGTTAAACAGGGCGTGAGTCTCAGATTGATCTTTGGTGATATCTGCGTTGGTATGCATTCCAAAGATTTCAGGAGTCGAATTCAGAGGCAGGTTCTTAGTGTATTCAATGTAACTGATGTACTGGAAAGAGAGCAACAGATTATTACACTGCAGCTTTTTTTAAAATTTGCATAACTTAAATAATTGCTCCTCGAAAAACTCTCTTACAAAAGCATAAAACAGGTAGGAATATTTTTGCCCAAACAGTTTACATATCAATATTTTAATCACATGATATCTACAAAGAATTCTAATTTTCTTCACCTCTCCTTCTGCAGGTGGATAATAAATTCCACTCAAGTCAAATGTGTATTTTGGATTTGATGTAATATCTTTGTTGTAGAATTTATTTAGAATTGAGCGCAGGGTGCGTCGGTCCCAGTCATCCGTCACTCTGCCACCATAGTTGCATTCACCAGTCATGTATCGTAAAGCATCAAGGGGGATTTCCTGAATAAGTGAACATATGCAATTGAGTCAACTCTAGGAAGACTGGCATCAACAAATCAATATAAGATTATTTATGTGCAATAAACTCAGAAGGTCACACAGCATTCTTAGGAATCCAAAGTATATAAGAAACATTTTGGGCCTGAGCCCTTCATCAAGGTTTGAGAAGAAAGCAGCCAGGTACCTGAATTACACTTTTCCTTTATCAACAACTTTTTTTGTTCATTTTTTAGCTGATTTTATAAATCTTAAATTACTTTAAAGTGAGAATTATATATTTATCCTGCATATATTATGTTACAAATTTACTTCAGGACCTCATCATGGATCCAACACATGACAATGATCCCGACATCTGCCTGCTCAATCTCTCTCCTGAGAATGGCGTGAACTTGATCCAAGCTATCTCAGACTCTGGCAGCAGGGAGGCAACATACCATCTGAGATACTCAATCTCTTCCACAGAACCTCTTACCTGTTTCTTATCTATAAAATTCTCTACCACTACAGCTCACCTCTTCTCCTTCCTTTCCTTCTTAGCCACAAGACCAGACTCTATACCAACTGATCACTGTGGTTTGTTCTCTCTCTCATACTTGCTCTACACCTATGAGTGTGCGGTTCTGTATGACAACAACACCATCAACAAATTCGTTGATGATACCATGGTAGTGGGTTGTATAAAAATAGGCGATGAGTCAGCATACAGGAGGGTAATTGAAAGCTTGGCTGAATGGTGCATCAACAATAACCTTGCACTCAAGGTCACCAAAACCAAGGAGCTGATTGTTGACTTCAGAAAGGGTAAACCAGATGTGTCTGATCAAGTGATCATTGGGAGAATCAGAGGTGGAGAGGGTCAGCAAATTTTAAGTTTTTGGGAGTCAGTATCTCAGAGAATCTTTCCTGGCATAGTGAAAAAAGCACATCAGTGCCTCCATTTCCTCAGGAGTTTGTAGAGGTTTGGTATGACATCAGAAACCCTGGCAAATTTCTACAGATGTGTGGTGAAAAGTGTGCTGACTGGCTGGTCTGGTATGGGGATTCCAATACCTCTGAGCATAAAGCCCTGCAAAAGGTAGTGGGCATATTCCAGAACAACACAGGCAAATCCCTTCCCACCATCGAGACTATCTACAGGGAATGCTACTATTAGAAAGCAGCAGCAATCATCAAGGATCCACACCATCCTGCACACACTCTGTTCTCACTCCATCAGGAAAGAGGTATAGGTGTCACAGACTCGCACCAGCAGATTCAAGAACAGTTCCTACCCCTCCACCATCATATTCCTCAATCAGTGACCCATTTAAGGACCCTTACTTTTACATTTTATTATTTTGTTTTTATTTTCTCTGTATTGCAGACAGTTGCTTACATTTGTTTATATGTGTACATTGTGTACAGTTTTTTTTTGCACTACCAAAAACTAGTAATTCTGCCTAGGATGCAAGAAGAATCTTAGGGTTGTATGTGATGTCATGTATGTACTCTGATAATAAATCTATAATCTGAAATCTAAAACATTGCTCAGATAATGGATAAAGCAGTTATTCGAGTTGCAGTGAAACTGGTGTCAGCTTACCATTTGTGTGAGGGACTTCAAAAAAAAATGGAGCAATTCAACTTTGTAGCAATTTTTAATCAAAGAGAAATCATCTGAATCTAATCAAAATTAGGTAGAACACTTTGCAGTGAACTGAGATTCATTGGTCATTGGTCTGAATGTAATCAAAATTAGGTAGAACACTTTGCAGTGAACTGAGATTCATTGGTCATGTGTTGCACTGATGGCTGGCCCCACCTCCCGGCTCCACCCCATCTACTCACTTATAACCCTGGTTTCCTGCCCAAGCCCAGAACCCTTCTGAAAACTACTCTGAGACCCTACCCTTAGTTATAAGCTAATAAAAGCATTTGTTCTCCCTCCAGTTGTGAGAGCTTTTATTCATGCTACAATTTTATTACCTTATTCCCTAATGATGGAACCACTACTCAAGCCAGATATGCCACTGATGGACTGGTGTCACCTGACACAGCTGAGGAGTTCACATACTAGCTTGGCTGCTTCCAGCCCAACCTGAACGCAACCAGAGACGCCTTCCACACTGATGAATTCAGAAGGTCCACATTCGTTTTGAGGGTAGGAACAAAAGGGTATGCAGTCATCAGGGACTGCACTACATTTGACGCTGCCATCGAGGTGCTGAAGGCCAGATACCTGTGGTGCTCTGAGGTAGCAGCAAGCAAGCACAAAATTGAAAAGACTGTACAACAGGCTTTATTCCAGTAAAAGTCTGAACCCCAGTCAAGCCTTAGTGGCTTCCCATGTGAATGGCTTAAGAGGGGCTGGCTCAGGTTTATATTTAGGTCAGCTGATTGACAGCTAGCAAGGTGGAGGCAGCCCCTTTGGTGGTCTTCCTGCAGGTGCAGAGATCGCCCCCTGCAGAAGGCTGGTGGTTGTATCACCACATTCACTCCCTTCTTAAAATTGTCCTGGGGGAGAGGGGGGGGTGAAGGTATGTAAAACGGTGCCGGGTGCTATTTACAAATTCAGGCAATCCGACAGCCATTGGAGTCTCTGGGACCAACGCAGGGTTGGCTCCTGGTCAAAGGTTGGCGAGGGTATGGCTGTTGCCTGAGGGTTGGCTGGGTCCAGAGTAGCTGTGGCAGGCATCAGTGTGAGCAGTGTGGTGTCTAGCGCAGGATGGGGGGGGGGGTGGCCAGGTGGGTGTGGTCCGCTAGAAGTGGGGCTTTCTGGATGGGCGAAGGAAGGAGGTCAGTCCTTGGATCCTAGGTGGGTCAAGGGTACCCATGGTGGGGATGTTGGGCCAGGTAGTTGGGATGTTGGGCCAGGTAGTTGTGATGCTGGGCAGGGTGGGGACCCTGCTAGTGCCAGATTCCTGGTCGAAATGGTGTCCTCTGGGGTACCTAATATATGTGCAGTTCTGGTTGGCGTGGAGGAGGACCACCTGCTCGACCAGCGGGTCAGACTTGTGGGCCCGCAGGTATTTGCGGAGGAGCACCAGTTCTAGAAGTGTGAGCCAAGCTGGGAGGAAGACCCCAGTCACCAATTTCCTAGGGAATGAGAAAAGGTGCTTGTGAGGGATCTGATTAGTAGCCGTGCACAAGAGCAACCTAATGGCATGAGGTGCCTCGGGGTGGGGGGGGGGGGCTCTTCCCAGTAGTCAACGGACCAGCCTTTGGACCTCAAGGCCAGGGGGACTGGCTTCCAGATCACACCATTTTCATGCTTCACCTGCCCGTTGCCCCTTCAGTTGTAGCTAGTCATGCGATTAGCCACAATGCCTCGTGCTACCAGGTACTGGCACAGCTCCTCACTCATGAAGCTGGACCCCCGATCACAGTGGATAAATGCTGGGTGTCCAAACATAGTTAAGATCTGCGTCAGTGCCCTGATAATGGTGGAATGGGAGTATTCGTCTACAACCGCAAGGAAGTAGACATTTTTGTTCGTGGAAGGCCCTTGAAGTCATTGCTAAGCCATTTGAAGGCCCAAGTGGCCTTGACAATGTGGGCCTGTGGTGGGCAAAAGAAGCATGGTTTGCACTCCACACAAACCCTGCTGGACTCAATAATGGTCTGGACTTCTTGGTCAGTGAAGGGGAGGTTCCGGGACTTGATGAAATGGTACAGGCATGTGATGCCCGGTTAACAAAGGGTGTCATGCAGCGCCTGCAGTTGGTTGGACTGCACAGTGGCGCGGGTCCAAGACAGGGCATCGGAGGAGTTGTTGAACATAACCAGTCTGCACTAGATGTTGTAGCTGAACGTGGCCAGCTTGACTCTCCAGCGCAAGATCTCATCATTCTTGATCTTGCCTTTATAGGAGGTGCTGAACATGAAAACCATTGCACGTTGGTCGGAGAGGTGGGTGAACCTCCTGCCTGCCAGGTAGTAGTGCCAATGGTGGACCACTTCCACGATCGCCTGGGCCTCCTTTTCAATGGTGGAGTGCCTGAGCTCAGAACCATGAGAGGGTCCTGGAGAAGAAGGCCACAGGTTACCCCATCCCCGTCCACCCTGGTTGAGGGTGGCCGTGAGAGCAACATCAGAGGCATTGCACTCCAGCTGGAATAGGGTATCCTCATCCACGGCATGCATCATGGCATCAACGATGTCCTGCCTGATGTGAGCAAAAGCTGCTTGCACCTCAGGGGGAGGGGAAAGGTGGTGGCTTGGGCCAGTGGACACACCTAATCTGAAAAATGGGGGACCCACTGGCAGTAATGGGAGAAAAGCCAAAGGCACCTGCGGAGGACCTTGAAGAGGGTGGGGGAGGGGCAGTTCCATTAGTGGATGCATGCATTCTGGGTTAGGACCATGACACCATGTTCCACGATGTACCCTCAGATGGCGAGGCGGGTGGTGCTGAACACGCACTTCTCTTTGTTGTAAGTGAGGTTCAGCTCCTCGGCCGTCCGGAGAAACTTCTCCAGGTTGTCATTGTGGTCCTGCTAGTCGTGGCTGCGGATGGTGACATTGTCTAAGTACGGGAAGGTCGCTCTGAAGTTGTGCTGGTCTACCGTGTAGTCCATCTCCCGCTGAAAGACAGAGACCCCATTAGTGACCCCCAAACGGAACGAGGCAGAATTGGTAGAGGCACTTGTCTGCCTCAAAGGTGGTATATGGTTTATCCCGGATGTGGATAGGGATCTGGTGGTAGGCTGACTTTAGGTCAATTGTCGAGAAGACCTTATAGCGGGCTATCTCACTGACCATGTCAGCTATTTGGGGTAGGGGGTAAGTGTCCAGTTAGGTGTACCATTTATGGTCTGGCTATAATTGATTCTTAACTTTGGCTGGAAGTGAAGGTTGAGCTTGCAGCGAACAAGCCGGTGGTCAGTGTGGCATTCCGCGCTGGGCATGACCCTGGTGTGGAGCACATCTCGTTTGTCTCTTCCTCGCACCAGAACGTAGACCAGGAGGTGCCAGTGTTTGGATCGGGGATGCATCCAGGTCGTCTTCAGGCTGTCTCTCTGCTGGAAAAGGGTGTTAGTAATGAAAAGCCGCTGTTCTGCGCAGAGTTCCAACAGGAGACGCCCGTTGTTATTGCACTTGCCGACACCATGCTTGCTCTCCATTGCAGGCAAAATCTTCGCTAGGATTCTCCTAAATAGACTAATACCTAGTGTCGTCGAAAATGCTCTCCCAGAATCACAGTGCGGCTTTTGCACAAACAGAGGAACTACTGACATGGTCTTTGTCCTCAGACAGCTCCAAGAAAAGTGCAGAGAACAAAACAAAGGACTCTACATAACCTTTGTGGACCTCACCAAAGTCTTTGGCACCGTGAGCAGGAAAGGGATTTGGCAAATACTAGAGCGCCTCGGATGCCCTTCCCAAGTTCCTCAACATGGTTATCCAACTGCACGAAAACCAACAAGGTCGGGTCAGATACAGCAATGAGCTCTCTGAACCCTTCTCCATTGACAACGGCATGAAGCAAGCCTCTTTACTATCTTCTTCAGCATGATGCTGAAACAAGCCAATAAAGACCTCAACAATGAAGACGGTGTTTACATCCGGTACCGCACGGATGGCAGTCTCTTCAATCTGAAGCGCCTGCAAGCTCACACCAAGACACAAGAGCAACTTGTCCGTGAACTACTCTTTGCAGAAGATGCCGCTTTAGTTGCCCATTCAGAGCCAGCTCTCCAGCGCATGATGTCCTGCTTTGCGGAAACTGCCAAAATGTTTGGCCTGGAAGTCAGCCTGAAGAAAACTGAGGTCCTCCATCAGCCAGCTCCCCACCATGACCACCAGCCCGCTCACATCTCCATCGGGCACACTGAACTCAAAACGGTCAACCAGTTTACCTACCTCGGCTGCACCATTTCATCAGATGCAAGGATCGACAAAGATAGACAACAGACTCGCCAAGGCAAATAGCGCCTTTGGAAGACTACACAAAAGAGTCTGGAAAAACAACCAACTGAAGAAACACACAAAGATCAGCGTGTACAGAGCCACTGTCATACCCACGCTCCTGTTCGGCTCTGAATCATGGGTCCTCTACCGGAATCACCTATGGCTCCTAGAACGCTTCCATCAGCGCTGTATCCGCTCCATCCTCAACATTATTTGGAATGACTTCATCACCAACATCGAAGTACTCTAGCTGGCAGAGTCCGCAAGCATTGAATCCATGCTGCTGAAGACCCAACTGCGATGGGTGTGTCACGTCTCCAGAATGTAGGACCATCGCCTTCCCAAGATCGTGTTCTATGGTGAGCTCTCCACTGGCCACCGAGACAGAGGTGCACCAAAGAAGAGGTACAAGGACTGCCTAAAGAAATCTCTTGGTGCCTGCCACATTGACCACCACCAGTGGGCTGATATCGCCTCCAACTGTGCATCTTGGCGCCTCACAGTTCGGCGGGCAGCAACCTCCTTTGAAGAAGTCTGCAGAGTCCACCTCACTGACAAAAGGCAAAGGAGGAAAAACCCAACACCCAACCCCAACCAACCAATTTTCCCTTACAACCGCTGCAACCGTGCCTGCCTGTCCCGCATTGGAATTGTCAGTCACCAACGAGCCTGCAGCAGACGTGGACATACCCCTCCATAAATCTTTGTCCACGAAGCCAAGCCAAAAAATAAAATAAGATAATTGATTACCATCCTCGGTTTGCTACCCCCTTTTACCACAAGGACTTGGTTCTCCAGGGACTGCCTTAATAAAAGCCCTGTCGGCAGCGCAATAGCGCCTGCTCTTGGCAGCTATGGGCTTGCAGTCTGATGCAAGGTAAATGAAGAGGGCGGGAGGGGATATCCGTAGCGTGGAGAGGCCGCAGGTGGATTGGTGGCAATGGCTGGTCAGTGTGCAACAGAATGGGCGTGGGGGAGGGTCCCGCCGAAGGCGAGGGTAAGGTTTTGGAGGTGGCACTGGAAGTCCAGCCCTAAGAGGACTGGGGCACATAGCTGGGGCATGAGCAGGAGCCTGAACCCTTGGTATGTTCCCCACCCCCCCTCCACCCATGGTCAATTCCACTGAGCTGTGCCCGAGGGCCATGATGGAGTGGTCCTGGGCAGCGAAAGCGATGGAAAAGTTCATGGGATAGATTTTGAGCTTTAGTGTCCAGGCCATATTTGGGTGCACAAAGTTATCAGTACTACTGCTATTGGACAGGCATTTTGTTACCTTCCCATTGACAGCGATGTCCATCATTGAGCACCTAGGTCCATGAGGAATGTCCCTTTTTAAGGTGGTGGATGTTAGGATCATCTCGGGGTCTGAGTCACTGCTCCCATGGATGAGGTGAGTAGCGGGCAGCCGTTTCCCTCCAGGGTGTGGGGTGCATCGAGTGGACGATCGGGTATGCGCCCATGTTGACCATGTCGTCCTGTTAATGTGGTGCATGCGTTGCGGCAGTCAGGCCCCAAGATGGCAGCGCCCGGTGGACGTACATAGCATCGGTGCGGTCAGGCAACCTGACTGGCAGTGAAGCTGGAGGTGACGTCATCCAAGCAAGCAGAAGTGACGTCTTTGGTGCGGGCAGAAGTCGTACGGAGGAAGATGGCGACACCCAGGGTGAGCAGACTGCAGCGCTGCGGGTCAGTGGCTGGGCTGGAAGTGACATTAGTGGTGAGGGTGGAAGTGGTGGGGTGAGTAATGGTGTCGCCCAGTCCACGCACGTGGCGACGTTCAGAAGGGCTCCCAGCAGGTCACGGAGGGCCGCAGCATTCCCGACGGGCCTGGAAAGGCACACTTTAGCATAGTGGCCTTTCTTCCCACATCGGGAGCGATGCGAGTTCCTTGCTGGGCAGTCTTTGCAGAATCTCCTGTCTGACCCACCACAGGACCCACAGTACTTATAGGGGCAAGCTGCACTGGCAGCTGCAATTGTCTCCTCCATCTAAGGCCCTTCGGTGACAGCAGTCATTTGCATTTGCCAGGCCGGGGATTGGGGGAGTCGGGCAACCGAGACTCTGCATGATGAGCTGCAGCCTCCAAGGAGCGGATTACCTCCATTGTCCTGGTGAGGCAATGTTTTCCTCCAGCAGTTTTTCTCAGGTGCTCTTCGAGCACAGCCCTTGCATCCAGGTGTCCTGGATCAGTTGCTCCACTTCCCCTTCGGTCACCCAGGTCTCAGCCAGGCACGAGCAGGCTAGTTCATGGAGGACCCCCAGATAGGCATCTGCTGTTTTATTTGGCTGCTGGGACTTGATGCTGAGCAGGTATTGGGTGTAGACCACGAATGTCGGGGGCTTGTACATGCTCTCCAAGACAGCCATCGCAGGTTCATAGTTCGTGCAATCCTTGATGGCCTGGAAAGCTCGTTGGCACCATGAGCCATTTCTTGTTGGTGTTGACCACCTCAGCTTGTGTTAGGATGATCGCCTCAATTGCATGCTTCCAGATCTCGAATTGTGCCTGGGCATCCGGGTCGTGGGAGTCAATCTCCAGGCGCCCGATCATCAGAAACATCTCCATGGTCTTTCTTTAAAATTTTTACTGAAATAAATTGTGGTGCACTGAGATAGCAGCAAGCAAGCACAAAACTCAAAAGACTGTACAACAGGCTTTATTCCAGTAAAAGTCTGAACACCAGTCAAACCTTGGTGGCTCCCCATGTGACTGGTTCAGGAGGGGCCAGCTCAAGTTTATATTCAGGTTGGCTGATTGACAGCTGGCCAGGTGGAGTCAGCCCCTTAGGTGGTCTTTCTACAGGTACAGAGATCGCCCCCTGAAGTAGGCTGGTGGTCGCATCACCACAGTACCTGAAGTCGCAAAACGAAGTCCTAGCAAGGAATCAACTCACTCTACGTTGCCAGCGACAAGAAGAGACCATCGATGACTACCTGCTGGATCTGTGGATGCTTGCCAATATGTGCAGGTACAAAGTGGCTGCGGGCCGCATTCATGAGGAAGAACAGATCCAGGACACTCTAGTCGCAGGGGTCTGCTCAAGGTACATGAGGCAGCGACTACTCAAGTCAGGAAAGAAAAACCTGGCTAGCCATGTCAAGCTGGCCAAATCACTGGAACAGGCCAAGCTCAAGAACGATGACCTCTGTTGAATATTTATGTGTATTGGAGGGAGTTGGGTCGATGGGAGGGAGGGAAGGGGGGGGGGGGAGAAAGGGGAGAAAAGACCACTGTGTAAATTTAATGAGATATGTTTGTACATATTTTGGTTGATATGATTCACAGTGTGAAAAATGTAAAAAATTATAATTAAAAAAATTTAAAAATAAAATTTAAAAAATGATGACCTCGAAGCTAGCGAGCTCACTCACCCAGGTGACCCCGTCTAAAGGCCGGCTGCTCCTGCTGCCCCTGCCCTAACGGCTGCCACTTTCTGTGATAAGGAGTGCTTTTTCTGTGGCAAGAGCCAGCATCCACAGTCTCGTTGCCCGGCTAAAGACTCTGTGTTCCAGCTATGGCAAGAAAGGGCATTGGGCGAGGGTTTGTTGCGCGAGGGGAAGTTTGCGGCCTGCACTGCTCCCAGATCCAATTTCAGCCCCAAGCAGTGTGCCCCGAATTCACCTGAACCCACTTGCTGCGCGAAATGCCGACAGAGGTTGGCAGTGAAGAAACGGCGCAAAAAGGCTCAGCGGTCATCTTGCAGCAACCAAAATTCAAACTCAGCGCCATCATCATCGGAGGAAGGAGGGAGGCCATCTTGCCATGCAACGAGGTCGATGCCATCTAACCCACGAAGGGCAACCCAGGATGTTGGGGGCTACTCGAGTGAGGAGCATGGAGTGTCCGAGGACTTAGCCTTGATGGTCCTAGATCAGGACGGACCTCACCAGGTCAGCCACTCCAGTGACTGGAAAGGTAAATGAACATTCCACTAAATGCCTAATCGACATAGCTCCTCTGAAAACTTTATGACTTTATGGCATTCACAAATTGTGCAAAAATACAACCTGAATATGTATCCTTCTAATTACTGTATATTTCTCGTGTCTCATTTACATTCTACATGTGTTCAATAACATTGTATGGCACATCTGTCATTTGAAGGGGGAGAATTTTGTAAATTTCACTTGTATATGCTCAACAAATTGTGCTCCGGTGTTGTTTGGTCTGGACTTCCTGTGTCACCTTAAACGCGTGTCCTTGGAGTATTCTGGTCCCCTCCCCACTGCGGTTCGGAACAGAGGGCCCCTAAAATCAGAACCCATATGCAGCCTCTCCACACTGAATATCAACCTCTCTTCCCAAATCTGTCCTTGGATTGCAAACCCACTGCTACCAAGAGCAGGAGGTACACCACAGCAGACTGAGAGTTTATAAAGTCTGAGACTCATCTGCTTGACAAAGGTATCATCGAACCTAACACCGGACAGTGGAGAGTGCAAGTGGTAGTGGGAAAAGGGGAAAACAAATCCAGGCTAGTTATTGACTATAGCCAAACTATTAATTGGTGCACATTCCTTGACACATACCCCCTCCCTAGAATTTCGAACATGGTGAATGATATTGCGCAATATCAGATCTATTCGACCATCGACCTGAAAGCTGCTTGTCACCAGCTGCAAATCTGTTCCAAGGACTGTCCATATATGGCATGTAAGGCTAACACTCATCCCTATCAATTCTGGAGGGTCCCTTTCAGTATTACTAACTGGATATACATCTTCCAGAGGCAGATGGACAGAATAGTGGATGAGTATGTGTTGAAGGCTACCTTCCCCTACCTCAATAATGTCACATCTATGGCCACACCTTTCAAAACCATGAAGCCAACCTCCAAAGTTTTCTCCACGCAGCAGAAGCCCTGAATCTCACTTATAACTCTGTCACAATTGTGTTCAGGACTAAACGTCCGGCTATCCTTGGCTATGAAGTGGAGAAGGGCATCATTGGCCCGGATCCCGATAGGATGTGCCCGGTTAGAGCTCCCCATCCCCAGGGCCTCAAAAGCTTTGAGGAGACGCCTGGGATTTTTTTCATATTATGTCCAGTGGATCCCTCAATTCACTGATAAGGTTCATCCTCTCTCAAAAGCCACTAATTTCCCCCAAATGGCTTTTAACTACCTCCAGAATCACATTGCGAAAGCTGCCATGCACACAGTGGATGAGAATGTACCTTTCCAAGTGGAAAGCGACGCTTCTGACGTAGCCCTGGTCGCTACCCTCAACCGGGGGGGGGCAGGCCAGTTGCATTTTTTCGCGAACGTCACAAGGCCACGAGCTCCAGAATCCATTGATGGAAAAGGAGGCACTGGAGACACCTTCTGTCTGAAGAAGGTTTATGCTCCTCACTGACCAGCGCTCGGTCGCATTCATGTTCAATAATGTCAGGAGTGGCAAAATCAAGAATGACAAGATTGCTAGGTGGAGGATTGAGCTCTCCACCTACAATTATGACATTGCCTATCAGCCAGGGCCCTTAATGACCCTCCAGATGCCTTATCCAGAGGAACCTGTGCCTCTACACACTCCAGCCAATTGCAGTCTCTGCATCATGAGCTCTGCCATCCAGGGGTCACCCGCATGGCTAATTTTGTCAAGGCACGAATTCTAACCTACTCCATGGAGGATGCCAGGGAAATGACCAGGACTTGCCAGGTTTGCGTGGAGTGCAAGCCGCACTTCTCCCACTCTGTGAAGGTGCACCTGATCAAGTCATCCAGGCCCTTCGAACGGCTCAGTGTCAATTTTAATGGACCTCTCCCCTCCACGAACGGGAACACTTTCTTTCTCTCAATCATTGACAAGTACTCCCACTTTCTGTTCTCAATTCCACATCCAGACATGTCTACTCCATCAGTCATAAAGGCCTTAGAATCCATTTTTGCCCTGTTCGGGTAGCCTTTATGAGTAACGAGCTACGTCAGTACCTGCTGGTGAAGGGGTAATCGCATCCAGCAGGACTGACAGCTACAACCCCAGGGGGATCAGGCAGGTTGAAAGGGAAAACGCCATGGTTTGGAAGGCTGTCAAACTGACCCTGAAGTCAAAAGGCCTTCCAGACTCATGCTGTCAGGAAGTCCTCCATTTGACACTCCATTCCATCTGGTCACTACTTTGTACCACGACCATTGCTACTCCTCACAAGCTCCTATTCACTTTTGAAAGAAGGTTGGCATCGGGAACTACACTCCCAATTTTGCTCACCACTCCTGGTCCAGTCCTTCTCAGGAAGCACATGAGGAGAAGCAAGACCAACCCCCTGGTGGAAAGGATGAAACTGCTCTACCCCAATCCCACATATGCCTATGTTGAGTACACTATCTCCATCAGGGACCTGGCACCTGCAAGGACAGAGGGTCCATTGCCTCAGGTGCCCTGCGAGCCACAGAGCTCATTCACACCAGCCCTAGTCAGGGCCTCAGGTGATCCAGTTCAGGAGGAAAGGGCATTTCCCTCCACCTTTAAGGCAGAGACCCCGCCCACCTCTCCTCCCTCACAAGGAGACCCAAGGAGTCTAAGGCAAGGCCCCCTGGTGCTAAGCCGCTCCCCATGATCTCTAGACCTCTTAAATCTGTAAATTTGTAAGTAACTGTATATTTTTCAACCATTTTTTTCTGAACCCATGTTCTCCGTCTTCATTCACAGATCCTAAGTTCTACAAGAAGGAGTGAATGCAGTGAACTGGGATTCACTAGTAGTGTGTTGTGCTGGTGGGTGGCTACACCCCCATCTGCTCACTTATAACCCTGGTTTCCCGCTTTAACCCAGAACCCTTCTGAAGACTACTGTGAGACCCTCCAGTCGCGAGAGCTTTTATTCACACTGCAAACTTTAATGTTTTTTTAATGAATTAAATTCTCATCACTTTATGTACGAATTTTCTGTTGCTCATTATATGGGATTATTGGGCCTTGATTATTAAAATTGTGAAAAATATTAAGATTTCAAATCCATCTCAATACTATAATGATGAAAAGTTTACAAGCATCTTCTGGCAAAACAAAGCAATGAAATGTACCTTTGCATCAACAGTTTGCTAGGTACAAGTCATTGGGAAGGATTTGAGTGCAGGTTCGTTAATTCCTCACTGGAGTAAGATAATACGAAAGATAGCAAAATTCCAAGTAAAATTTGCGTGGCCATGGAAGTGTAGAAGTTTAACTGATAAAAGGCTGAATGCAGTTGCATCTGCTGACGCCAAAGGTCGATGGGTCAGGAAGTCCTCACCTCATATTGGTTAAGAAACATGTGGAGCTGCTGTACACTAATGCGCAGGTCAGTTTCATTGAATTCGTATGGGATATTCCATCCTAGTGGTCCAAATTTTCGTCTTTCCTGAACAAGTGCATGGAAGAAGCAAAGGCCATATAGGAGCTTTTTAAATTCAGCCTGTTGTAAAAAAAAATTACATTAGACAGACAGACAGAATCTAGTTTTGACAGAATCTTTTACCCAGCATAAAAATGTCACAACGTAGAGGGCATGTGAGGGAGGGAAATTTCAAAGAAGATGTGCAGGCAAGTATTTCAAAGAAGATATGCAGGGCAAGTTTTTTTTTTAAAAAACAGTTTTTGGAGAGGGCTACCAAAAGTAATGGTGAAAGCAGATGCAATCATAGCATTTCAGAAGCTTCTCGATTGACACATGAATATGCAGGGAATAGATGAATATGTGTCTTGTGCACGCAAGCAGAGTTTTAGTTTAATTAGGACATCGTGTTTGGCACATGCATCATTGGCTGAAGGGCCTGTTTCTGTGCTCCACTATTCTCCGTATCCGTCACAGTTCTCAGAACGTATGTTCCATCAACGCAGTTCAAAATCTATTCCCTTCATGTGTTATCTTATTTTGACTTAATTTTAAAATATGTTGTCAAACAAAATTATTGTGTGAACTGTACAGTTTTTTGGTAGTTATCAACAATTTTAAATGGAATTACAATATCTACACCAACAGCTACTTGAAATTTTGATTCTATTTGTTCATAATGTCAAAAATGTCAAAGTTTCCCAACTCCAGATGTTTATCCCTGCATGTAATATGCATCTAAAGCCTGAAATTAATCTTGGTAAACATGAAAATCTGCAGATGCAGTCTGGTTGGAGGCTTCCAATAATAGACCCAATTAATGTGTCAATTTTCCAAATTTAATTCTTAGAATCATATATAGTGAAATTGTTTCTGTTTTAGGAAATTAAAACTTCAAAGGGATCTCATATAAAAAATAAAAATGTGATTTTCCGATGCCACATGTCAGATCCAAAATTGTCATAAACAGTGATGTCCAGTTAGTACCAGTGCATAGAATTTCAGTGTTGTATCTAAAGGCTTCTCCAACTTGTTAATCGTGCTGTAATGCATTATATAATTATATTAACAGTTGAGGGGACCTCCTATTTCTAATGCCTATACACATAATAGGAAGTAGATTTTTACAGTACATTACACCAAACATTGCTTTGGCCAACCATACGTAAAACTATTTTCAAATAGTTTCAGATGTTACTCTCTCCGGATATTACAATCAACCTAAAATATATAGAAGAGGGGCACTCTTAAAATCATTTTTGCTCCTCTTAATTTTTGATCTTCAAAATATAATGAGAGGAAGTATAATGCCTAGTCTTTGCACTAAATACTTTAAATGATTTGTTCAAGAATTTATGGTTTAAAATGCACTAACCGGCTTCTTGCAGTTGCCAAAAAACTCTGGATCAGAAATGGGATCCATAAGGTAGGATCGGATAATATTGGGTCGAAGCCCCTTTGGCGCTTCATTGGTCATTTTTATACCATTCTGCAGGATGGAAACTGGGAAATTTGAAGAAGGATAGCTGGTCAGCCACAGTCTGAAATCAGGGTGTGCAGTCTCTGGATTTAGTTCCTAAAATAAAATGCCATAGTTGAAACAACATTAGTTCTCAGAAACAAAGAAGCCAGATAAATAAATTCCTTACAGCTGAAAATTTAGTTTTATTTTAAACATGACCTAACTTTTTATCCATTTCATTGATGACATAACCTCTACTAATGAATGATGCATGTATTTTCACTTTAATGATAAAAAGTGACTTTTATCACTTATCAGAAACAAATGTATCTCAGCCTGAAAAAGGTTCACTGGAGTTAAAGATTCAAGATTTTATTGTCATGTACACAAAGTAGACAGCATCTGTTTTCCCTTTGTTTGCCTGGTCAAGACACACAGAGAAGCACCACCGGTCTACTCCCCTATCAAGGTGAGAAAGAGAAACTAAGAGAGTCCTCTCAGAGACATCCAGCGTTTGTGGATTTCCCACTGATCCTGTTAAAAAAAGGCAAAATAAAAAGGAATGTACTCAACAAAGAATGGCAAGGTTCATTCCTCGACTTGGGATGAAGTAAGATAACAAAAGGCTCAGGCAGCAATTTATATTTTCTGGAAATATGAGACATACTCGACTAGGTTTTGCCAACACGATACAACTCCAAACTCTATTGCATCCTTGGTCCACAGATTTACACACATTGCTGACATGGAAAAGTATCATTATTTCTTCCTCCTGGAGGACCAGGGTCAACCAAACTCCAGTAGATGTTAATAGATCAGTTGTGGAGGGAGTGAAGAGCACCCAGTTTCACGGAGTCCTCTTAAGTAGTGACCTATCCTGAACACGCATCTCCTCATTTCTCAGGAAAGCACAATAATGACTGCACTTCCTGAGAAAACAGATGGGCAAAGCTACCAGCCACCATCCTGTCAACTTTCTACAGAAGCTCTATAGTGAGCATTTTGGCCGGCTGCATCATAGTGTATTATGGTTGCTGTAGAAGAGCATCAGATCAGAGGTCAACCCACAGGAACACAAGAGTGGCAAGGAGGATGACTGGGGTCTCCTTCTTCCCAATTGACAGGGTTTACTGGAATAATTGTCAAAAGAGGGCTTGCAAAATCAGTGAGGACCCCTACCACTCTGCACACAGCATATTTCAGCATCTCCTGTCAGGAAAGAGATACAGAGCTAAAACCACCAGATTGAGAAACAGTTTCTTCCCACAGGCAGGAAAACTGCTGAAAGATTGTTAAAATGTTAATACATACCTTCCATGACTCACCTATTTATTTAATTACAATATTTATTTATTTTAATATTGCATACAAGTACTATGCATACGTATTATTTGTCTGTCTATGGGTTACCTCTGTATGTATCTTTGCAGTGTGTTGCATCGAGGACTAGAAAATGGTGTTTTCTATACTCGGACATTAAGTAAACTTTAATTTTATTGCTGCTTCATCAAAGTCCCTAAAGACACTGTGAGAATACCTACAGAAAAGACTGCCAAAATTCAAAGGAATAACTCACCATCACCCTTCTCAAAGGTACTTAGGGGTGAGCAATAAATACTGGCTCTGCCTGCAATGCCCAATCCAAAAAAAAACTGCTTAAACTATGCTCGCTTAAAAGGATTCAACAGCCACCAGAGTAACATTCAATTTGCCATCGTAAGCATATTATATATTATCCCTCTAAGCAAACATCCCAACTGATGGCTATGCAAGGCAGTTCATTCCATTTGCATATCTGAAATAGTCAATCTATTCTGAGCTCCACAATGGGAAGAGATAACATGATAGATTGAAGAAAAGGCTCAAGGATGTGATCAAACTTTTAATTAGAGATAGTATATATAAGTATATGGAGGGACAGGGTCTGATCAGGGACACTCAACACGGATTTGTGCGTGGAAGATCGTGTTTGACCAATCTTGTTGAATTTTTGGAAGAGGTGACTAGGAATGTTGATGAGGGTAGAGCAGTGGATCTTGTCTATATGGACTTCTGTAAGGCCTTCGATAAGGTTCTGCATGGGAGGTTAGTTAGGAAGGCTAAGTCCTTGGGTATTAATTTGGAGATAGTCAAATGGATTCAACAGTGGCTGGAAGGAAAGTGCCAGAGAGTAGTAGTAGCTAATTGTTTGTCAAGATGGAAGGTCGTTGACAAGTGGTGTACCTCATGGTTCGGTATTGGAACTGTTTTTGTTTGTCATATATATTAATGATCTGGAGGATGGGGTGGTAAATTGGATTAGTAAATATGCAGATGATACTAAAATAGGGGGAATTGTGGATGATGAAGAGGGTTTTCAAGATTGCAGAGGGATTTAACTGCTTAGAGGAGTGGGCAAAAAGATGGCAGATGGAGTTTAATGCTGATAAGTGTGAGGTGCTTCATTTTGGAAAGAATAATCAAAGCGAGACATATTGTAGTAAATGGGAGGGCATTGAAGAATGCAGGGGAGCAAAAATATCTAGGAATAACAGTGCATTGTTCCCTGAAGATAGGAGCGCATGTCGATAGGGTGGTGAAGAAGGCCTTTAGTATGCTTGCCTATATAAATCAGTGCATAGAATATAGGTGTTGGGAAGTAATGATGAAACTGTACAAGGCATTGGTGAGGCCAAATTTAGAGTACTGTAAGCAGTTCTGGTCACCGATTTATTGGAAGGATATTAACAAGATAGAGAGAGTGCAGAGAAGATTTACAAAAATGTTGCCTGGGTTTCAGCATCTGGAATACAAGGAGAGATTGAGCAAATTAGGTCTTTATTCCTTGGAATGTAGAAGGCTGAGGGGGGGGGGGGGATTTGATAGAGGTGTTGAAGATAATGAGAGGGATAGATAGAGTTGATGTGGAAAGGTTTTTCCCATTGAGAGTAGGAGAGATGGATACAAGAGGTCATGGGTTGAGAGTTGAGAGGCAAAGGTTTAGGAATAACATGAGGGGGAACTTCTTTACTCAGAGAGTGGTTACTGTGTGGAATGGGCTTCCGGGAAAGGTGGTGGAGGCAGGGTCAATTTTGTCATTTAAGAAAGAGTTGGATAAGTATATGGATGGGAAGGGGATGGAGGGATATGGGCGGAGTGCTGGTAAGTAGGATAAGAGGAGGGTACTTGGATCAGTGAGGACTAGAAGGGCCAAATTGGCCTGTTTCCATGCTGTAATGGTAATAATGGTTATAAATAATCATAACACTCTGACGAACTCTACTCAAAGTCAAGAAAAATCTTTTGAGAAGGTATTAGGAACCCAGAAATCTTGCATTGCGAGCCCAGATAAACTCAGCACACGCAATGGAAGAAGCAGACCAAACTGGGTTCAGTTTGCAACCAGCTGCCCTTGCTGAAAGAACTTGCAGTTCCTTTATCAGCTAACTTAGAATCCACAAAAATGATGTTGAAGCAAGTCATCCTTAATCCCAAGAAGGCAGAAAAGGGAGATACAGAGAGAGGACAAGACAGAGTCTTATTCTTTGGGATTTGAGTGTGTTTCTCAAACCTTAGCATAAAAGAAAACTTTCACATTAGCATGTCAGGATACAACATTAGAACACAAAACATAGAACTTAACAGCACAGTACAGGCCCTTCAGCCCTCGATGTTGTGTCAAACTATAATACACTTACTCAACAAATGAAACCTTTCCTACATCACATCCATAACCCTCTATTTTTCTTGCATCCATGTGTCTGCACAAGAGTCTTTTGAAGGTGCCTTTTGTACCAGCCACCACTACCACCCTTGGCAATGCATTCCAGGCACCCACTACTCTCTGTGAAAAAAACTCACCCCTGATGTCTCCCCAAAGCTTCCCTCCCTTCACCTTGTACTCTCACCTTGAGAAAAATATGCTGGCTGTGCACTCTATCTATGCTTCTCATAATCTTGGAGACCTCAATTGAGTCACATCTCATCCCTCCCTGCTCCAATAAGAAAAACCTTAGCTCTCCCAACCTTGCCTCATCAGACATGTTCTCCAATCCATGTAACATCCTGGTATGTACCTTCCCCTCAGTTCCACATCCTTCCGGTAATGGGAGACAGAATGGAATATAACATTCAAAGCATGGTTGAACCAGAGATTTATAGAGTTGCAACATCGCTTCACAACTCTTGAATTCAATTCCCCAACTAACACGTCAGAATACCATAAGCCTTCTTAACTACCCCATCAATGTGCGCAGTCACCTTGAGAGATCGATGGATTTGGACCCAAAGGTCCCTTCTGTTCTTCCACATTGTTAAGAATCCTGCCAGTAACCATCTACACTGCTTTCAAGTTTGACCTTCCAAACGCATCACTTCGCTCTTGCCAGGATTGAACTCGATCTGCCACTATTCCACCTGCATCCTTTCTATATCTTGGTGTAACCTACGACAACCTTTTACACCATCTACAATTTTTGCATCAACTGCAAATTTATTGACCAATGCTTCCACTTCTTTGTCAAGATCACTTATAAATATCACAAAGAACCAGGGTCCCAGAACAGATCCTTGCAGATTCTACCAGTCACTGGCCTCCAGACAGAATACATTCCACCTGCTATTATTTCTGCAGGCAAGCCAATTCTGACTCAACACAGCCAAGGTTCCAGGGATCCCATGCCTCATGACTTTCTGAATGAGTCTATGATGGGGGACCTTGTCACATGCCTCACTAAAATCTATCTAACCACAACCTCTTAGCAATTTCTTTTGTCATTTCCTCAATAAAACTTAATTAGACCCATGAGGCACAACCTGCCCCTCACAAAGCCATGCTGGCTATCCCTGAGAAGACTATACTTCTCAAAATGCTCGCAAAGCTTGTCCTGAAGAATTCTCTCCAATAGTTTGCCCACCATTGATCTATAATTCCAGAAATTCTTCCTATTATCTTTTTTAAACAAAGGGACCACATATGCCTTTCACCAATCCTCCAGTACCTCCTGTGTGGCCACTGAGGATGCAAAGATCATTGCCAAAGCCCCAGCAATCTCATCCCTTGCTTCGTGTAGTAACCTGGGGAATAGCTCATCCAGGGGATTTATTAATCTGAATGTTTTTAAGAAGATCTGGCACTTTCTTTTTCTTAACCTCAGCATGCTCTAGCACTTAGGCTTGTGTGAACACTGAAGCAAAGTGTTCATTTTGGATGGCCCCAACCTCTCCTACCTCTAGACACGTTGCCTCCTTTATCTTTGTGACCCTATCTTTACTTTCAGTATCCTATTCTTCACATATGCACATTAGGGTTTTCCTTAATCCTACTTGCCAAGGCCTTCTCATGCCCCCTTCTTGCTCTCCAAAGTCCTTTCTTAAGTTCCTTCCTGGCTACCATGTAATTGTTACCATGTAACATTTTAAGGGTACATGAATATTAATGAACTAGAGGACATAATTATATAATTCATAAAAAATTTGAGTAAGTTTAGAGTGTGAATAACAAATAAGATTTCAATTTTCAATTGGGTGCGGCACGTTTAACATAATGGTTGGTGCAACATTGTTACAGCGCAGCAACCAGGATTTGAATCCAGTACTGTCTGTATGGAGTTTGTACATTGTCCTAGTTTCTGCAAGGGTTTCTTCCCACCCTTTAAAAAATGTACAGGGTTTGTAGACTAATTGGGGTATTTTGGTGGCATGGGCTTATGGGCAGAAAGGGCCTGTTACTGTGCTGTATGTCTAAATTAAAATAAAATAATCATAAATGCCCACCAACATAAAAAACAAGATCACAATAAATAATTGCTTTCTTTAAGACATTGTCATTGTTAGTCACGTACTAGAGTTTCAAGTTCACGGTTAAGTTTATGTTTAATGTTACATGTACCAAGGTACAATGAAACGTTTGTTTTGTGGTATCTAGTCAGTTTGCCCACACAGAAGAGTTGCAATGAGTCAACCCTCAGTGTGAACTGAATAAGGGCAACATTATTTTATCATTGTGAGATACGTTCAGTAGTCTAATGATAATAGCAGATTTTTAAAAATTGTCCTTAATTCTAGTGGTGCATGATTTTACATTCTTGAATCATCTTCTTGACCAGAGAATGGAGAAGAGAGTGTGGCTGGGGTGGGACGAGTCCTTTTGTACACTGGCTGCTTTTCTGAGGCATTAGAAGGTGTAGATAGTTGATAGAGGGAAGGAGGCTGTATTCACAATTTTCTGTAGTTTCTTGCAGATTAAGACTGAGCAGCTCCAGTAGCATGCGCAGATGCATCTGAATAGATACTCTCAATAGTGCATCTGTAGAGGTTGCTGAGGGATGCTGGGGACCTGACAAATTTTCTCTGGATCCTGAGCAAGAAGAGCCATTGGTGCACCTTTTTGGCTATTGCATCAATGTGGTTAGTCCAGCACAGATCATTAGAAATATAAGAAATTTAAAGCTGTCTACTATCTCTACCTCAGCACTATTGATGTAGACAGGGGAATCTTCCTAAAGTCCATGATGAGCTCCTTAGTCTTGGCAAAATGAGGAAGTTATTGCCCTAACTCCATCCCACTAGACACTGCATATACTTTCCATATTTAATCTCACTGTTATTTGAGATTTGGCATCAGAATGACTAGAGATGGAAAGATTTTCATTCTATTCTATAATGAGTGTGACCTCGTGGCATCTGGCATGTATAGAGAGCCAGCATAATCAATCTTCATAGTTGGTATTGAATCATTGGGCAACCAAAAATAATGTTTAGGAGGGTGCAATCTTTAGCAAAGCAATCAATTCTAATGAGCTCATGCAACACCTTAACAGTGAATAATGAAATGATCCTGAATAAAGGAGTGTTTTATGGAAAACAAATAGGTCATGCTTTAAAGTGGGAAAAATCTTTACAACTTCTGCAGCGCTAAGAACTTTCATATTAGAAGCTGACTACAGGAAAAAATTCAGATTTGTTCATAACTGATCCTTCCTACACTTAGTATAGCTCATGGGAAAGTTAAGGAACCATTCTCTTAAATTGAACAAGGAAAGAAAGTTCTGGGTCTTAATTGCATCAACCCTTATTTTCCAAAATTAATGAGCCACTCTGTATATGTCGATATCCATAGGAAAATCAATTTTAAGTAAAAATAGCAGGGAGACAAAAATCCTCGCACTGATCTCCTCTTCTTCACATTTTTGATAATAAACAAAACAAAAATTCTTACCGCACAAACTCTTTCTAATGTTGGCATCCATGATGTGGCCAGGTGACAGTTTTGTAATACCACCCAGGAACCCTGTTTCACAGCCATCTCAATCATGTTCATGGCTATTGGCCCTTGACCCTGTCCAAGGGACAAAGAACTCAACTTGGACCCCCCAAAGCCCTGTAGAAACATGACATGATAGTTAACAATCTTGTGGAAATATTTTAATACCCACAACAATCCAACTGAAGATGTGCAGCATAAAGTAAAAACACAAAAATGCTGGAGGTACTCAGCTCATCTTGCAGAGTCCAGGGGAAGTAAAGATATATTACCAACATTTCGGGCTGAGCTCTTCAAGGTGTGAGCAAAAAGCAGGCAGGCACCTGAAATAAAAGGCTGGGGAGAAGGAAAAAAGGCAAGGGGTAGAGCACAGGCCCAGAGCCAAAAGGTGATAAATAGATAGATAGGATCAGAGAGGAAAGGTGAGAATTGATCGAGGGAGGGGTGGTTCTGTGCATGCAGAGCTGGAGCAAAGGAGACAGAGGAGAAGGGAAAGAGAGAGAGGAAAAGAGAGATTGTGAAGGGTAGAGATGGGGTGATGGTGGGGGGTGGTTAACAGAAACCAGAGAAGTTGATGTTAATTCCATCTGGATTGAGGGTATCCAGATGGAATACGGGGTGTTGCTCCTTCATTCTGGCAGGGCATGTCAGCATGGGAATGGAGCAAAGAAATGAAATGGGTGGCCAAGCATGAGCTCATCAACTCTTCCAATTTGCTGCCAATTTCCACCCTGCTCAAATTCACTTGGTCCATCTCTAGCAATGCTGTCCCCTTTCTCAATCTATCTATGTCTCGGGAAACAAACTCTTGGCAGAGATCTTCTACAAGCCCACCAACTCCTACAGCGACCGCGACAACACTTCTTCACATCCTGTCTTCTGTAAGGATTCCAATCCTTTCTCGCAATTCCTCCATCTCCATCACATCTGCTCCCAGGATGAGGTCTTCCATGTGAGATATCCTCCTTCTTCAAAAAAAATGGCTTCCTCCCACCACCATTGCCTCAGCCCTCACCCCACATATCCTCTAATATCCATACATCTGCCCTTGCCCACCTCCACCCCCATGCACAAGGACAACATTCTCCTTGTCCTCATCTACCACCCCATTAGCTTCCTCATCCAACATATCATCCTCTGCCATTTCCGTCATTTACTATGTGATCCCACCACATAACTTTGCCTCTCCTCCCCTCGCTGCCTTCTTCAAGGACCACTTCCATGATTCCCTCGTCCACTCCTCCTTTCCCACCTATAGCGCCCTTGGCATCAACACCTGTGACCACAGGAGGTGCTACGCTTGTGCCCACTCCTCCAAACTCACCACTGTTTAGGGCTCCAAATTGTCCTTCCAAGTGAAGCAATACTTCAATGTGAATTTGCAGGGTCATCTACTCCATTTGGTGCTCCCGTTGTGGTCTTTGCAACATCAGAAAGGCTGAACGCAGATAGGGAGACTGCTTCATTCGACACCTTAACTCTGTCCACAGCATAGCAGGGATATCCCAGTGACAACCCATTTCAATTCCCCTCCTCATTCCCATGCTGAAATGTCTGTCCATGATCTCATGCACTGGCAGACTGATACCACCTGCAAATTGGAGAAACAGCACCTCCTATTCTGACTGTGCACCCTCCAATGAGATGGCATTAACATCAACTTCTCTGGTTTCCTTTAGCCTATCGACACCCCACTGCCCCCCCCCCCCATCTCTCCCTTTCTCCTATTCATATTTCTCCTTTCCTCCAGCTTTGCACTCACAGAGCCACCTCCTCATCCAATCGTCTCTCACCTCCCCTGACTTCCAATCCATGTCCTTTTATCTGTCTTCCTACCCCTGCCCCTACTCACCTTCTTCCCAGCCTTTTTATTTAGATGCCTGCCTCATTTTTACTCATACCTTGATGAAGGGCTCAGGCCTATAATGTTGGTTATATATCATTACCTCCTATGAACACTGCGAGACCTGCTGAGGTTCTCCAGCATTTTTTATGCAATTACATTGTCTGCAAACTTTTGTGTTTCACTCCATGTGTAGTATGAAGTTAATGCAATTAAAAACTACTCAATTCAAAATAAAAATATTCCATATTAACTATTCATATTTGAAGTTTTATCAACATTAATTTTTCTATCTAAACCTACAAGTTTTCAGAGAGGACAATAACAGCTGAGACTATTATATTCACAGTGTAAGAATACAGATCAATATTGCCAATACAGTAGAGATCCACGGTTGATTTGGTTATGTTCCTAAACTCCAAATACATTACAGTATAACCCTTGCTAGCAAGAGCACTTTTCCAACTGCATTGCACCATTCCTATTCACTAGATATTTCTAAGGAGAATTCAGAAAGCACAGAGGGAACTGTAAAATCCCAGAGAATGTGATAGAGATTTCTCGAGGAGGAAAGAACACAGAGACATGATAAACCAAACCCATGCTCAGAAGTAAAGTTTTAATTAAACACAAGCGCATTAACTCAACAAGATATCCTTCCAGGAATTAAACCACACTGTCAACAAAGGCACCAAAGAAGCACTTGCATTTGATTTCAGCAGTTTCACATTGTTTTCTCATTATTTTTAGCAATTAGATTTCAATACTTTTATCATTTTAGGAAATTCATCAAGAATTTGACCAACATGTCTCAAAACAGTTAATACATTTGGACATACCTGATCGTCAGCAAACCTGAGGAGAGCCGCCATTGGGTCAGCTCCAGGTGACAGGATAAATATAAGTGGTGCAATCGCATTACTGTCACTAAAAGCACTGCCCAAATCAAATGGAGGAGGTTCAATGAATTGTCGACCAAGGATAGTAGTCACATATTCTTGAGCCATTGGAATAAACTGAGAAGAAAAGAATTTACCCTTTCAAGGATAGTTTCATAGAAGACACTACTAATGAACAATCACAAGACTTGTAAAATAATAGCTTAGAAATTGATGTGTTTCTCTGTTAAGAGGCTTCCTCTAAATGGAAAGTAGTCTTGAAATATTAAAGCTGCAATAACTCCTGAGAAATGCCATTTTTGTAATAAGAGTTAATTGTGATACAGCAGGCCCATTGTTTCACCTATAATAAGAAATCCATCATTTACTTCATCACAGAATTTAAAATAGGATCACATGCATTTCTTTCAGCAAATGGTCAAACTTGTGCTTTTTTGAATGTTAAAATAAGCATGTTTTAATTAAATAGTTGAACAAAACCATCCATTTATTTTTGGTTCCCCATGTTCAAAACCTATATCTGATTTGAGAAATTGTGCTTCATGTTAAGCATATTATATATTGGCTTTAAAGAAATCAGGTGTACATCTTGGGCTATTGCATTTAACTAAGATGTTTTGAAAGTGATTTATATGATTGTCTCACAGTCATCCTCCTCTGTTGATTTAATAGAAGAGCAATTTCTTTGCTTATTGCTACATGGCACACACTACTTTAGCAGATTCCTCAGTGTAAGTGCCAGAAAAATCACCACAAAATCTCATTTTGCCACCAGTGAGGTGATGAAAAATATCACAAGCAGCTACCAGAAACTTTGCATGCAAATGGTCAATATTTCAGACTTTCTGGAAATGATGTGAAGTCGGCAGTTGCACATGGAACTTTGGATATTTCTCCACAAAAATTGGATCTTGTGACAAATCCATATTAAAGGCACACCACTGGCAATTAGTAAAGGGTGCCTTTAGCTGCATTTAAACACTTAGCTGCAAAAAACAAATGCATTCACTACATACACAATAGACTACCCATCCAGGCATAAGGATTGTTCTACCAGATTTCTCTGTATGCCAAATTCAGGATCCAGCTTTCTGACCATTGCCTTAGTAAAGAGTGAAATTCTGTTTCCAGGATCCATCGCCAACTATTCTTTCTGCTCTCCTCAAAGGAGGACAGAACATTGTCAATAGCCCAATCCAATTCCCATTTATTTTGTCCATCTTTGGCCCATTGTAGTTTAACTGTTGTAATAGTACCAATTCTGTTTTCCACTTTGCCAGTTATGTGGCAACCTAGTCATTGGTAATGAACCAATCAGCGATAGAATAGTGTAGATTGGATTTCACCTGACAGTTCATACAAAGACCTTGTTCTCCTCATGGGTTTAATGGCCAAGCTTAATCAAATAGGTACTTCACTATCTTAACTTAGACCTCACAGCTTGCTCGTCTACCTGTAATTGAGGCTTAATGCCATGAAGAAGTCTTAGAGTGAACCATTGTTTCTTATACCATTACAACTAGATGCCCAGTCTTGTTTCTTTCACTTTATTAGCCATCTGAGATTGTGTCTTTCAAAAGCAAGCAAATTTCAATTTCAACTTTATTTTTGTTATGCTGAAGCACAGTGAGAAGTTCATTTTGTCAGCGAACCAGCTAGTCAACCAGTTAAAACTTGTCCACCAGTTAAAACACAGTACAGAGTGTAGAGTTACAGAGAGGGATCAGTGCAAAGGACACAAAGGCAACATTATTTTACTCGTGTGATATTTGTTCTGGAGTCTGATAAAGTGGGAAAGAAACTATCCTGAATCTTCTTCCCAATACAAGGAGGGGAAACAGCGTATGTGGCTGGGGTGGTACACGTTGGCGGCTTTTCTGAGGCAGAGATGGAATCTTTAGAGAGGAAGGGGGAGGTGGATATGTGTGATGGTCTGAGCTGTGTTGAATATCCCAACTCTTTGCTGCTTAGAGAAGTTGAGAGAATGATGCTTTGAGGTATTATCTCTTAACTTGAGTTTTATATGAGCATTATTTTTCTTAAAGCTCATAGAGAATTTCACAAATCATTAACTATCTTGTTCACGGCAGCCTCCAAATGTCGGTTCAACCTGAAAATAGAACTTTATTCTTCTGTTCTAGGACAATTGTTGTTTATTTCTCCTTCCACCACATTTACCCATTGTCCACATATATTAGAGGTATCATTTTAATGAATTAGTACCAAGGACTAAATTCAAACCTTGTCAGGTCTTAGACAACGAATTACAAGCATCCTCTGAAAGTTTCCTAGTTTATCTTCCCATTGACCTGGAAATATCTCATGATGTGGCTCCTGAAAAACAGTATGTAAACTAGAAATGAAACACTGGAAACATTCAGATGCTCAGGCAGAATCTGTTGAAAGACAAAGAATTGGCATTTCAAGTTTAAAACCTTTCAGCAGAACATCAGGTTGAGAAATAGCCTCTTCCCACGGGCAGTGAGACTGCTGAACAACTGATGAATTGCTCATACAGATCCTCCATGATGCTACTATTCATTTATCAAAAATATTTATTTATTTTTATATTTCTATCCACATAAAATGCAAATGTATGGCCTGTCTGTGTGTGTGTTATGACTGCGCAGTGTTTTATATGGAGGACCAGAGAACACTATTTTGTCAGGCTATAATTGTACAATTGGATGATAAATAAACTTAAACGTGAAATGATATTTAGAGAGGGTGGGTAAGATGGCTGGGACAAAGGAAGTATTTTTGATAGGGGTGTGGCCAAGATTGCCCAAATAACCATATAACAATTACAGCATGGAAACAGGCCAATTTGGCCCTTCTAGTCCTCACTGATCCAAGTACCCTCCTCTAATCCCACTTACCAGCACTCTGCCCATATCCCTCCATCCCCCTCCCATCCATATACTTATCCAACTCTTTCTTAAATGACAAAATTGACCCTGCCTCCACCACCTTTCCCGGAATCCCATTCCACACAGTAACCACTCTCTGAGTAAAAAAAAGTTCCCCCTCATGTTACTCCTAAACTTTTGCCCGTCAACTCTCAACCCATGACTTCTTGTATCCATCTCTCCTACTCTCAATGGAAAAAGCCTTTCCACATCAACTCAACCTATCCCTCTCATTATCTTAAATACCTCTATCAAATCCCCTCTCAGCCTTCTACGTTCAATCTCTCCTTGTATTCCAGATGCTGAAACCCAGGCATCATTTTTGTAAATCTTCTCTGCACTTCTCTATCTTGTTAATATCCTTCCAATAAATTGGTGACCAGAACTGCTTACAGTACTCTAAATTTGGCCTCACCAATGTCTTGTACAGTTTAATCATTACTTCCCAACTCCTATATTCTATGCACTGATTTATACAGGCAAGCATACAAAAGCCCTTCTTCACCATCCTATCCACATGCGCTCCTACAGAAGAAAAAAATCTGCAAACAGGCATATTAAAGCAATGAAATGTAGATCAGAACTGTAGTTGAAAATGGAAATCAAAAGCAAATGTCAAGATGATCACGTAAATTGGAAAACCCATTCAAAAAATGCACAGAGTGACTTGATGGGGAAAATCCAGTCATAAATCAAAGAGTAAAGGTTTCATGATACATCAGTTGCAATTGATTTTCTAAAAATTGGGATTTGCTTTGAGCTCATTCGTCAGACACTGCTCCACCATAATAAAAACATGCTTTAATAATTCACTTTCCAAAAAAAAAAACACAATCAGATCCTTGGCCCTTGCAAATTATTGCCCACATCTTCAACTCTCCCTTTCTCTTTCAAAAGTAACAAATTATATCATCCTTGTTGAAAGAGTAAATTCATGCTCAGTGGAGCATCTACCTCTCACAAGCATGATCCCACATGAATTCTTGAAATCTGTTGCAGAGCACATTCTTTGACAGTTGAGTCTTTTATTTTCTAGAATTCATATCCAGAGCAATGCTGCCAGAATCTCAGCATCCACTACACCACTCAAGAGGTTGGAAGGTACAGAAGGGATGATTTTGACACTACAAGATGATGAGCTATTTAAGTGCTGGAATGGAGAAACACAGCACTTTAATGCTGGAAAGGCTGGTCCCCAGACTTCACTGCAGTAGAATACTGGGAACCTTATCATTAAAATATGAGCAATATGAAGTTAAATATAAATATAAGCACATTATCTATTAACCACAGCAAAAAAAAGTTAAGAATTTAAAATTTAATTTTCCAAGAATGGAATTTCATTCTACAACATCTAATTGCTTGAGATTTAAAAATAAGACAAAAATACTTTTTCATGTTTACTTTCTACCTCATCACTTCCTTAGTCCCATATTTCTATTTTTCGCTGAGCACATAACATTCAATGGTATAATAGGTAATTCATGCTTTAAGTTCTATAGGATAGGATCATGTTAGCATCAGATGATTGCCAGATTATAATTTCTATTTCCTACCTGATCATCAGTTCCTTTGAAATCAATGTTATTTTATAACAAAAGATGGCTTTAAGTCATCTCCCTCCAACAGCCTCCAATCTCATTGTTCCCCAAATTCGCACTGCCCAGTTCTACCTCCTATCCAAGATCCACAAACCAAATCACCCCGGTTGATCCATTGTTTCTAGGTGCTCCTGCCCTAACAAACTGGTATCATCTTACCTCAACTCCATTTCCCCCCCCCTGGTCTAGTACCTCCCTAGTATCATAAAAGACACATCATATGCCCTCCATCACTTCAACAGCGTTCAAATCCCTGAACCCGACTGTCTCATTTTCACTATGGATCTCCAATCTCTATACACCTCTATCCAATATACCAAAGGACTCAAAGCCTTTCATTTCTTTCTCAACAACAGACCCACCAGTCCCACTCCATCACAATACTCCTTCAATGAGCAGAACTTTTTTTCCCATCCTCAAAAACTTCTCCTTTGATTCATCCCACTTTCTCATGTCAATAGCTACCCACATGGATTCCAGCTATGGCTGCCTTTTTGATTGCTATGTTGAGTAATCCATGCTACAAGCCTACACAGGTAAGGCTTCTCAACCCTTCCTCTGCGACATCGACGACTACATCAGTGCTGCTACAAGCATCCATGATAAAAGCTCGCCAACTTTATTCACTTTGCTGCGAACTTTCTCCCCGATCTCAAATTTACTTGGTTGATCTCAGGCAACACCATCCTCTTTCTCAACCTCTCTGACTCCATCTTGCGAGACAATCTCTCTACAGACATTTTCTACAAACCCACCAACTCCCTGTTTCCACAACTACACCTCATCATATTCTGTCCCTTGTAAGGATTCTATTCTTTACTTTTAATTCCTCTATCTCTGCCACATCTGCTCCCAGCATGTTAACTTCCAGTCCATATCTTTCAAGATTTCCTCCTTCAAAATACGTAGCCTCCCCTCAACCACCATAAATTCAGCCCTTACCCACATCTCCTCTATTCCCTCCACATCTGTTCTGGCCCCTTCTGCCCATAGACACAAGGACCTTGTCCTCTGTTCACCATAGCACCTACATCCACATCCAACGTATTATCATCTGCAATTTCTGCTACCAACTATGTGATCCCACCTCAAACACATCTTCCCCTCTCTTTCACTTTCTGCCTTCCACAGGGACTGCTCCCTCTGGGATTCCATCGTCCACTCATCATCCTCTTGGTACCTGCCCCTGTGACCGCAGGAAATGCTATACCTGTGCTCACACCACCGTTCAGGGCCCCAAACATTCCTTCCAAGTGAAGCAATACTTCATTGGTGAATCTGCAGCAGTCATCTACTGCATCTGGTGCTCCCTTCAAGACCTCCTCTACATCGGAAAGACTGAACGCAGACAAGAAGATCGTTCCATTGATCGCCTTTTCTCTGTCCACTGCCCAGTAGCCAACAATTTCTATTCCATGCCCCACTCCCATGATGACATGTCTGTCCGTGGCCTCATGCACTGCTAAACTGAGGCCACTTGCAAATTGGAGGAACAACACCTCGTATTCCATTTGGACACTCTCCAATCAGATGGCATTAACATCCACTACTTGGATTTTCGTTACGTTCCTCCCGTCTCCTTCTTTCCAAACCCCTCTGTATCCTTTCCTCCCCCCACAACAACCTTCCTTTGCTATTCAGCGCTATCGCCCTCCCCCATCACCTCCCAGCTTCTTTTCTCTTCTCCATATCCACCAATGATCTATTGCTGATGTCCCTGGGCTCCTCCCTCTGTGCCCCTTTACACCATTTTATTCAGGAGCCTGTCTACTGTTTGCTCATACCTTGATGAGGGGATCAGGCTAGAAATGTTGGTGATGCATCCTTGCCATAAAGACTGCTGCATGTCCTGCTGAGTTTCCGCAGTGTATTAAAATGCACTCGTATTCCTGTCTGTCTCCGTGTGAGTCTAATTCAGTGGTCTCAAGCTTTCCACTCACATAACACTAAGCAATGCCTATGCCATTGGTGCTCTGAGATTAATAAGGGATTGCTTAAGATGGTATATGAATGAGAAGGTTGAAGAATCACTGCTCTAGACCCAATTGTTACTGAAATATTTTGCTTGAGAAAAATTGTCATTGGTCCATTTCTTTTGGAGTTACGAAACCGTGCCCATCACGAGTCAATTAGATACAATGACAACAGTGGTTTTCAAACTTTTTCTTCCCACTCACGTACCACCTTAAGCAATCCCTGACTAATCAAGGAGCACCAGTGGCATAGGGAATACTTAAAGTGGTACGTGAGTGGAAAGAAAAAGGTTGAGAACCACTGGTCTAATTGATGATGGAAAACATATGCTGGAAATTTGTTTGCATACTACTGTATTTTTCAATGTCTTCTTGTAAGAATTGAGCTAAATGAGAAATTCAGCAAGCTATTTCTAGTCAAGCTGTATTTTTTTCACATCACTCATCTGAGTGAGAGTAATCCTCATAGAATATTCACTGCAAGGGCCTGCTGGCACAAACTGTGTCACTTACTCCCGCCACACAAAATGTTGGTCATCCACCACAGAACTATTTTCATAAGCCTGGCATGGGTTAAAGGATCACGGAGATATTTGTGGAGTCTGCTTCACAGTACTCTGAAGGCTATCAGTTGATTCTGAAACCTGATCACCATCATTTGGGGTAAGGTTGACTGTCATTTCTATTCTTAACCTCTTTTCATCAGTGATACTCCTGGAACTGTTGGAGATTGGAGGGAGGGGGGACGTGCCAAGGAAACCCACAGGATGAGTTAAGTGTTTTCATCTGCAGAGTTTATGTTCCCAGGGTGTTCCTATCCTATTCTATTAGGAGAGCAATGTTTCCAGAGGCTGAAGTTTTCCCAGCCTGTGGTGTCAGAGATATGATATTTGTGCCTGAATTGGACTTTTATTTGCCTGAATGATTGAAATAAAAACTTCTAATTCAGTTACTTTGGTTTAGGAAATTAACATTCAAAATAAAATTTGCTCCATGTACTTTGATATTGATTGCACTCTAATGCTTATCCCTTCCGTGCACCTTTCATCTATTTACTGGGCAAACAATTCAGGGCACTGTGGTTTGTATTGCTGTTGCCAGGTTGGTGGAAGATTGCTCCCTGTCACTTGGAGGTTAAGCAGATATCAATGATGAATCCTGAGGGATGGCAGTGTGGCATAGCACAGGCAAGGCATTGCACATGAACCCATGGTGAAAGGAGAAATTGCATCAAGTCAACTGACAATACTTCCACGTATCATAATGCCAAGGGGAAGCTAACAGGACCAACCAGACTGTGTAACTACTGTGACACAGACACACAACTGCCTTCAGATCCATGCCAATACTGACATCTTTTTCAATCTGTCAGCTCTTACACAACAGCAGCCTGCTGATGAGAGCTGCAGTCTGCTCCCATTTGTCAGCTCTCTGTATTCACAATTCAGCATCTTCTCTGAGGCAGCAGTTCTATAACCCTGGGTTGTATTGTTTCCTGATTATCATTTTCAGGACAGCAACCTACTTCTAATGGACAGCAATCAATTGATTGGAATAGCTTGAGATTTTGCAGAAGCATTAAGATTTTGGATGGCATCCACCTGTACCTCCAATGAAACAGAAACAGCTGCTTTAAGATGAAATGAGAATATTGACTGACATGGAGGTGCCAATTACTTCAGGTATGGAAATAATGTTTTTCAAGTTCGGGAGTCATGTGATGCAGAGGAGCTGAATGGACAGACCCCACAAGAGCTCCTCAACACAATCCTGCGAATTGACTGAAAAACTGGAAAAACAGAAAATAAAGCCGAAAAATCACCACAGCAAGGGCAAGAAGAATAGGGCAGCCCTCATGGAAATGGAGATGCTGCACAGGAAAGATGGGATCCGAGAAGAGCCTGGCATGATGGTGGAGGGCCCAGGGCCAGTAAGCAGCAGACCAGTGCCTATAATTGTAGACGTGATGGACGTTGCACAATTGCTGGCTAATAAAATTGAGACTCTAGACAAAAGGATCCAAAAGATAATGAAAGGACTGGGCGAAGTGAAGATTGCATTCGTACTCTAACCGCACAGCAGCCGCCAAAGACAAAATGGAGCCTGTGGAAGACAGACTGGAGAAAAAATGATACAGATGCCAGGAAAGTTGAAAGAGAGAGACTGCTGTAGAATCTGGATTCACTAGAAAATTATAACAGGCAGATTGTGGGGCTAAGAGAAGGGGCGGAGAGACAAGAATCGGTGGGATTTTTTGGGAAATGAATCCCGAGGATCCTTGGAATAAATGGTGTGACAAGCCCATTGTAATTGAGAGGGCCTACCGAATCTCCAGTCCCTAACCAGGGCCAAACTAACGCCCATGCCTGGTATTGATAAGACTGCTTAAATATCAAGAGAGTGAGACTATACTCCGTGCGGTGAGGGAACATGATGGGTCACTGATAGTCGAAGGGGCAAGGATCAGCTTTTTCCCTGATTTGAGTGTAGCACTGTTCAAAGAAAGGAAAGAATTTGACACCATTAAAAGAACTTTACATACAAAAAAAATTGTATATGCCCTATTGTACCCAGCAACATTATAATTTGACATGCCAGGGGGTGAAAGAAAATATTTAAAAGATTCTCGCGAGGCAATGGAACTGGCATGGAAAATGAAAGGAAGACCCAAAGGAGAAATGGAAGAGCAAAGAAAATAAGGGACAAAGAGCATAAAGGATAAGGAAAATAATGAGATACCCTTTTCTTGACAGTTTTTATAGAATGTAAACATGGATAACAAAGCAATATAGCACATAATTTAAGGAATGTAATAAAATAAGAGACTAGGATAGTCAATGTAAATAATGTAAATATACATAATGAGGAGTGCAAAAGAGAACTGAATAGAAGATTAAAAGCTTCAATGAGAGCAGCAGGTGGACCCATCTTAAAGGGGAACAATGGTGCCAAGTGGTTAACAATTGGCAGCAAAATAAAAGGGAGAAAAGTTATTATAAAAAGAGAGGCGATTTGTTTTTGTTTTAGCGGGACCGCTAGTGCCAAGGAAATAAATATTTTAACTGAGGGATGCACACGGCAGTTGAAGAACATATGTGGGCTTTCAGAGACAGATAAGCATAAAACTCCGGTTTGTCACACAAATATGTTGAAACCTTATTATGAGGATAAGGGTAGTGGAGAACAGTCTGATTCAGAGATGTTAGTTGTTGACAGGGTTGAGGAAGTTATGGATCTTAAGATTATGGAAACAGAATCTTGTGAGGGTAACCCTAAAGAAACCATAGTTCTTGTGTGCCTGTCAAACTCAGCAATTTTGGAAAATCTGGAGGAAAAGTTAGGCCATCTTATGTCACAACAATAGATGCAGTTGAAAGAATTAATTTTGAAATATACAAATTTGTTTCTTGATGTGCCAAAAAGGACATCAGTGATTTATCATGATGTGGATTTGGGAGAGGCAAGTCTCATAAAACAACACCCATAAAGAATAAACATTCATGAGGTGGAATATATGTTTAAAAATTACATTATTAAAGTGACAAAAAAAGTTTAAACAAATTAAACATTGTTTAATTTTCAAAGTAGTGTTTGTATCTGAGAAGTGAATTATACAAAAAGAATGTGTAAATATGTAAAAAAAGGATTTTTTTTCAGGTGTGATACTATGTTTTGGAAAAGTTGAAAAATAAAATTTTCAAACTTTTTTCAAGCTCTGCACAAAGGCCACCACAAAGTTGGAGATGGACTGGCATCTGTAGATAGCCACTGCCATTGGCTGCTCTGCACCTGCTACAATCACATTGCAGACACCGTCATCACAACAGTGCACTGCGCATGCACAAGCACCACGAGAACACAATAGTCGAATCAAGTATTGACAAGGAGCAGACATCACGCTGTGGGCGCTCTCTCTCCATACCATGTTTGGTTATGTTCAGTAAAGTCTTTTGCTTGGTTTACCTCATCCACCGATCCGACTCATTATTAAGCACGCAAGAATGAACATGATGTCAGAAGTGGGATTAAGAGCATCCAAAGCCTGAAGCCTTCCAATCAAAAATCGGTCGCAGTAACCACAACCATGTTTTACAGTTGCCATAATGGTGGATGGAGTCAGGCAACCCGACCCACTCACGTTTGATGGAAATGTGGGAGAGGACTACCACATTTTCGAACAGGAATACAATTTATTTATAGCAACAACACATAGCGACAAGCCTTCCCACACCAGGGCATATATTTGGTTAAATTTGGCAGACCCAGAAGTCATTGAAAGGGAAAGCACGTTTTTATACACGGGCGAAGTGTGTAACAGGAACCTCGTTACCAGCCCGGCTGAATTGAGAGAGGATCCCAAATGTTTAAAGCGTAAATTTAGAGAAATTTGCAACCCTCAGAAAAATGCGACAATGCAAAGGCACAAATTCAACACGAGAGACCAAAAGCCTGGAGAGTCAATAAACTCATACATCAGCGATTTAAAAATCGGGGCAAAAACCTGCAATTTCAGCATTCTCTGCAAGGAACTAATGAAAGACAGAATGGTCTGTGGAATTTGTGATGATAGTATGCAGAAGGCCCTCCTGTAAGACAGAGAGCTGATACTAGCAGAGCATTTTCCTTCTTCACTACCAATCTTAACTGGGCATTAACTTTTAGATTCCTCTGCACAAGGACGCCCAGGTCTCCTTTCACCTCCAAGGATTGCATTTTTTCCCCCATCCAAATAGTACTCTGCCTGTTTATTTCCACGGCCAAAATGTAGAACCGAACACTTCTCAACATTGTACTTCAACTGCCGTATATATGACCAATCTCCCAATTTGTCTATATCTCTCTGCTATTTTAGTTTCTTCAACAGTTTCTGCTCCACCACCTATCATGATGCCATCTGCAAATATGGCCACAAAACTATTTAGTCCACAATCCAAATAGTTAATATAAACAGTAAACAGCAGTGGCCCAAGACCAACCCCTGCGTAACATCGCTTGTTACAGGTAATCATCCTGAACAGGATCCCTTAATTTCAACCCTTCGCTTTCTGCCTATCAGCCAATTTCCTATCCAATCTAATAGCATCCCTGTAATTCCATGGGCCTTCATTTTATACATCAGCCTAGCATGCGACATCTTACCAAAAGCCTTTTGAAAATCCAAGTAAATAACATCCACAGCCTCCCCTTTGTCTACCCTACCTGAGATTTCTTCAAAAAACTCAAATAAGTTAGTCAAACATGATCTACCCTTTAAAAACCATGCTGACTAGGACCTGTCCTGTCATACATTTCCAAGTATTTCATAATTTCATCCTCAAGGATGAACGCTAATATTTTCTCCATCACTGACCTCAGACTTAAAGGTCTATAGTTTCTTTTTTTCTGCCTCCCACCTTTCTTGTACAACTGAACCACATTCGCAACCTTCCAATCCCCCGGAACCATGCCAGAAACTAATGATTTCTGGAAAATTGTCACCAATGGATCTATAATTGAAGAAGAATTGTTCTCTGACAGGAGAAGGAATGGAAGGGGATGGAAAGTCAGTGGAAAGGAGACAGAATTGAGAGAGAGAGAGAGAGAGAGACTGGGGAGGGGTTAACTGAATTTGGAGGTCTGATATTTATGCTGTCTGTTTGGAGACTTAATATCAACTGTTCCTCCAATTTGGCAGTATATGAGGCACTGGACAGGCATGTCAGTGTGGCACTGGGGTGTTGAATTAAAGTGGTTGGCCACAGGGAGGTCTTTGCTATTACTCTAAAGAAGGAGCTCAATAAAATTTCCATGTCTAATCTCCTCGATGTAAAGGAGGTGCATTGAAAGCAACGAATGCAGTAAGTAACACGTACAGATTCATAACTGTGGCGTGGCTTCACTTGGAAGGTATGCTTGGGGCTCAAAACAGTGATAGAGGAGATGTGTTCAAATGTAGCATCTCTGAACTGAGGAGTGATGAGGGAGTCATGGAGGGAGAGATCCCTACAATTTGTAGGGAGGGAAAGATGGGGTCCCGTTGTAGGTGGTGGAAACTGCAGAGAATAATATGTTGGATGTGGAGGCACGTTGGGTAGAAGGTCAGGATGTTTTTGTTCTGTCTCAGGTTGGAAAGGCCAGGGCAGAGGAAACATTTATTTGTTTTGGAAGACAAGTTCCTTCCAGGGAAAAGTACTGTGGCCACTTCCTGCTAGCTTTTTTATATAGTACTTGGGACCTCATAAAAATCTGGAATAATGGGGAGAGTGAATTTTAGTCAAATCAAGATAACTGCTACCTGACATTGAGCCCTGCTGACTTTTGTTGCTGAGTATGTAATGACCTCGTTTCCCTATCAATCTTATATCCTCAGTTGAAACCATTCTTACAGGATTAAAGATTAGAACCAGTCACTTTTTGTCAAACTGGTAATTTCACTAATTTAAATACATGATTAAATGTTTGATGAACACAACAGATTTGCAAATGTTACTTGATACATTCTGCTGACAAGAAACATTGATTACAATAAATGTCACAGGTTTTTGAATCAGGCTCAAAATATGTGAAATATTTTGTCAAACTGGATAAACCTGAGGAGTCAGAAGGACAGGATCTTTTAACCTAGAAAATTAAATATTAAACAAAACACCACATCTCAAAGTTTTTTTAAAAGTGTTCTTAAAAAATTGTATCAAATTTTACACTAAAGGCCCTATGGAAATTTGATGGACACATAAAATCACAACCAGTTATTTATATGTTATCTATAAAATACAAAATTGAAGTATGCATTAAAAATCTCCAGTATCATAAATTAACTAATGCATTTTGATATTAACCTTGAGGATGGACATAGTAATTTTTAAATTTTTTCCAATTTACCATGCTGTCGTACACTGCCTTCCATCCATCCAATAGAACCACAAACTCCCCCCGAAAACCTGAAAACTCTGGAACTTCATCAAGTCGGCACAACTCATCCCAAGATGTTTTCGGAAGCCAATCAGATGGGTTCTCATATGCATTATCCAAGCCAATGCCACCTGTCAGCAAAAAGGTCCACTCCTGATCTTCAATCTGAAGGTGAAAGCAAGCACCATTAGATGCTTATGTTATGTCACTATAATCAGATTAATTTATCAAGGGTTTAATGAAGCTTCAATTCATACATAAACAAACATCTCAACAAAGTGACAATAAATATAGTCAGTTTGTATTTCTGTCTCTTTGAAACACTAGCTTTTAAGCCAATCAATGCTTCTGTGGTTTAAAAAAATACACATTGCTGTGAAAGTGATGTTAGATGAAAAATAATGTGATTTTTTTTCTCATTATTGCATCATCAGATCTGTTGTACACAAAGTGCCTTTATGATAAATGAGTTGATAATGCGAGGCATCATTAACACCAGAATGTTCTAGTTCTCTCAGAGCATCACTCATTGTGTCCTAAGAGTGGCATTGATGAATTATTGAGTGTTCAGTTGTAAATCTGACAACTTTCTTGACAAGGGATGAAAGGGTGGTTATTAGGGGATGGAATAAAAGGAGGGGAATAGATGCAAAAGATTCAGATCAGAGGAGTCAGGTGGTAAATAAACGACATTTAATCGTAATTCTGCATTGCATCAGTGCCAAGCAGAAAATTAGAAGCTATAAGCCCGAAGGCTCATAACTTGAGCACTTTTCCCAACTGTAATCCATTTTAAGATTTAATAGGTAATTTACATACGAGTGCAAGTGGGTTTATTTGTCTATATAGTAGTCATTTTTTCTGGATATTCCCAGAGCAATAATTTTTTATTGACTGAAAACTAACTTGTTTAAAACTAAGTAGCTTTCTCTCATCCAGTTTTGACAAATGTTAACTTTGTTTCTCTTTCCAGAGATGATGTCTGATTTGCCGAGTGTTTCCAATAGTCTTAGTTTTTATTTCAGATTTCCAACATCTGTTAACTTGTTTGATTTTCATTCATTTAACCCATTATCATTTTGTGGCCATATACAGACACAAGGTATGGTGCACCAAACTAGTTTGGACATTTGGTTTAGAGCAAGATAATTGATTGAGAGGAAATTTCATCCAAGCTCTCCTAATTTATAATGGAAATCAGAACTGCAGCAACTAAAACAGAAGAGGAAAAATCAGAAGAAAACAGGTTTCGGGATTGTGATCTAACATTGCCATCAGAAGTCAGTGGAAGCTCAAATTCTTCTACAAGTTGGAGATTTATGTTTTCATTTGGACTTTGTCTCCAATGTTTTTTCACTAATACATGGAATTTGCACCATACATTTTCTTCCACTGGAAGCAAAGTGGCCTCAAAGATTTGAAAAAAGACAGCCAATGTTCAACCCTCCTGATGTCTGCTTTACTTTTCAACCATTTTCAGTGAGTTGAAAATATTCTCATTTTTTTAAATACAAAATATTAACAAGATTTCCACTAACAGCAGTTTTTAAAAAAATCACTTCCTCACCTTGCCCTACCATTAAATAAGTTCCTACCTTTTGTTATCTATTTTTTTTTCCTTTCCATCCTGTCACAGATCTTCTTACCCTTGTCTTTACTTACCTTTTTTTTCTGCATCTTAAAACTTATTTATCTCCAAAGTTTAACCTTATTCCTCTGACCTAATTCGTTCAATATTTCTGGTAATTTGAGGTTTTCAGATTTTGTAATATTTGTTTATCTGTGGGGGAGGGAATACACAAGATTGAATTTTTCTTGGAGAGAGCTGGATGAACTCAAATCAGTTGAATAGCTTCCTTCCATGTTGTAATGTTTGGTTTCAAATTAGCTTGATTTTTGTGTGTCAGTAGAATTATATGAATGTGTGCAAGTTGGTTTTGGCAGTATTAACTCATAAAAACATGAGAAGTAGAAGCAGCAGGTTAGGGTATTCAGCCCCTGCCAACCCCTCCTCCCAACCTCTTCAATAGGTCATGGCTGATATTTCACTCACCACTACTTTCTTGCACTTCTCCTGCTTGTCTTGATTCCATTAATGTTTAGAAATTTGTTGTTATTTATTTGAATATAACCAAAACCTTAGATAAATATTCCAAGGATGTAAATAAAAGGGGAAATATTTTACCATATTATTTGAATGGTTAACGTTTTGTGGACAAAGCATTTTTTTATGATTTAATTTTTTAAATTCCAGAAATTAAAGTCTTTATGGTTTTTCTAGATCTTTTTACAAAGCTTGAAATACAGTGGTGGAACATGATCCCCTTTTAAAGCAAAAATTCATTTATTACTTTAAATTCTCACAAAATTTGGATGTATTGGCATTTTAAATGGCAAGCCTGAAGCTGCAGGTATTTTTTTTTCCCCAAAACAACAGGATATAATGAAAAACCTTGAACAACAACTGAAAAATAAATATACTTTTTACAATGTAATACAGTAAAACCCCTGGTATCTGGCATCTATGGGGATTAGTAGTTGCTGGATAAGTGCATTTTCCAGTTGCTTGAGATTTACACTTACAATGTCTAATAGGTCTGCTTTAAGAATAAACAGTTTAAAAAACAAAGATGCAATACTGTACTTAAACTGAACAAACTTCACTTGCATGAATATATAAATTTTAAAGCATTTAACTTTATTTTCAGTAACATTCTTTTAAAACATTTAACCATTGCTGCATCCAGAGCTTCCTCACCACCCACAGAGTCACCCAAAGGATGAACAATAACAATTGAGATAATTAACTCTCCCTCCCAAATTTATCAACCCTCTGACTGGGGCGACTCACTAAACAGGGATAAGGAGATACTTTAAGAGAGCCATCTCAATGGCAAGCAGTATCAACCAGCTCTTCATCCTGGGCGATGCCATTGCTGTTTCATACAACTTTATTCAAACAGCTGCTGCAAGCAAAGCATGACCAAGGCCTTCACCGGCTGAACATTTGCTCCCATCTTCAAAGGTTTGTGCTTCTTCAGAGAACATTTACTTTTACAATTCTGAACTTGCATATTTTCTATCCATGATTCTTATTTACTTTTATTTTTAAAATGCATTTTCCTCAATTTTTTTTGCCAGTTGCTTGAGGCTGCCAATTGCTTGATTTCCAGATACCAGGGGTTTTATTGTATCGTGAATGAAGGTTGTTGTAAGTGAGAAAAAGTGAGAATTTTCTTTCACAAGTTCTCAAAAGTGATTTTAACCATTACTAAAATATTAAAGGACTGACCAGACTGTCGTGCTTTAGTAGGTTTACTGCCAAGCAAAATGAAAATAGCAGCTTGTCCTTTTCAAAGAGTGATCGACACACATTCACATACAATGAGTATGTGAAATATTTCCTGAGGATCTGCAACCTACAATGTTGAAAGACAAATTAAATATTAAAGTGTGTGCATTTAAAAATTCAATTACAACTCACTTAGGCTGCTGTTATTTCTCACAGGCTTTATGGTCAATTACTCATGACAAATCAACAGTTCATTAAGAATGCATGTCAATTCATGTATAAAGCAAGTTTTAAAGATGTTCAGGTTTTGCTAATTGATTTTATATTGGAAGAAATACATGTGAAGAACAGATAAACCAATCTTTACAACTATCTCAAGTAATAAACAAAGATGCAATACTGTACTTAAACTGAACAACCTTTATGGTCAATTACTCATGACAAATCAACAGTTCATTAAGAATGCATGTCAATTCATGTATAAAGCAAGTTTTAAAGATGTTCAGGTTTTGCTAATTGATTTTATATTGGAAGAAATACAAATGAAGAACAGATAAACCAATCTTTACAACTATCTCAAGTAATAAGCCACTCACTATCTATTGTAAGTTGTTTTTTAATGTTCAAGTGTAAATCAGGATTGATAGGCTCAAATGCCATTCCTTGGCTTGCAATATTCAGATGTCATTTTGGATGTACTTTCATTTTGAAATTAGGGTTGCCAACAATCGGTTTATTCAATAAAAAAAGACAGAAATTAAAACAGCAGGCCAATCTGTGAATGTCAGTTCTAACATATAATTGTGCTTTTGAAACTCAGTATATTGACAGTTTAAAGAACCAATTTCATAAAATATTGCCAAAATGCAATAAATAAAATGCATTAAAATAGTTTTTTTGAAATGATGCTGCAAAATAGATGATCCATGGTGGCAAATCACAGAAAGATCATATAAAAATGACTTTCACTTCCCATAACTGTTTGTTAATTTGTAGCTACAGTCCAATTTTTGTGTCAGTCCATTTCCATTACTTTTTTGCAGGATATTTCACAATAGAATTATGAGGACTAATTTGATCGTGTCTTCCACGTGCACAAATTTTGCTGCAGAAGTCAAGAAATAGATATTTCTTGTATCTCTCCCACCTGTAGATACTGAATATAATGTAATGTTCCCAATACTGCCTTGCCTCAGGCCAGCAAACAAAGAACAAACTATATTTTCAGCTTTCTTTGTTCTTTTGGTCTCAGTGGTACAATCAATAATACATTTATTAAGAGAATTGTTTTGCTTATTCATGAGATGATGATGAGGCTTATTAGTCATCCAGAGAAAATTAGATTTACTCCACATAAGGAATACATCATGTTAAGATCAGCTGAAGGACTAATTGATTTTAGCATTACACAAGCATTTTCTTGCACGATCAGATCAACTCTTAAAAGCAACACAATAGTGAACAAATATAAAAGGTCAGCAACTAAAAAAAATAACTTTTAATTTAAATTTAGAGATACAGCACGGTTACAGATCATTCCAGCCCACAGGCCTGCGCCACCCAATTACATCCATTGGATCAATTAACCAAATAACCCCATGGTGACATGGGGAGAATGAACAAACACTTTACAGAAACCACTGGCTTCAAATCTGAGTCACTCGTGCTCTGATAGGATTGTACAAACTGCAATGCTAACTGCTGCCCATGGTTAAAATTTAAAAAGTAAAGAAATAAAGAAATAAAGCAGTACACAGGAAACAAAGATTGAAAATAGATCACGTTGAGAGCCTTTGGTTGCTCTCCACTGAAAATGATGCGAAACAAAATTAAAAGGCAATAAAATTAATCCACAGAAAGATTGCCTTATCCTCTCCACTAGTTATGCACGTAAGTGAGATCCTTCTGGCTGAAGACCTGGGGAACAGTCTAAAAAAAAAATTAGAAAAGTGGAGTTTCCGTAAGATCCAGAATTATTCCTTCTGGGAGATATTTGTGAAGTACAGTTTAGACTATCCAAACCTCAAATTCAGTTTATAGCGGCTGCGTGGAAGTCCAACTCTCAACAGGTTACTCGCTGGAATACGGATTCAAAAAGTATATAGAGAGTAAAATAGAGGCTTGAGAAAATAGGACCATGAGAAAATAACACTGCAGAAATAATAATGGGAGACAAGGAAATGGCAGGGGAATTAATTCAGTAATTTACATCAGTTCTCACTGTGAAAGACATTTAGCAATGTGCCAGATGTCAAAAGGTATCAGAGAAGCAAAGTGAATGTCATTGCTATTTCAAGAGAGAACATGCTCAGAAAGCTGAATAGTTTAAGGGTGGATAAGTCTCCTGGACCAGAAGGATTGTACCCTCAGGTTCTGAAAGAAGTAGCGGTTGAAATTGTGGAGGCATTGATAATGATTTTTTAGGAATCAATAAGTTCTCAACTGGTCCCAGAGGGCTGAAAAAAAATTGTTAATGTCACCCCACTATTCAAGAAGGGAGGGAGATTCTATTGGCTTCTGTTTCAATTGCATTAATTGTTCGAAAGACACGTTCTCTTTTCAGTTCCCAAGATAGGACTTGTGCACTCTTTCCCCCAGCTCGTAGTACCTTTGTTATTATTATCATTATTCTTTCTCTGTCTTATAAATTTGTAACGTATTATACTCAAGCTTTTTGTTAATAAATACTCTTTGTTTCTGTTCTGAGCTCCTCAACTACAGGTCCTTCTCCAAATGGTGCATCCCTTGTTCTAATTTGTCTACCTCCCTTGTGTATTTTTTTTTTAATTCTCGAGGTATAGCTTTTAAAATGTCCCATATAGTAAATTTATTGGCAGTAGAATGAGAGTTAGTCTCACAGAATATTTTAATACGTCTTGTAATAAAGTCACAAAATTCAGATATTTTCAACAACAATGGATTGGAACACCATAGAAACACCATATTCTGCTCATCAGGCATAACAATTGATAATAATAGAGGTGAATGGTCTGACAGGACTCTTGTCTTAGAGTCAATTTCCATGATTCTATCCTGCAAAATGCGGAAATAGCAAAAATAAATCGATCATGGAGTACATATCATGTCTATTGGAGTAAAAGGAGTAGTCTCTGTCTCTGATGTAATTTCCTACAGGCATCCATTAAATTCACCTCTCTCATCTCCATAGCTAACCTTATCTTGGCTACTGCCTTTGTTGATTTGTCTAAAACAGTATCCAGACAAGAATTAAAATCCTCACCGCTGTTGTATTTTGGTGCGAATTTGCCAATTGATTCTATTCCAAATTATATAAATCAGAATCTCAAAGATATATTAATAAAAGATTATTTGTCACAATTGGTTATCCCAAATTTAGATTTGGTTGAGCAGATGGAATTCAATGCATTTTTCACTCAAATGGAGATAGAGGAGGCATTGAATTCATTGCATGTTAATAGATCTCCAGGAATTTTATAAAGAATGTAATAATTTATTAATGCTGCTTTTTGTGGAGGTACTGAATCAAGCCGTTGGATCACATATCTTGCCGGATTCTTTCTCAATAGCAATAATAACTGTAATTCCCAAAAAAGATAGATCCATTGAAACCATCATTATATAGGCCAATTTCTTTGTTTAATACAGACTGTAAAATACTAGCTAAAGCTTTGGCAAACAGATTGGTGAAATTTTTGCCAAAATTGATAAATAAGGATCAAACAGGATTTGTTAAGAAAAGGTAATCACAGGACAATGTGACCAGATTGCTTAGTATAATTCATGTGCTCCAGTAAAGAGGTGATTTAAGTGTTGCAGTTGCCTTGGATGAGAAAAAGGCTTTTGATAGACTGAGTGGGATTTTTTTATTTTAAATTTAAAGTACTGGAGAAATTTGGATTAGGTCAAAACTTATAAACTGGATTCGAGCCCTATATAATGAACCAAAGGCCAGCGATGTGATGAATGGTCACATATCTTCAACATTCCCACTGCCCAAAACTAGCAGACAAGGATGTCCATTATCTCCTGTTCATTTTGTATTGGCTATAGAACCTTTGGTGGAAATTATTTGACAGGATCCAGACATTAAGAGGTTCAGGGTTGACCAAGATGAACGCAAGATTAGTCTGATAGAACCAGAAACTTCTTTGCAAAAATTGCATTTACAACTGGAAGACAATGGGGAGGGTTCTGAGTATAAAATTAATTGGGATTATGACATAAATTGATGGGGATTATACAAATTGTCAATGAAATATGTAATTTAAATGGATGAAGAATGGTATTAAGTATTTGGAGATCAAAATGGATCATGACTTGAAAATTTGTACAGAATTGACTACCTCCCCTTGCTTAAAAAAGTTGAAGATTTAAATAAATGGATTTAACTGTATTAAAATGAATATATCCCCACATATATAGTACCTCTTTTAGACTCTTCCAATACCATTACCATGGATGTTTTTTGCAAAATTTATAGAAGTTAGTTAGAAATTTTCTTTGGAAAGGTTAGTTAGCTAGAGTATCCATGGAAAAATTAACTTGGAAAAACCATATGGGTGTGGGGCCTTGCAACTCCAAAATTTTAAATACTACTATTGGTCAGCCCAGATGAAATTTGTCACTTCCCTCTTTGATGGAAGAGAAGCTTTCATGGGTGGAAATTGAACTGCACAAAGTCAGAGAAAGTGAGTAGCAGAAGATGTTACATATAAATCTATTATTGGTGAAAAGGAAGCACCTTTAACAAAGCATATTTTGAATATTTGGTTCAAATTAAATTATTCAATTGGATCAAAAGGAAAAATATCTCCAAGCATGTCCTTGATTAAAAATAGATTAATTCCTTTAACAATGGATAATAAAATTCTACATACATGGTCCTGTAAAGAGATCAGGTATGTGAAAGATAGTTATTTGCAAGGGCAATAAATATCATTTGAACAGTTAAAAAATAAATATGATATTCATAATAATACAATTTTCTGCTACTTTCAATTAAGAGCTTTTTTTAAGGGACGAATTAGGACCGACCATGATTTTACCAGAGTGCAGTAAAATAAAGATTCTGATTTGAAAGGAGATCACAAGTTTACATCTGCAATGTCTTCCTTACTTCAGTCAGGCACTCCGAAGTGGAAGTTATACATATCAAAACAAAGATGGGAATCAGGCTTGAATATTAGTATTGGTGATAAGAACTGGTCCAATTTATGTCAGGACTGAATGACAAATGCAATTAATGTAAGATATAGATTGGTGTAATATAATTTTTTGCATCAGCTACATCTTACCCCACAGAAATTACATAAATTAAATTCTTGTATATCAGATATTCATTATAAATGTGGTGAAGAAAGAGGAAACCTTTTACATTCCACCTGGTCACGATCTAAAGTGAATCCTTTTTTGACAAATTTAAAAATTTTATTTAATTACCACAAAGTCCAGGATCGTTTTTCCTTGGAAATGCTATGGACATAAAATCAAAAATGAAACTGTCCACTATCAAATAGAATTTCTTAAAATTGCATTGGTGGTGGCCAAGAAATGAATTGCAGTTACTTAGAAGTTAATTCCCCTCTGGATATTGCCTGATGGAATGTGGAAATGCATAGCTGTGTTCCCCTGGAGAAAATTTAAGGAAGAAGTATCAAATGTTTTTGCAGGTTGCAATGAACAGGAATTCACTGACTGTGTGTAGTTTAGAAGGATGGCCCCTCCTTTGGCTCTGACCCCACCTACCCCAATATAAATCCTGGTTTTCTCACCTGACCTCAGATTCACCTGAGGAGTATTGTATCTACCGGCCATTGATTGTAAGCTATTAAAATCGTGTTTGTCTCTTAGTGCAATCAGTCATGTTACAATTTTAATAGTTTACTTTTGAAGCCAGGCATAATCCAGGTCGACCTTCTGTCCCCAAAGTCCCCAGAGGAATTTGCCTACTGGCTGGAGTGCTTCCAGTCCTACCTGATGGCCATGCAAGATCCCTTCAACTCCGATAGTCTCCAGAGGTCTGCACTACTCTCAAGACAACCCCAAGGGGTTTGTTGTCATCAGGCACTGTGCAACTTATGAGACTGCCATGCAAGGCTTGAAGGCCTGCTACATGAGGCCACAGAACGATGTGCTGGCAAGACACTGGCTCTCTCAACGTCATCAACACCTGGATGAGTTGCTGGACGACTATGTCCTTGAACTGTGGACCCTGACTAGGAAGTGCCACTCTGAAGCAGCCACAGCCCAGGTGAGAGAGGAACAACAAATCTGGGATACCTCGTAGCAGAAGTGAGGTCAAGGTACATGAGGCAGCAACTGCTGGAGCTAGGGAAGAAAGACTTGGCCAGCACCCTAGAGCTGGCGAAAGCACTCGAACAGGCCCAACTAGGAGGTGATGACCTTGCAGGAGAAAGTGACACCTTTTCAGAAGACCAAGTTTGTGTAGCACTAGCGGCCCCTGCAGCCTCAGCATTGACTGCTTCTTCTTTGGCTTGGCTTCGCGGACGAAGATTTATGGCGGGGGTAAAAGTCCACATCAGCTGCAGGCTCGATTGTGGCTGACAATTCCGATGCGGGACAGGCAGACACGGTTGCAGGGGAAAATTGGTTGGTTGGGGTTGGGTTTTTCCTCCTTTGTCTTTTGTCAGTGAGGTGGGCTCTGCGGACTTCTTCAAAGGAGGTTGCTGCCCGCCGAACTGTGAGGCGCCAAGATGCACGGTTTGAGGCGATATCAGCCCACTGGCGGTGGTCAATGTGGCAGGCACCAAGAGATTTCTTTAGGCAGTCCTTGTACCTTTTCTTTGGTGCACCTCTGTCACGGTGGCCAGTGAAGAGCTTGCCATATAACACGATCTTGGGAAGGCGATGGTCCTCCATTCTGGAGATGTGACCCACCCAGCGCAGCTGGATCTTCAGCAGCGTGGACTCGATGCTGTCGGCCTCTGCCATCTCGAGTACTTCGATGTTAGGGATGAAGACGCTCCAATGAATTTTGAGTTCCTCAACATGTTTATCCAACTGCACGAAAACCAACAAGGTCGGGTCAGATACAGCAATGAGCTCTCTGAACCCTTCTCCATTAACAATGGCGTGAAGCAAGGCTGTGTTCTCGCACCAACCCTCTTTTCAATCTTCTTCAGCATGATGCTGAACCAAGCCATGAAAGACCTCAACAATGAAGACGCTGTTTACATCCGGTACCGCACAGATGGCAGTCTCTTCAATCTGAGGCGCCTGCAAGCTCACACCAAAACACAAGAGAAACTTGTCCGTGAACTACTCTTTGCAGACGATGCTGCTTTAGTTGCCCATTCAGAGCCAGCTCTTCAGCGCTTGACGTCCTGTTTTGCGGAAACTGCCAAAATGTTTGGCCTGGAAGTCAGCCTGAAGAAAACTGAGGTCCTCCATCAGCCAGCTCCCCACCATGACTACCAGCCCCCCCACAAATCCATCGGGCACACAAAACTCAAAACGGTCAACCAGTTTACCTATCTCGGCTGCACCATTTCATCAGATGCAAGGATCGACAACGAGATAGACAACAGACTCTCCAAGGCAAATAGCGTCTTTGGAAGACTACACAAAAGAGTCTGGAAAAACAACCAACTGAAAAACCTCACAAAGATTAGCGTATACAGAGCCGTTGTCATACCCACACTCCTGTTCGGCTCCGAATCATGGGTCCTCTACCGGCATCACCTACGGCTCCTAGAACTCTTCCACCAGCGTTGTCTCCGCTCCATTGACTGCTACAGCCACACGCAACCTATGGACAGGCAAAGCACCCCTGTACCCGATGCCCTGCGAAGGATGCCATGTGTTCACGATGCAGTAAAAGGGGGCACTGGGTGAAAGTCTGCCTGGCCAAGGGGAACCCAAAAGAGGGTGACCACGTGTGCGATCCCCAATACGGCATATGACCTAGGCCCAAGTCCTAAAGTGCCAGCCCCGGCCTCTCCATGCTGCTCACCATCTTGTTGCACCTTGTGGTGAGACCCACCACCAGAGGTGAAGCATCGTGGGAAGCAAGGGCAGCCATCTTGCTGCGTCTCGTAGTTGACGCCATATTGTCCGCCCTTGGATCAAGATGAAAGAGTCGACATCAACATGGTGAGCAACATGGTTTCTGGAGCTCTCGCCATGGTCATTCTTGATTAGGCAAGACCTCACCCATTGAACAACTTGACGATGGAGAGGATGGTAAATGGACGCTTGACTGATTGTTTGGAAGACACAGGCTCCACTGAAAGCTTTATAAACTCTATGACTGCTCTGCAGTACAATTAAAATTTTATCCAATGGACTATCATATTGACCTAGCATCGCATTTGTACTCTGCAACTATCCAGGGGAATTGTGCAGCAAAAGTGGTGGGGAGGGGGGGAATTTTGTAAGTTCCCATTGTATGTGCTGAAGGATCTGTATGCTTCTGTGTTGCTGGGCCTGGACTTCCTGTGTCACCTTAAAAGCGTGACCATGGAGTACTCTGGCCCACTTCCTCCAATCACTTTGCGGAATGGAAGGTCCCAAAAGCCGGATGCCACATGCGGTCTCTCCACCCTAAATACTGATCACACCCCATGTTTCCGAACCTGACCCACAATTGCAAGCCGATAGCCACAAAGAGCAGGGTGGGTGACCGGGAATTTATTAGAGTCAAGACGCAGCAGCTGCTTAATGAAAGCATCACTGAGCCTAGCAACAGCTCATGGTGTTCGTGAAAGGGGAAGAAAAGTCCAGGCTAGTGATTGACTATAGCCAAACAATTAATCTCTTCACATTCCTGGACGCATACCTCCTCCCTCGAATTTCAGACATGGTAAACGAAATTGCACAGTATTGGTCTATTAGACTATTGACCTGAAAGCTACAGTTACCGCAATCTGTTCTGAGGACAGTCCCTACACGGCATTTGAGGCAGACAGACGGCTTTATCAGTTCCAGAGGGTCCCTTTTGGTATCACAAATGGGGTCTCGGTCTTCCAGGGACAGATGGACAGAATGGTCAAAAAATACAGTTTAAGGGCCACCTTCCCTTATCTCAACAACATCACCATTTGTGGACATATTTTGGAAGACCACAATGCAAACCTTCAGAAGTTTTCCACACTGCCAAATCGCTGAATCTCATATACAACTCCAGTAAGTGCGTGTTCCGGACTAAAAGTCTGACTATTCTGGGCTACGTGGTGGAGGATGGCATCATTGTTCCTGACTCCAATCACATGATGTTAGACCTCCCAATCCCAAAGACTATGAAGGCTTTAAGGAAGTTCCTGGGCTTTTTTTTTCTTACTACACCCATTGGGTCCTCACTATGCGGATAAGGCCCATCCACTCTTAAATTCCACCTCCTTCTCATTATCATCTGAGCTCGGGTGGCTTTCAGCTACGTCAGGAGCTATATCGCAAAGGTCATCATGCATGTAGTGAACGAGAATGCATCCTTCCAGGTGAAGAGTGATGCCTCAGACATAGATCTGACCGCTATCCTTAACCAGTTGGATAAGGTGATAGCTTTCTTTTCCCACACCCTACAAGGCCACGAGCTTCGGAACCCATCAGTGGAGAAAGAGGCTCAAGCCATTGTAGAGGCATCAGGTATCGGTGGCATTACCTGGCCGGCCAACGATCAGTGGCATTCATGTTTAATAACATGAGGTAAAATAAAGAATGACAAGATCACGAGGAGGAGGATCGAAATCTTCACCTATAATTATGATATAGCATACAGACCAGGTATACTCAATGAGCCTCTAGATGGTCTTTCACAAGGACGCTGTGCCTCTGTACACACTGGCCAGTTGCAGTCACTGCACAATGAGCTTTGGCACTCGGGCATGATTCACACGGCTCATTTTGTCAAGGACCACAACCTGCCCTACACTATTGAGGACATCAGGGAAATGCCAGGTCTTGCCAGGTCTGCACTGAGTGCAAACTGCAGTTCTACCGCCTCGACAAAGCGCACCTGATAAAGGCATCCGCCCCTTCAAATGACTCAGTGTCAACTTCTAGGAACTCTTCCCTTCCACCGATAGAAATGTGTACTTTCTTAACGTCATCAACAAGTATTCACGTTTTCTGTTCGCCATCCCCTGCCCACATATAACCACCATCATGGTCATCAGGGCCTTGCATTCCATTTTCACCCTGTTCAGGTATCCCAGCTATATCCATAGCAACCGGGGCTCATCATTTATGAGCGAAGAGCTATGGCAGTACCTGTTCGTAAGAGGTATTGCCTCAATAAACTACAACCCCTGGGGGAACAGACAAGTTGAGAAGGAAATCCCAGTGGTTTGGAATTCCATAAAATTGGCTCACCGGTCTAAAGGCCTGCCATATTTCCACTGGCAAGAAGTCCTACCTCCTGCACTCCATTCCATAAAGTCACTTCTCTGCCCTGCGACCAATGCTTCTTCGCACGCTAATGTTTACTTTCTCGAGGAAATCTAGGTCTGGAACCACCCTTGGAGGGGCCAGTTCTGCTGAGAAAGGACACAAGGAGGAGTGAGGCAGACCCACTAGTCAAGAAGGTGCACCTGCTGCATGCCAACCCAATGTATGCCTACATGACATACCCTGATAGTAGAGAGGACATCGTCTCGATCAGAGTCCCGGCACCCAGCAGAACTGACGACCAAATGTCTCAAACAGGCTAGGAACTACCAAGTACCTCACTCAGGGTTCTGGACAAAGTGGCTCGGGAAGTAGGCCAATCCACTTAGCCACCAGAACTAGAGCCCTCGAGACCCAGTAACTCAGCACCACAGGGGACCCAGAAAGTTCATGAGCCCCAAAGTCCATCAGTACTAAGGCACTCAACCAGTATAATACTGACTGACTTGTAAATATTTGTAAATTATTATTGTTTTTAATGTATGTTCTGTTTTCACCTGCAGATTCTCTTCTGAAGGAAGGGGCAAATGCAGTGAACAGAAATTCACTGGCCATGTATAATTTAAATGGATAGACCCTCCTTTGGCTCCACCCCCACCTACCCCAATATAAACCTTGGTTTTCCCGCCTTACCTCAGATTCACCTGAGGCCATTAAAAGCTATTAAAAGCATGTTTGTGCTCCTCTCAAGTCTCTGAGAGCAATCAGTCACGTTACACAGGTATGGCAGCCATATTTGCGGAATGCAGGGTTGAATATTCAGGGACATTCTGTTTCTGAGCTCTATGTCCTGGTTCTGTCCCCTATTAGAGATCTAGCTAAGAAAAGGAATCAAATCCTATAGACTGCATACTGGATCCTAACAGTCCTTTTCTCTTCTTTTTGCTTGCTTTTCTGCTCTTTTTTTTCTCTTTTGTTCTTTACTTTGGGGCTTTGTTGGGGAAGAGAGGGATGGGATTGTTTGGAGATTATGGACAACATGTACCATTGACTTTTTAAAAATTTCAATTTTTGTATTTAAGTAATGGTTATTTTTTGATGCATGTTGTCCACAAAATTAAAATAGTCCAAAAAAAAGGAGGGAGGCAGCAGAAAGGAAATTATCGGCCGGTTAGTCTGGTATCAGTGGTTGGGAAGATGTTGGAGTCAATTGTCAAGGATGAGGTTACGGACTATTTGGAGGCACACAAAAAGATAAGCCAAAGCCAGTATTGTTTCCTTACGGGAGAATCTTGCTTGAAAACCCTATTGAAATCTTTGAAGAAGTGACAAGCAGGCTAGATAAAGGAGATGCAGTGGATATGGGAGTATGTGGATTTTCAGAAGGCCTTTAACAAGGTGCACAAGATAAGAGTCCATGGTATACAGGAAACTTACCAGCGTGCATAGAGCATTGGCTGTTTGGCAGAAAGAAAGAAATTGGAATGCAGGGATCATATTTTGGTTAGCTGCTAGTTGCTCGTTGTGTTCCACAGGGGTCAGTGTTGGGGCCTCTTCTTTTTATGTTGTACATTAATGATTTGGATTGTGGAATGAATGACTTTGTGACCAAACTTGCAGATGATACATCGGGGGAGGACCAAGTAGTTTTGAGGAAAGAGGGAGGATGAAGGAGGACTTAGATTAGGAGAATATATTTCTTTTGCCACTCTCTACCCAATGTCAGAAAGTGAACAGCCATGCATTTTGGAACAGAAAAAAATAAATGGACAGACTATTATTTTACATGGGGAGAAAATTGAAAATACCCAAATACAAAAGAACCTGATAGTCCTCATGCAGGATTATCTGAAGGTTAAAGTCGCATGTTAAGTCAGTAGTGAAGAAGGCAAATGGAATACTGCCATTCATTTCAAGGGGAATGGAATACAAGAGCAGGAATGTGATATTTAGGCTTTATCAGGAACTGGTAAATCATCACTTACAATATTGTGAGCAGTTTTAGGCAACTCATTTAAGAAAGGAGAGAGTTCAGAGGAGGTTCATGAGGATGATTCTGGGAATAAAAGGGATGATTCTGGGAATATGAGGAGCAGTTGACAGCTCTTGGTCTGTTCTCATTTTAATTTAGGAGAAGGATGGGGGGATCTCATTGAAACACTTTGAAATGTCGAAAAGTGTGGACAGAGTAGATGTAGCAAGGTTGTTTCCAATGGTGGGAGAGTGTAGGACAAGAGTGCACAACTTCAGGATTGAAGGGCAAAGAACAGAAATGCGTTGGAATTTCTTCAGAGGGTGGTAAATCTGTGGAATTTGTTGCCACTGGCATTGTGGAGGCCAGGTCATTGGAAGTATTTAAGGCAAAGATTGATAGGTTCTTGATTAGTCAGGTCATCAAAGGTTATGGGGAGAAAGCCGGGCAGTGGGCTGAGTGAGAAAATGGATCATGTCATGATTAAATGGTGGGGCAGACTCAATAGGCTGAATAACTTATTTCTGCTCCTATGGATATTGAAGGAGCATCAGTGTGTGGCAATATTGCAGGGCTGACAGGGTGTGGGGAGTATTGCATGTCTGACTGTGCATGGCGTATTGCAGAGATGATGCTGCATGGGGTAAAAAGAAGAAAAAAAGAAAGCTTGGTAAATCAATTTAGAGAGGGTGCAACTAGAGAGTGTGCAACACTGAACCTCCTCTTGGGGAAGAAGATAGGGCAAGTGACCTGTCATTGGGAGAGCACTTTGGAACCAGTGGCCATATTTCTATATTTAAAAAAATAGTTATGAGCAAAGATGAGAACACATTAAGGTCCTAACTGGGCCAAGGCCAATTTTGGAGAAACTGGGAGAAGTTGATTGGGAGAGAATGTTTGAAAGTAAGCGAGGCCCATCACTGAACCTGATAGCTCACCACAAGTCACAGGCCACAAATCACAGACCTCCAGTCTGATAAATAGTCTTCCACCATAACCCTCTCCTTTCATCTATGAAGCTAATCTTCCAGGGTTCAGTGCCTTGCTGAAATCCATATATACAGCATCTACAGTTCTGTCCTTGACCATAGACTTGGTCACATCTTCAAAAAACTCAATCTGATTTGTGAGACATGACTTCTCAGGTACAAGGCTGCCAAGGCCGGGGATAGGAATCTTTACAAGAAGTTCAGGTATGACCTGTGGAAGGCCATCTCTGAAGCAAAGTGGCAATTCTGGAGGAAGCTAGACAAAAATACATACCAGCTATGGCAGGGACTGCAGGCCATTACAGTTTACAAAGCGAGGGAAAACACTATAGATAGCCACGATGCTTCATTACCCAATGAACTGAACACCTATGCCCACTTTGAGAAGAACCAAACAGTGCCTACAAGAATTCCTGAAAAGGGTGATGTCGGAACATCAATCAAGAGGATGAACCCTCACAAGGCGTCTGACTCTGATGGCATACCTGGCATGGTATTGAACATTTGTGCCAACCAACTAGATGGAGTATTCACGGACATTTTCAACCTCATTGTTGTAGTCAGAAGTTCTCACCTGTTTCAAAAAGGCATCAATCATCCCGGTACCTAAGAAGAGTAGTGCAAGCTGCTTCAACAACTACCGCCCAGTAGCACTAACTTCTATTGTCATGAAATGCTTTGAGAGGCTGGTCATGGCCAGAATTAACACGTAGCTAAGCAAAGTTCTGGACCCAATGCAATTCAGTTATCGTCACAATCGCTCCACGGCAGATGCAATATTGCTGGCTCTCCACTCAGATTGGATAGAAAATTGACTTCATAGATGAAAGGAGAGGGTGATCAGTGGAAGACTGTTTATTTGCCTTACCTTTTGTGCATTATTTATTTTCATATGGTAATGTAAAAATGTTATAATGTGAATGCTTGCACTCTGATTTTGCTACAAAAACACCAAATTTCATGAATTGTTCGTGACAATAAATTCTGATTTTGAAAAAATCATCCAGATGATCCCTTATCAGCCTTTGTTCATCCAAGTTAAAGTACATTTTCTTCCTCAGAATACTCTCCAGTAACTTACTAACCATAGGTATTAGGGTTCATTGGCATGCAGTTCCTAGGCTTTCCCCTGCAGCCTTTCTTGAACAGAGGCATGTGTTTGCCACCCTCCATTCTTCTAGTGTACTCACTTCTTAACCATATTTTTCATTACTGTATAGTAGAATTTCTCAATTCTCGATTATCTGATTGAACAGTATAAAATTCAATCAGGTTTCATCTTACCTTTCTGCTAAGACATCAGATTTTTCTGAATTTTCAATGGACATGACAAACAGGTTGATAAACCAATTGAGGGAATACTGGTACATAGGCTCTATATAGCCAAGATCGCCAATTGAAAAAAACAGGATGGAAGAGTGTATTGCAATTGGTCTGTAGCCCATTCGAGTGGCATCAATCTTCTTTTCTGTCTCCTCAGCTATAGTTTGCTTCTGAGTTATTTCATTCGCAAGCACTTTTGATGAAGATAAAACCTTTATGGCAGTTTCATCTTCCAAAATGTTTCCCTCGGAAGTTGAAAGAATTTCCAGAATTTTATCTTCAATTTCTTTTAGCAGCCTGAAAAGTTAAACACTTCTGCTTATTGGGTTTGCATTTATGGTATATCATTACTTCACTGAAAAGGAACAGAAAATGATTGCAAACAAGTTATTTATCTGCAACTAACATGTATTATTGTGGATTTATCATCAAACATCTAGATCAATAAAATAAGCTTTAAATTTAAAAATTACTTTCATTGCCCATATTTTGCTTAGTTCGTCAGGTATTAAATATTTTAATGACAGCATCTCCTTTTACTGTTTTTGACAGAAAGGGTCATCTGGATGGAATGATGAAGGTAACACCCATTCTAGTTTTGCAATGCAAGTTTAAGATGTCCTTGAACAGGGCTTATGTTACAATATTTGAACATATTATTTGCATGATTCGGATTGTGCCTTTGTGATGTAAATGTTAAAAAATAAAATACAAGAATGAAATTCTATTGCTCTCTTACTTGACAGAAAGTTTTGTCTCACCATTTCCTTGTAGCATGAATAAAACTGGAGGGAGAACAAATGCTTTTATTAGGGTTTCACAGTAGTCTTTGGAAGGGTTCTGGGTTTAGGCAGGAAACCAGGGTTATATGTAAGCAGATAGGGGTGGAGCCAGCCATCAGCACAACACACTACTAGTGAATCCCAGTTCACTACACCCCTATCGCCTTGTTGTTTTGTATACAAGAATGCCTGAGTGCCCTTTTCACAAAATCTCACATTTGTAATGCCTGAGCCTCATCCAGTTCAAGTGAGTTCAAATTTATTAGATGGTCTCTGATAATGTAAACAGAAAAAACAGGTTTATAATATTAAAGGGGCTAAATTAGACAGATCTTGACAAAAAGCACAGAATCATGAATCAATTTTGTTTTATTAACCCGATAGCTGGGTAAAAACTGCCACTTGATTTAGCAAAGCAGGCACACCATTTTGTTGGTGGAAAATATCATAAAAGAGTTGTACTTTTTTTTAAAAAGGGAAATACATTTTTACCTGCAGCCGATTCTGGCAGACATTCTGTAAATCGTGCTAACTTGGAAGGCATTCAAGAATCACAAAACAGAAGAGGCTGCAGGCTGAATCATTTTTCAACCATACTGGGAGTATTGGCAGAGGAGATTCAAAATAGAAGGAAGTTTTCACATGGGACTAAGAGCCCCAAAAATAAATCCTCATGGCAGCAGTCAATGCTGGCACCCCTAAATCCTATGAGCCTTGTTTCTGGAATTTAGGAAAGAAATTTTCTTGGAAATTAATAGGTAATTAGTGACCAGCTTTATGGCTTTGATAGGTTACACCTTAGTGTTTGAAAAGATTAATAACTACATTTGAAAATGTAGATTGCTGATAGATGCCAGATTGTGTCAAATATATTGAGAATGTTTGATGGAAAACATGTTTATTGTAATACATCATCACAACCTATATATTGTACTTGCTGACTGGCCTAGTGAGATTATTGAATTCCCTTTATATTATATAATGGGTGGGGATTCAGAGTTTGTGGCTGTAAAAATGAATGCCAAGATATATCCTTCCATCATTTCACTCATTAATACAATACAATTCTATGCCACCAAAATGATTTGATAGCCACAGTTGTCCTACATTACCTAAAAGTTAACTACCTTTAATTGCAATATTTTTCATTTGAAAACCTTTAAATAAAACTCAATCTTTGCAATAGCTTGATTGAAACATCTAGAAAACATGCATTAGAGAAGAACATACATGAGTAAAGAGAACTTTATTTACCTTTTATTTTCTGCACTTTGTAAAATTAAATGCTGCTTCTCTTCTTCCAAGTCTGGCCTTTCTCTAGCCACTACAATACCCAGAAGCTGGTCTTGCATCCCCTCAGAAGTAATCATAAAATTTAGCAGTGTCACCTGTAGGTTAAGGGAAAATATTAAAAACATAAGGATTGTCAGCAATTGATTGCAAACATTATTGAACATTAATACAGAAAAACCCCTGGTAAACACCGGATTAGTTGCTTGAAATTGGATGACTAATGAACTAATGGCGAGGGACACCAATTTTACACTTATGTATTTTTTACCTATTTACTTTCTTCTCCAATTGCTTGAGGCTGCCAGTTGCTTGAGTTCTGGATAACAGGGGTTTTACAGTATGTACTTCTAATTTATTTATTGCTACCATTATGTGATGATAATATTACCGCAGACTCATTCAACCTCACTTCTTTACTTTATTGATACTCAAATAATTAATTGTGACCAAACAATCATCATTTAAAATTAGGATACAATTGCTATTGGAGATTCAATTAAAATAACTAGTAACGCAACTTAACTTTCTATTAATCTAAGAATGGTCAAAATGTGAATTTAATGTTAAATAAGATGATATTTATAAGATTATATTTTAAGGCTGTATTATTTCCTGGAGGTTGGTTACTATTTTATTGGCCTTTTCAATGCAATGAAATGAAACAGATCTCTGAAAGGTTCCACCCCCACCCCCCACCCCCCCCAACCGATCCATAATTGCAAAATGAAGAGGCTGCAATACAGAGTTAGTTAAACATATAATCAGTCATTGGTAGATCATCCACAATGTTTACAAATCAATCAAGAGAAATGGGTCAAAGGGGAAATTAGATTGAGACATGTAGATATAATTATTTAGTATATTGAAAGTCAAATACGTAACATATCTTTTTATTCATGCCATCTGTAGTTTAATACAAAAATTGCAAGAAATTGATAAGTAAGGAAATAAAAATGGCTGGAACACCAACATTTCTATTGGCTGAGGAAAATACCCAGAAGCTGGTCTTGCATCCCCTCAGAAGTAATCATAAAACAGTCAGATTACTAAGTTTTAACCCAGTATTGTGATAGTACAGATTCTATCAGCAATGTGTGTATGTAGTGTAGGATGACTGTGATTGGCTGAGAGTGTGGCCACACCTACTGGCAGGTCTTAAAGGAT